>NW_009970716.1:5218849-5295548 GCF_000747805.2 Chaetura pelagica
ATTCATTAGTGTTTTAATTAAAGCTGTGTAGTTTAGTTTTCAATCCAGCCAAGTCTCTCTCTTTTTCTCTCTCTCCTTCCCTACCTGGGTGGGAGGGGGAGGGGATCGAGAGCATTGTTGTCGGACCTGAGTCAAACTGTGACAACAATTTATGGGGGGGCTAGATTTTAAGCCCCACGTTGGGGGTCACAGATCTCCCCATAGTGTCTGAGCCGGCAGAGTGCAGGTGCGGCCTTGAAGCCTCAGTAGTTAGAAAAACATTCCACTGTCTTATCAGCCTAGCAGAACACACTGTTGCTAGTTACAAGAAAGCTCACTGAAGAAAAAAAATCAGTAAAAAGAAAAATTGGCTTCATCCTGGCTCAAACCAGGACAATGGGGACCCCAATATTGCTTTTGTATGTATTTGTACATATTTGTATATATTTACTTATTTTATTTTTCATAATTATGGTATCATTAAAGCTGTGTAGTTGAGTTTCCAACCTGTACGTCTGTCTCCCTTTTTCTCTCTCCTTTCCCTTTCTGGGAAGGGAGAGGGGCTAATGGAGAGAGTCTGTCATTCATTTAATTGCTGGCCCAGTGTTAAACCTTGACAGCTCCACAAGTTCGAATTGCTGTTTAATTTTTCTGCTCACTGTGTTTTAGTGAGTCTAGAATTAGGACTTTGGCTTCTTTGGGTGACTTAAAAATCTAATGTAAAAATAAATGTGAATGTTAAAAATAAGCATCATGATGCCCCTTTGTGACACCAGTACATTGTCTTTTTGCTTAGCAATAACCTAAATGACTATTGCTTTTTTAAGCAAGGATTTGTAGATCATGAGTTCCATGCCCTCTGTTTAAATTTGGTTCTGAAAAAAAAATAAAATAATTCAAATAATTAATTTAGTTCATTTTCTAATTTAAAAAATAGTCAATTTACTCCTTAAAATCCTTCTTTTCCAGGTGTTACAATAAAATATATGTTCTTGCATGATCTTTTACTTTTTATCAGAATAACTTCCAACATAAGGTGAGGATAGACCACCAGTCACTGTTATCCTCTGCCATAATGTGTGCTCTAGAATGACTGAGTACGCAACAGAGACTTTTTTTTTTTTTTTAACCTCCTGATCTTCAACATCCTTAACAAACTTCTACTAAGGCACATTTTTCAGTCTGTCCTTTTGGAGGCTGTGTTTTAGTAGAGAGGCTTAACTTTGCACAGAGACAACTGCCACCCTTAATTGACCACTTGACAACAGTTGCTTATAAAAACATGATTTCCTTTAGTTAACAAGTATTTTTACCTATTGCCATTTTTTATCCTTAACATGTTCCAAATATTTGGGCAAGGAGTCTTGATTTCCCCCCTATATTTAGAATGTGAAACAAATGTAGAATCACTTCAAACACTGACAGGAAAGTGCTGATTCTTACCAATTACAAAGTGGCTCTCTGGAAATTTTTTGCAATTCATTTTCTGTGTTTACTGTCTTTTCTGTAGAATCATACCTGTCTGTCTATTGGCTTATTAGAATGCATCAAAAATAAAATAAATAGTATTTTGGTTATTCAAATTAATTAGCCTTCTGCAGCTTATGTATGATTTACCTTTCCCGTATCCATTAATTTCACAGAAGCTTGCTCATGTTCTGACTTTTTCATATGTTTCTAACTATGCATTTATTCCCTTGAAAGGGAAATGTCTTTCAAGGACAGTGTGAAGACATAGGTGATGGAAGTAGAAGACAAAAGTTCAGAATATCATTGAAGTGCTCTTAGATGTGTTGAAGCTGCTCTAGGTAGTTGCCTAGAAGGCCTTAATGCCAAACATTAGCAGCAAAAGAATTCAGACATCTCATGGATTTTTTACAATTTTTTTTTTTTTTTTTTTGGTATTAATGGATTCCAGTAGTCAGTATTTTTAAAATGTAGGCATGCAAAAGACGTGTTTGTCATTTTATTTAACTCACCAAGCTCTTTTCAACATCAAGGAAATTTCTGATGTCATTTTAAAAATTAAAAATTTAAACCTTCAAAGGACATACTAAAATAAACTTAGAATTTCAGGCACATTGAGTAATTTTCCTTATATCAAAGCACTTGTTATCAACTGACTTGTTAAAAGTCTTCAGCCATTTGAAATACGTGACCTGCCCTTCTTACTGTGCTACCTCTGACATAATTATGACTTCCATTACATTTTACCAACAATAATATGTTTGCTTCATCTTGGTTTTTTTAATGTTATTTTATATCACAGGTCTTGAATATCTTCCCTCTCAGTCTTCCTTTTTCCTACTGCATTGCATACTTAGACATTCTTTTTTTTTTCTCCAACTTCCTCATTAAATACCTTGGGTTTCTTTTTATTATGCTACTCTTGAAACAGCAAGCCTGCTAGGCAAATGGAAGAAAACTTCAGAGCTGTCATTTTTGTAATGGCTGTTTGAGCTTGCTCAGGCCCAAACAGCTTACTCTACTTGTACTAGATAAATCACTGGGAAAAGCCTACTATGGTTCTTAGATTTTAGATCAGCTAAGTTGTCCCCTTTGGTCTTTTAATTTAATGAAATAAGTTAATTGATGTGCAAATAGCTTGACAAGCTACAGGTGGCACTGTTATTTGGAGAGCCTGAGACAGACCCGAAGCGTGATTTCTCTAACTTCTGAGTCTAACATGAATTTAATTATAAAACTGCATCTCCTGAGACACAATACAGTCATGCTTTTCTTCTAGTTTTCATTATTTTCATTTGTGTCTTCATTATTTTGATTTGTGTCTTCTTGAGGACTTGCCAGACGTGCAAGTTTCTAAATTACAGTCACAGTCTTGACATTGTGATGCATGTTACCAGAAACTTATGCTTGCATAGTGGCAGACCTAAGTCAACAGCAGTCTGTAGTAGTTGGAGATTGCTGGAGATTTTCCTATCTCAATGGCTTTATGGTATTAGAAGGCAAAGTCTAAGCAAATGCCTGAATTTGTTTGAGAAAAAATGGTTTTACATCATGCTATGCATTTCTATCCTAATGACTCTACTGTTCTTTGCTTTATTTTTGTTCTTTTTCTTTGAATGACATTGTCATTAGCTTAGTTATCTTTTTAATCTGTTTTTTTTAGAACTCCTGTACTTCTCACCTTAGCTGTCTCCATATGTCTATAATTATCACACAGTTGAATCTGCTCTTCAATGTCATTTATCTGATGCTTTTAAATTATGGAACAGGCTGCCCAGGGAGATTGTGGAGTCCCCTTTTCTGAAGGTATTCAAGACCTGCCTGGATGCAGTGCTGAGTAATGTGCTCTAGGCAATTCTGCTTTAGCAGGTGAGTTGGATTGGTTGATCTCTAGAGGTCCCTTCCAACGCTGACAATTCCATGATTCCATGACTAGCAGCTGAAGAACTGAACAAATTCTGGTACAGTAAGAATTCTTTCAGTGTTTTGTCAAAACTGACAGATGTCATTATTGTGCTCTAGCAGGAAAGCTGCTTGCTCAAAAATTACCTGAATCAGGATGTTCCATCTCACCGACTCTAAACTTACTCTATGTTTGAATGAACTAAGTCCTGTGCATAATTATGCAGGCATGTATAAGACAGCCTAAGTGAGGTATTTTCTGCCTTTCACACATTACAATTTTATATTCATTCCTTTTTCATGCCTATTTAAAATAACACCTTTGATAATACTTGTCTGTTTTCACATAATATCAGCTTTTTTTTTAGCATGATGAGTAAGGATTTCTTGTATAATGTTTAGCACTGAGACTCTCTGAAGAATCCTGTCTGGCTGGTACTCAAAAGGAAAGTTTATTTATTATATTATGCTTTCTGGGGCCTTTACTGCAAATTGTCTGTATTGAAGTAGTTAGTAGAAGTTATTCTGGCACTGGATAAATGCTTTTACTGAGTTCCTTCTTTCACAAAAGAATTTAAGGGTGGTTTTGGCTACACAGAAGGCACAAGAATATTATTCTATAAATTGGTACTTTGGGAACTTTCATAGAAAGTAGCAGTCTTGGATTCGGAACCCTGTTTCAAGATATCTTTCTGCTTTATTTGTTATTAAAAAGTGGTAGCATTCAAGATTTTGTTTTTTGCATTTGAGAACCAAGAACCCAGTTTAATTGTTTATGGGCCTCAGTAGAATCCAAAGGCTTCACTTAGCCAAACAAATTTCTGTAATGTTTGCTCAGCAAGAGAAAAAAATAAAAATTAAACAAAAATTAAAACCTTTAAGAATCTCACATAAATATTTTACAATTATTTAGGTTCATTACCATAACAAAGCTATTTGTGTTAACCTTAGAATTACAACAGTATTTTACATTTGTGTCATGAACAGTGGAAGATTTTAATACTTTTTAAAATTTTAAAATAAATGCTTGAGTCTTTTCTTTGTTCAATTTTGAATTTCAGTTGGGATTTTAACTGCAGTTTGTTACTGTGTGTACGTACGAGTTAATCAGTCTATGAAAAAATGCACACTGAGGGAACTGCTGTGTTAAAATAAATTTCCTTATTAGTCACATGCTGTGCAAGCTAGTGTAGTGAACACTGGTGTTAGGAACACTGCTATAAAGTAAATGCTACAAACTGGAGTGTATTTATGCTTGAAATATAAACACAGCTTTCCTATCTCACTGTGAATTTAAAATGTAGCTTCATAATTTGTCCAAAAGGAAACAAAAATTTACATAGGAATTGAGAAAAAAGTTCTTATTTAAAAAGAAGCAGCCACATCACAGGACAGTTGGAGACTTTCATTAAATGTACAAGTGCTCTGTAAATTATTCTTGCTTTTTTCTTTAGGAAAAGTTCGGAATGAGTGAATACATTCAAAATATTAACTAAATTTATCTACAACACTGAATGAAATATAGACATGTTTTCCTCATCACTGGGCCATTGTAGTCACAAGGTGATGCTATGGCCTTTCTTCCCTGATGTTGATAGTCATATTTTTCTAAACTACAAATAGATTAATGCTTTCTAAGGAAAAAAAAGTTTTCATAATTTCAAGAAGGTAATACCATAATTCTTTACAATTCATTTTAGCAAATGAGCTATCTGGATGACTTGGGCAAACAATATGTTACAAATTCACACCTTAAAAAGTAGTGGTTCTTGGATGGCAGTTGCATGTACCAAGGATTTAGAGTTGGCCTCTTTTATGCCACCTGTCCTGACCTCTTCTGGGTGAGGCTTTGCCTACTTTGTGCAGATTTAGTGTTGAGTTTGAGAATGTTCTGGAAATGAGTCAGTGGGAATTGAGGGTCCAGGTTGTCATGCAGTCCCTCCCAACAGGGTAGACCAAGTAATAACCCTGTGTATGTGCCCTGTTCAGTGGCCTTACCAAGGGCTTTTACAAGAAGACACTCTGCCTCTGGAGGGTTCCACAGGGCTCCTCTTGCTGGCTGCTGTTTCTTACTGATTAAGAATAGTGTCCTGCTTATCAGGTGGCCACCAGATGAGGGGCTTCTCTTGCAAGAACAGGGTCCAGATGGCTTATCGAATGAGGACCCCACCCAAGCACAATGTACATTTTGTCAGGGTGGCTATTTTGAGACAATTTTTCAGTTTGGGACTTGACAAGCACTGATAAGTGCTTCCAAATAATCTGCTCTATCAGTTATCCCTGGCAGCACAACTGCTTCAAATGGGCTGTCTTAAATGCTTCTATGAGGAATGCGCAGAGCATGGGGAATAAGCAGGGGGAATTGCATATATGTGCAGGCCTGCAGGGCTACAATGTTATTGATATTACTGAGACATGGTGGGAGGACTCCTGTGACTGAAGTGTGGGCATGTTTGGCTGTAAGCTCTGTAGGAAGGACAGGCAGGGCAGAAGAGGATGGGGTATCACCCTCTACCTCAAGGACTAGCTGGAGTCTGTAGAGCTCCACCTGGGAATGGAGGCTGAGTGGACTGAAACCTTATGGGTCAGGGCTAAAGGGAAGACGGGGCAGAAGATGTCATAGTGGGTGTCTGCTACAGGCTGCCAGATCAGGATGGCTGAGCAGACTATGAAGATGATCTGAGGGCTGGAGCACCTCTTCTACGAAGAAAGGCTGAGAGAGTTGGAGCATTTCAGCCTGGAGAAGAGAAGGATTAGGAGAGACCTTATAGCAGCCTCCTAGTACCTGAAGGGGGCTTACAGGAAAGCTGGGGAAGGACTTCTTACAAGGGCTTGTAGTGAAAGGAGAAGGGGTAATGGATCAGAACTGGAAGAGGGGAGATGGAGGTTAGACCTTAGGAGGAAATTTTTTAGTATGAGGGTGCTGAGACACTGGAACAGATTGCCCAGCAAAGCTGTGACTGCCCCATCCCTGAAAGTGTTCCAGGTCAGGTTGGATGGGGCTTGGAGCAACTCAGTCTGGTGGGAGGTGTCCCTGCTCATGCAGATGGGTTGGAACTAGATGATCTTTAAGGTCCTTTCCAACCCAAACCATTCTATGATTCTATGAATTAATGACCCCTACTGCAATATGACAAAGTAATACTTACAGATGCAATTACAAATTATGAACAAGCAAATATTCCCTGGAGCTGGTACATTCTTAAGGCAATTTACCTTCCCCTTCCAAAAAATCCCCCAAAGATCCTTTTGTGGATTTCTCCATGAAAATGGAGTCCAATTAGGCAGATGGGACACTTTTTGTGGGAATGTAGGGTATACTCTTGAAAGGATACATTAAAATGACTATTACTAATACATCACTGACACAGGGGGAAAAAAAAAATAATATTAAAAAATCTCATTTTCCATAAATAAAATTAGAATCATAGAATCGTAGGATATCCTGAGTTGGAATGGACCCCCAAGGATTGAGTCTAACTTCTCACTTCACACAGAGCAACCTGAAAGTTAAATCATACACCTGAGCGCTGTCCAAACACTTCAGGAACAGTGACAGGCTTAGAGCCTTGATCACTCCCCTGGGGACATTTTCAGTGTTTGACTACCTTCTCAGTGAAGAACTTTTTCTTTAAATCCAATCTGAACTTCCCCTGATGCAGCTTTAAGCCTTTCTCTCACATCCAATCACCAGATAGCAGAGAGAAGAGATCAGCACCTCCCTCTCTGCACCCTGATGAGTACATTGATTTAATCCCTCAGTCTAAGCTTTAATCCCTTGTCTAAACTGAATGAATCCAACATCCTTAGTTGCATCTCTTAGGTCCTGCCTGCTAGTCCTTCCCCCATCTTTGTTGCACTTCTATGGACACATTTTTAGGAGTGACAGACAAGAGGATCTTTGTCAGAAACTTCCACTTGAAATTAGTAGGAAGAAGGAAGAGAAGAAGAGTAGAAGGAAGAGAAATTTCCAAATAAAAACAGTTTTTAATATATCTTTATAATATTTTCAGGTAGGAATGGTGCTGTACAGGGAAAGCATAGGTTTCTGTGGCCCAGTAGTTGCTATAGGTATACCAAATTCCTTGCTGAAAAATAGGAGAAATTGAATCTTTTAATACTACTGCTTTTTGCCACCAGTGCACACTGGGACCCAGCCAACTGGAAAACAGTTTAACAGAGAAGGATCTTGAGTTTCTGGTGGATAAACAGACAATATGCCAGCAAAGGACCCATGTGTAGAGGAAGTCAACAACCTGATGGGCTGTATTAAGCAGAGTGTTGCCATCAGGTCAAGTCTGTGATCTTTCCTGTCTGTTCAGCATTGATGAGGCCATATATGAGGTTCTGTGTTCAGACTTCAGTTTGAAGACTATCAGGACTGTCCTAGATTAACTAAAGCTAAATAAACCTTTTTTGGGAAGGAGGATGAGAATACTTGGATTAGAAAAGAATATCTAGATAATGTCTGAAAGACACTGATTATAAGATTGTGCGTTGAACAGGCATGTCTTCCTTGAATAGTGCAACTTAAACAGGGTCTGCACAAAGAGTATCTGATAAGTACGGAAAGTATCTAAGGCAAGTCACTGGATTTTGGGAAATATTTGGCTTGGTATAATATTTGGCAAAAAACCCAGAATTACTTCACTGTAAACAATGGGTATTAGAAAGTAGTGAGTACCTGTGTGAACCTAAGGCAAATAAATGAGTAAAGGCTTTTGGGCAATCTGTGAGCTATCAACATTACTATCCTTGAATTATACAGTGTCTCAATAACCTCATCACCAAAGCTGCATAAAGAGTGGGAACATCTTCTTCAGGCAATATTAAAGATGGTCTAAGGAAAAATTACCACAGGATACAAGTTCATGATCATTACCTACCACATATTGTTAATCTTATTTAGGAAAAACCAAAACAAAACCAAGCTCCATTTTATGTAAGGCTCAGAATTTATGAGCTTACATAGCTCCACATTGCTATGAAAAATGATAAAAAATAAATTCAGAGAGTATTTGTTTTCCTTAAGAGATGACAGGAGTAAGTAGTATTTTATGTTTAAAAGGCCTTTAATATTAGTAAACCCTCCCAAAACAGAAACTCTAAAGCAAGCAATTTTTTAATGCATAGAATTCTGGTTTGGTTCACTGTTGTTTTTTTATAGTACCTTCCTGTAGCTAAAAAGGACTGAATATTCCTCCTTATACTTCATTCTTAGGAATTCTTTATTAGGTCTGTCTCTTTTCTTTTGAGCTGCTTGTTATTCTTTGAAGTTATGTCTCCTCGGGCTCTTCAATATTTTCTATTGACTCTTCTCACTTTAATTTAATTCCTTTTTCTGAGACTTTGCAGAAATTTAAAGTATTCACTGTATATACAGGCTGTACTGAATTATATTTCTTGCTTGACCTTTAAATATTAGATGAACAAAAGTGTCTTGAAGTAGATTTAAACACTGGACCCACAATTTTTTTTTTATCCCATTAAAAATGTATATTCTTTTTGAAGTAGGATTGCTGTTGCATGCAGGAGCTATGAATAAAATCAATAGTAAACAGCAGGTTTAGTCATAATACAACAAATGGGAATACTTGTAGTGGTATCAGGTCCCTGAAAGTGAAACAAATGAGGCAGGGTTGGGGGTGAAGGGCTTAAACAAGTCACTTAGAGATAATACAGGAATTCTGTAATGTGTTCTCCTTCACAAAAGAAACTAAACATCAGCCAGAATTTTGGTTGTTATATGGTCAGTGAAGCAAGTAGTTTCATTTTGGTATCTCTTTTGCAATGCAGCATATTGTTAGGGTCATAGTGATAAAAACTGTAACAGTTGTAAAATTTTGGCATGATAGAATATAAACAGAGAATTCCCTCTTTAGACGACATATTTTCTGTTTTATTTGGGTTTGGGTTTTGGTTTGTTTTTTTCTCATGATCATTCAGTAAACAGCAGTCCAATGACACTCCTACACTAGTAAACTAATTTACTTACATATCACCTATTAACTTAATTGGTAATTTTTACTGTGATTATTCATACAAGAAGACATTTTAAAAGTAAAGAAATAATTATGCATTATTTTAGTAAAATCTGAAGTTTTGGCAATTTTTTGTCTGCTGCATCAGTGGACAAGGGAAGACTTATGAACTTCTGCAAGGCTTTTGTCACAGTTCCCCACAACATCCTTCTCTCTAAGTGAGAGAGATACGGGTTTGATGGGTGGACTGTTCAGTGGATAAGGAATTGGCTGGATGGTCACATCCAGAGAGGACAGAGGTCAATGGCTGGATGTCCAGATGGAAAATGGTGACAAGTTGTGTCCTTCAGGGGTCCATACTGGCACCAGAGTTGTTTAATATCTTCATTAATGATATTGATAGTTGCAAACATCAGCATGTTTGCTGATGACACCAAGCTGGGTGGTGCAGTCAATATGCTAGAGGGATGGGATGCTATCCAGAGGGACCTGGAGAAGCTGGAGAAGTGGGCCCAGGTGAACCGCATGAGTTTCAATGAGTTTTTATCTCCCTTGAAAATAATCCCAAAGGAAGAAAGGTGTGCCTTTATATTCTTCTAAGAGAACGTTGTCCAAGAGGTAGGAGCATGAACACAAACTCCTACTCCCTGAATACTGATTTCTATAGAAGAGTGGGTTTCTGGCCCTAGTCAAAATAATTTAATGATATTTGATTATTTAACTAGGCAACATGGACTTTTAAAAGAATGGATATAATGCAGCTATAGTAAAATAAGTGTATAGTGCCGTTTTAAGTGCCTCCTGATCTCCAACTGCTGCTGAAGCAATAGACTGGTCATGCCTGCCAACCCCACACATTTATTTCAGATAAAATAAGACATCTAAAATGTTTTCTCACACTTGGGTTTGGCAAGTGAATCACTCCTCAAATTATTCCAGTACCAACATTTGTTTGTGGCTGACTTTGAACTCTGAGCAAGAGATTATTCTCATGGAAAGGAAGCATAGTAACAATTGACATTCATGTTACAGTTGCTCATCTAGATTCACAGTTGAAGGATACTGGCACATCCTTTACTCAGAGGAAGGACTCTGTCGTAATTAAGGGCTTAAGAACCTTATGAACTGAATAATTTATATCCTTGGAAAATCTGAATCAGCTGACACCTAACTATTAAATTGTAAAATATGTTTGTAAGATATTCCAAGAATCAAATGCTCTAGTCAGATGGTATCTGCTTCTGAAAACAGAACTTCCTTGTTTTTAAAGTAATGGAGTCCTGTCTTTTTACAGGCACAGACATCCTGTGAGAGCATGTCTGTGCTCATAAAACTGTGTCTCTGGTTGGAACTTCTAGGTAATTAGTTATAGAAGGCTGTTTAGAAGACTGTTGGTGTTTATTAACAATTCATAAGCACCTAGTATTGTGGCTTACCTATGGTATTGTAGATATTGATCCCAAATATATAGTTCATAGACTGCCAGTTTATTGTGTGTCATTAAAAAGTCAATAAAATGCTTTCAACCTGATTGGGTTTAAACTACATGAACTAAGCATTTTTCCCCTGCAACAATATATGACTCATAGAGTTGATATATACATCTACGCAAAATCTAACTGAAATGCGAGTCACAAATTGCCTAGGCCATTTATAAATTTCAGTGTTAAGATCTATGTGCTTGGGTCTGTAAAATCCAGTATTCAGGAAGGTAATAAGTGTATCAATACTAAAAACTGTAACATCTACATCTTGCAAATTCTCTATACTAAAGCTGTTGCTGTGTAAGATCCTGTGTCTCATTAAAGTCAATATGCATACCTTTACTACCAATTTAGGCTATATTGGTATGCAACTCATGCACAGCTATCAAGAGTACCTTTAATCTTTTATTTCTTATTCATCAAAGCACAAGAAAACAAACAAAAGCTCCCAGATCTATTACCACTAACATTTATGTTCTACTTGGGATGCTTCAATTTACTGAATAATAATGAACCACATTCATTCAATCATTAGTTTTATTTAAGACAGAAACTCTGTATTGGATTTGTATTGTTTTCAGTGACTGTAGAGCTAAATAAATAAACCTTTATGGTTTTATCTATGTTCTTTATTGTCACCGTTTGACTCAGGTCCGACAACAATGCTCTCGATCCCCTCCCCCTCCCACCCAGGTAGGGAAGGAGAGAGAGAAAAAGAGAGACTTGGCTGGATTGAAAACTAAACTACACAGCTTTAATTAAAACACTAATGAATCATGCAAGAAAATATATACAGTTATATACAGATATATTCAGGTATGGGCAAAAGCCTCTTGCCTCCCCCCACCCCAGCAACTCCCACAGCACTTCCCTGAACTGGGAAGAGTCCCGAGGAATCCCGGAGCTGCTGCTGGAGAAAGCAGAGAGTTATGGGGGTCAGGAGATCTCGAGCCTAATGGTCGACAGTGATGGATGAACAGAGTCCTCCCCGGACGCTGGCCATGGACGGAAGAAAGGGGAGAAGAAGAAGGAAGGAAGTTGTCTTCTGTGATCTCTGACCTTCCTCTGAGCTTACGTAGATATATGGAATGGAATATCTTTGGCCAATTTTGCTGTCTGTCTAACTCAGCCTCCTACGGGGGGGGTCACAGATCTCCCCGAAGGGTCTGAGCCGGCAGAGGGCAGGGGCAGCCTTGAAGCCTCAGTAGTTAGAAAAACATTCCAGTGTCTTATCAGCCTAGCAGAACACACTGTTGCTAGTTACAAGAAAGCTTACTGAAGAAAAAAAAAAATCAGTAAAAAGAAAAATTGGCTTTATCGTGGCTCAAACCAGGACATTTATAAGTCCTTTAATTATATTATTGTAGGACACCAATCAAGATGAAAAAAAAAAATAATAAAAAAATATTTCACCTCAGGAAGTCTCTTGTCCAGTGCCCTGGCCAAAGCAGGGCCAGTTTTGATGTCAAATCAGGATATTCAGGGCTTCATTCAGTTGGATTTTGGTAAACCTCGAAGGAAGAGATTACAAAATTTCCAATGTTTGACAGTCCTTGTGATGTTTGTTGTTTTTTTTTTTAATTCAATGAACAATTTGTTTTCTGAATGAGACTACCTGTGTCACTTTCATGTTGAAATAGTGACATAGTTAATCTGAATAAAAAAAGGGAATCATTAAAGTAATGGTTAAATTTAATGGGCATTGTATCCAACCAGTTTCTATTGTTTTGTATTGTTTAAGGGGCTGCTTTGTTTGAGTAAGTGTTTTTTGTGAATTTGAAACATTGGTTTCTTCTGTAACTTTTTTATTGTAAGCATAATACAAAGTGTGCAAGAGCTCATTTCTTATTGATCTAGATTAGATTAGATTAGATAAACAAACAGGCAAACCTTTGTTCACGGAACGTTTAATAATCTACACTGACTCCATTTTGTATGAGAAAAGCTTAGCTTAAAATAAAGAGTCACTTAACAGTAGAAGAACATGTATACATGCAAATAGGTTTTTTGTTTAGAAATAGGCTGAAGATTTTTTCCCTTTTTTTTTGTGTGTGTGTGTGTTTTGGTTTGGTTTGGATTTTTCATTAGCTAACTAATGGAGACATTGAAACTTAAAATTTAAATACTGTTTTGACTGTTAGATATTTATAGTGGATATTTACAAGGGTTTAATTCAGAAGTTTTTTATTATTACTACATTTTTCAGAGTGTCCATTAGTATAAAGGCTCTGAAACAACAAAAATGTCATTTCAGTCCAGAATAACTATATGCATTTCCAAAGATGAAGCTACAAATTCTCTATGAAAATTTTCAGACTTCTTTTGCATTGTGGCATTATTAATAAGACACTTTCTCTGAAGATGGTTTATTCAACTGTAAAATCAAAGTGTGAAATTCCAATAAGGAAGGTGAAATGTCACTAGCTAATGGTGAGGAAGCGGTTTGAAAATAAATGAAGCCAGAGTTCAACTCTTGTTTTATTTGGGTGAAGCAGTGGGGAGTGGGAGTTTGAGTGAGCTGAGGCCTGGTTGTTGCTGGCTGAGCCTGAACCTGGACACTTCTCAGAGCTTCAGACATGTCTTGTTTCACTGAATTGTATCAGTAGCTATTTCTGGAAGCTCTGGTTCCGTGGATTTCATGTGACATCATATCTCATAATGCTTCAAAAAAAATTAGATTTCTGACATATGGCACAATGTTTTTGATTAATTTAGAATCTTAATGTTATGACAGTACAGTTTTACTTTTACATTATTATGTTTATAAAACAACCTTGAATCCAATGCTCCTGTCCCTGCAACTGTCACTTCTACCAAAGAAGCTAAAGAAAAAAAGCAACATTAAGTAAACAGAAATACTGTCAGGCCGTGTAAAAAGCCAAATCAGCAAAGGATGCTAAGTGAATGTGGTCGATCTGCTTTTGGAGAAAAGACACAAACTTTGTACCCTTGAGATATTTTGTATTTAATACAAGTTTTGCATAGAACCTTTCCTGTTTTATCCCTTCCATCATCCTTTGCTGGCTGTCTCAGCTTGTGCTGCTATTTGTAATACACTTTTCCTGCAAGAACATGATCAGTATATTAAATTCTTTTTGCAGATTTATTTTTTTGTTTTGTTTGTGTGTCACTAAGCAGTAGCACTAAGTAGTCTTCTTGGTCTCAGAAGTTATTGTGTTAGAATGATATCTTTTGCTGTTACATTTTGATAACTTTAAGAAGAAACTGCAAAAACTCTTACATAATAACATGACTCTTGGAGTTCCTGGCATGTCTCATACTCAGAGCTGTGTAGAAGAGTTAAGGTTAAAGTAGGATAAGTACATCTGCTAGTTAACTGAGGTAAGCTACATCCAACCAAGAGAGCAAGGCTATTTACAGCTAGGTAACTATATCAGTAATACCATATAAGGCTGAGATTACCTATGTATTCATATCAGAAACACCAAATTTAGGTGGGCAGATTTTTATTATTTTATATTAATGACTTTCTTTATTTCCCCCCCCCCTCAATTCACATATGTATCTATAAGATGCATATGCATGCATGTCGGTATGAATATGTAGATAACCATTATATCAAAGTGCTGTACTGACATTTTTCTCTGTTTTTCTAGACCATAACTTAAGATACATGATGGCTTGCAATACAATTCATTGCACTAGTGGCTGAATGCTACCTCTTCTTTGTCCCTGTCTGTGCCAAAAAAGCAATATAGAAAGTACAGCATATAGTGTCCTGTTTTGTATATTGCAATTTAATGTGATTCTGGAATGGCTGACTTCAGTTATATGTAATAATTATATTGTCCTAACAATAAATGCACGATAGACCCTTTACTGTCTACATATTTTGCAGTGTTCAGTAACATCAACAGTAACTCAAACTTCAGAAGTGCTTTATAAAGCTTTAATTGTTTTAACTTCTAAAAACTGACAGTACAATTTTAATATATTTTTGTTATCTTTTTCATAAACAATTTTTTAAATTGAATTCTGAGTATTTGGTTCACCTATTGTTTTGTTTCTGAAATTCAATATACATCAGAAGTTAAAAGAACAATGTGGAAATATTTCTGTGAAAATTTATATTGTCATGGTTACAATGTGCTTTTGAGTAGGGACACTGTAGCATGAAAGAACTCAGCTAATCAGCTTGAAAATTTTTTTAACAACCCACACTTTAGGAACATTTGAACAACTGTTTATGGCTAACAGTTTATTCTCCTTACCATATCTGGTATAATATGTGAGGAAGACTGCTATTCAGAGTGGTCACAGCTTGGAAGAAGCCCAGAAAACTTTTACGGAATAGTTAGAATGGAGACTTAAATCAGGCTTTATATAAGTCTTCTAAACTATGCTCTGCCTTTTGATGATATTGAGTTCCCAGTTTATACACCATCCTATTAAGTGTTCCATAGTCCTAAGAATCAATTATTTTGCTGTTTAGATTATTATCTATGATTCCATCTGATCATTGCATCACAGATCAATTTTATGACTCCAGTTAAAATCACACTGCTGGTCTATCTCTGTTGAGAATAATGATTGTTCTTCAGTTTAAATTATGGCTATACCTTTGTTCACTGTAATTCACTCTAATTTCCTTTGGTATATGCTGTTTTCTTCTGAGAATGGACAGTTAATTTTTAATTTGTATTGTTGCCTTTGATTTCACACAATAGAATACTACATATTTCATTTGTGTCTGTCATAGCTTTTTGTCGCGGGCCGGTACTGGGGCCTACCGGCTAGATGTTACACACATCTGTGACTTCCCCCCCTCAATGTGGAGAGGTTTGTGAATGAGCCTGAGGGTCACACATGGTGTTCACCTCTCACAGAGGAACGGCCACTGCGGGACCGTATCTCAGAGGGTAGATTAGAGTAGCCTCTCACCACGCTCACAAATTGTTACTGAGACCAATGTTTAGTTTACAAATTAATCAATTTATTAAGGGTAAACACAAACTAAGGGATCCAGGTTCAGGAGAGGTTGGCTAGGTGTATATCGGAAAAGGGATTCAAAGTTGCTATGGTCTTATGAAAGGCACACTCCGAAGGAGAGGTGTAAAATCAATGGAGTGAAAGTTAGTGTGTGTGTGTGTGTGCGCGTTTACGGTTACCGGGATGCGCTGGCTCCTCCGGACAGCGGGGCTGGCGTTCCAGGCAGGTTCAGGTATTGCAGCAGGGTCTTGTCCCAGGCAGGCAGAGAGCAGTGGCCTGCAGATCTTGCCCTTTTTTATAGATCAGAGATCACTGTTCGAGAAAGTACCACTGTCCAAATTAGCCAATTAGAACTGGCCAAGTACATACTCTGTCAGATGCAGTTATTAACCTATTGTCTATTTTTCTGCCAGTGATCGTAACCCTTATGCTGTTTTCTTGCTGTGGACTTATCTGGTAGAGCAAGAGGCCTGTTCCGGTCCGTCCTTTGCTAAATCAGTAAAAAGACGCCACTCTTGCTTTGCTGGCTTGAAAGGCATTTTGTTTAGTTTTATGTGGGTGGAGAGAAGATGGACCGTTCCCCACTGTTTTCAGTACTGAAAATATCTCTCCATGTAAACTAAAGGCACACTTTTGACATACACACACGCATCCTAACCATGACATTAGTGTGTTGAAAGTAGTCAAGGTGTTTGCTCTCTCCAAGCTACAGTTGAATAAGATAGACACACTGTTAAGGTATTTCGAAGCACTGTTTTATGTTCTTAAGAAAAGTCTTAAAAGTCATATAATTTAATAATTTATTATAAAGAGATTCTTCTTCACAGTTCTCCACATTATCTGGAGAAATAATTTCACAAACATTTTCCCTGGCATTTGCAATATTAATTTACACTACTGCTGATATATATTTTCTTTGTAGGCTTTTTTTTTTTTTTTTCAGAGCATATTAAATGCTCACTTTTCTGCTTGCTTCTACATTTTTAGCGTATATTATCAAAGCAGGTCGGAGGCAGAAGTTAAACTGAATTTAATAATATGTAAGTTTAATTATTTCCTGTGGAGGATTTTAATATCAAGCGTGCAGATTTCTCAGATCAGTTTACTTCATCTCAGAAGGAGACACTTGTACTAGATAGAACACAGATGTAGTTTATTAGCTCTAAGCTGTATCTGACCATCAACAGAGACTTCATGTTACACTTCTCTCAGTGAACTTGGACAACTCTCTAGTTGCCAGCTTGATCTATTATGGCAAGTAATTTTAAAAGATTTGAAAAACTTGAAATTAAACTTGCAAATTTCACCACTCTATTTAATGTTTGGGGTTTTTTTGTTTGTTTTGGGCTTGGTCTTTTTAGTTTTGGGTTTTTTTTTTCCTGTTTGTGCTGCCCTCAGTAAATCACTAGACTCCTCAATGTTTGGTTTGTTTCCCTAAAAAAACATTCTACTTTCCAATTAATTTATTTTTTTTAATTTATTTTTTCTCTTGTGAAAATAAGGCTTATAAGCCATATTTGCAGTGGTTTCTGACCCTAATAGACCCAACTTAGAAGGAACTGAGCCTTCACAAGACACTGGAAAAAACTGCAGATTCACAGAAACGTAGAATACTTGGTTGGAAGGGACCTCAAGGATCATTTGGTCCAACATTTCTTACAAAAGCATGATCTAGACAAGATGGCCCTGCACCCTGTCCAGCTGAATCTTAGAAGTGTTCAGTGTTGGTGAAAAAACCTGGAAAGATTTTTAGTGTGTTCCAAACACAGGAAAAGCTTAAGCCAAAATTAAAACTTCAGATATCTAGTCACAAGATACAAACACACATAAAAAACTTGTGGTTCTAAGCTTTTTTTAATTGTTGTTTGGGTTGTTTTCTTTTCTGTAAAGTTCCCATGTTCAACCTGCTTCTCCATAATCTGTTAAATATGCTATATTTCTTTTACCTTTTATTGATCAGGGAGAAGGGGTGAATTAAACAGTTTGAGTAACATTTCTTTTTCCTTTTTTCTTTAACAACACTCTAGACAAGACAGTAGGAAATCCGAACAAATCCTGAATTTTCTTAAAATTCTTTAGCTGCTTCTGATGCCAAACACGTGGTACAGATGGGTTTGAAGTTTAGGAATTGACTTGAAAGAGAGTGTTGATTTTTTTTTTTTTCCTGAAGGGGAGTGGAGGAATGCAAAGATCAGTTTTGAATTTATTAGTGTTGACTATGACTAGTTGAGAATATGGGTATATGCAGATTGCCTTTGAGCTCTCTTCTTTCAATTTTCAATCAATTTCAAGTGAAACTGCTAAGAAAATAATTGTTTGAATGTCTACAACTCTAAGGACTTGGGTTTTTTTAGATCAAATACCTTTATCCTATAATTGAAAAAATTGGCTAAGAACATTAGCCATGAAAACCACAATGAAGTACACAGCTTAAAAGAAGGATTACCTTCTGTCTTGTGTACGTTTAAGAATGGCGGACTAGACTGTATACATTCTTCTAGCTTAGCAATGTATTTTTGTCTCATGATAAAACTGTCTCTATTTTTTTCCCTGTCTGGGTCCAACTGGTCCAAAGTGTTTTCTAACACCAAGCAAAATATGACCTTCTAGCATATGTGGTAGGTTTTTTCATCAGAGATCACACAGAATAGGGTAAATGGTGAGTCGTTTTCCCCAGTGAGGCAGAGCATCTTCCTACACCTCCTCATGTTTAGACGTTTCTTCTTGTAGTTTTATTTTGGACTTATTTGTATGATTCTATTAAAGCTTAATCCAAAGGTAACATAAAAACTGGCAGTTGATAGTGTGGTCGAAATGTAAACCTCCAACCTTTAGCAATGCTATGGCCAAACTGAAGAATTCAAACTTACTAGCACACTTGTTTTCAGGCAAACATTGTAGAAACACTATATGAGATCATTATTTTTAAGAGGAATTATTAATATGTAATTGATGATGAAAGCAAATAAAGGTCTTCAAATTAGAAAGCTCAGCACGGTGCATATTTTTTTTAAGTGAAATCAACTGCTGATTTAACAATTGCCATGAAGTTTTATGAATGTAAAGTAAAGGCAAAGAAAGTGTAGCGGTTTTGCCCATTGCTTGATGATTGCTTATACAAGCTCAGTGGATTCTGCTAGCTTTGGATCTGAAAAATTCATGTTGATGTATTCATGTTAGCATTTAAAGAGTGCATTTTACTGTACCCAGTTCCCAAAGGAATAATTAATATCTCAACTTAGATCATCTTTGGCAGATGAAATCCTGTTTTTCACATGGCATCTTAAGCTATTACTTTGCACAGGTGTTACAGGAGCAAAAGGTTCATCAGCTTCAATGTCTGGCACATGTGACTGATGCCCAGGGGACTTGAAAAACAACACAGGAGAAACCTGCTCTCACTTACTGGTTACACATTTCCAAGTTGTTAATGGTCTCATTAGGCATACTACAAAGAACGCGTGACTTATTAATTGTGGCCTCTCCTATGTGAAATTGCCGGCATAGATTTGTTACTCCTTGAAGGAGTTTCTTAGACATCAAATCATTTTACAGCCATGAAGTCATTAGTGGTGTAGTATCAGTAAATTGTCACTAGAGACACTGCAGTAATGTAAGAACTACCTTTGTATTTTTAATGGTGCATCCTATTAATATCACAAATGCACTGTCTAGCTTCTATTGAAAATATTCGTATTCAAAAGAATGGAACAATTTGCTCATTTTCTATAAAATTTGACTATTAATCACAAAAAAGTTGACAGTGAATGTAAAAAAAATTCTTTGCAGCGTTTGTTTTTTTTTTTTGCCGGAGACTTTTTTGGCTAACAGGCTAAATTTTCCTTGATGTCTCAGAGTTATATGGAAAAAGGTATATTCAAGATTAGTGAATAATATTGTAGGTAAAATTCAAAGGTAATATATTCCTCTTTTGACATTTGTTCATCTATTCAACATATCCATCTATTTAAGTGAATGCAATTTTATTTTATTTTTTTAATTTTTTTTTTTTAATTTTTAACCAATGCCAAACTAAAGCAGATTCATTTTTAGCATTTAGAAATACCCTCATTAACCAAAGGGTAAATGTCTCAAACAAAACTTTTGAGATTAATGATAAGAAATTTATATTAGAAGGGGTTTAGATCTGAAATTCTTAAGTAGCTTTACCTGCTGCACTCACCATGTACTCCAGATAAACAAGCATTTATATAAATAAGTATATAGATAAAAATAAATTGTTTGCCAAAAGGAAAGAAAAACAGTTAACATTTTTTAAATTAATGCATTTCCGGTGCATTTTTCCTTTTTTTTCATGGCTTTTGAATACTTCATTCAAATGTGTCAACCACTTTTATAGAGCAGGAATATCATAATTTAAGCTGTCAAAGGCTGAAATTATTTTGAGAGGTTTCAGCAGCAGGAGGTTGGAAACTGTTTAATGTGTCTGCAATTAATAGAGTTGTATCTAGCTGGAGTGGTAGTTTATTGTGCTACTGTTGTCTTTTTTTAACAACACCCCACATTTTGGAAAATTTCTTTCATGAATCCCATGTCTCTTCAAAACCATTACAAAATAAGCATGAAGAGTTTCCGGCACAAAAAAGTATTGCTTTCTATTTTTCTTTTCCAGTTATTCATGGATTAAGGCTTTCAGGTCAAGGGGGTTTAATTTAGTATCAAGAGAGTGCATTTGGCAATAAATTAAGGGTGTTAAGATTGTATTTCTTACAATTTAAATTATTTTAATTTGTTTTTTCATTGAGGGCTTGTCCCTCAAACAAACAAAAAACTTTTTTTTTCCCTTTGAGGGGTGGTGTTCAGTTTTGTGTAGACATCAAGTTTGTTTTGGACTGCAACAGCTGTATGTTTTTTATCAAATTAATCAGACTTGCAGAGACAAAGAGTCTCAATGGAGTTGTCAATTAGGAGATTGTGCCAGTTAAGATTCATATATGAGGGATTTTTTAAAATATGAATTAGGTTCCTCAAATTGCTCAAACCTATTAATATCCTTCCTATTCCTTATGAAGTACAGGTTCATTAGGATAATGAAGTCAGGTGAGTAGCTCTGGAAGAATTTGTATCTGGAAATCTAGATTTCTGACAGCTGTGTTTTAAGTCACTGCTCATTCTGCACGATATTTGCATCAAGACAGTGGTTACTAAAAATACTTCCTTTAACCTGCTACCATTGATGTAGCTCCTCTGTTAAAACAGGGAATACTAAGAGGTAATGTGTTGGTAATGCTTTTCCTGTATAATTTACCACTCTCATCTCATTTCGAAAGCCTACGCCAGAGTTCTCCTGAGAAAAGTCTTTTTATTTTCAATCAGCACATGCAGAGTGATGAAGGATTCTGACAGTGTTCAGCCATAACACAAGGAATGGATATGTCCTACACACTACCTACAAACTTTAGTTTATGCTAGTGAGAAGAAGTAAATTTGATACAAAAAAAATAATGCCATTCCAGTAGGTGGAAGAATAAGAAGCAATGTAAAAAAAAAAATTAAAAAAAAGTATTTATTTATAAGACTACATCAACTAAATCTTTTTAGCTTTGGACATTGATGGCTCTTTTGTAAGTTTTGAGAGGATTTGTAGAATAACAAGGAAGTGTATGTTGAAGTAGCTGATAGGAGACAAAGTAGGTGAAAAATATGAACTTCGTTTCAAGAAATAATGAATTGTTAGTTTACTGTAGATAACGAAATCTTCAACTGGAAGTAGTGGAGCTTTATTTGATAAATTTTTAAATTGTGCAGGACAATATAAATAAGTAGCGTTGAGGAAGTCCTATATTGGTCTTGACCATTTTTGGGAAACATGAATAGGAAAGGTCATATTGTTGTACTGTTGGTTTGTTAGTATTTCCTAACCTGTCTTTTCAGACAGCAAGATAATAAAATTGGTTCTTCTCTTATTCACCCCTCCTTGTTTCTAAGGGTTGAAAATTACTCTATGCCTATTGGACCTGTTGTTTTCCCCTTTTTGTCCTTTTCTTGTTTCATTAGAACAAAGAATCCTGAGCATAGAAGGCAATCCTGAAGAACAACAATATTTAAGCTTTTCAAGTTTTCTGCCAAGGGCTGGTTCAAAGAACTCAGCCTATCTTTCTGCTGTTATAATGGCCCTCATCATGTATATATTGCTTCTTGTCTTTTGCCTTTATAATTCATAATAACTAACCATATAAAAAGTACTGCTGAAGTTTTTTTTTGTCACTTGATTATATTAATCATTGTTATTATCTAGATCTCTGAGGGGTCGAACAAGGACAAATTGATTAAGTAAGTTCAGAGACATAAATAATTATTTTAATAATAGGACCTACATTTTTTATGGTTTTACCTGGCACTGAGACTGCTTAGTGGTTTTCTGTGATTCATTTAAACAGATCCTCTTTTGAGTGTTTTGTTTAGTTAGTTCATCCTTTTGTTCATGTGCATGAATGAAAACAGAATTTTATAAACCATCTGATAATCTTGAGCTTGTTGTTACATAGACCTCAACCAGTGAAAACTGGGTCGTACAAACAATTAAAAATGAAAGACTGTCAGTGCTGCAACTGATTTAATACAAAAAATAATAAAAACAACAACTAATAATATCCCAGGAAACTGTGGAACCTAAAAAAAACTACCAAAATTATTTATTTCAAAGAGTTATTTATATTTGGACAAAGGCAATTCAGGTCCAAATGAGAAGGAAGGAAAAAAGGAAAGAAGAAGAAGACAAACAAAAGTCAGTAGAATAAAATGCAGAAAAGGCCTTTACAATGGAAGACAAAGTGTTTGATGTTGAAACAAATATAATAAATAAGTATAGTCATCATTCATTTTTAGGAATGCATACATTTACTCAGAGGCTCTTTAGGCTGTTAATACAGTCATAATACAAAAAAATACAAATACAAAAAAAAAAAATTGAGACTTGTCTGAGTAATCTGAAACAATTAATTTTAAAAAACTTGGTGGTCCTAGTGAGATTGCTTTGTTTCTCAGCCTTTAATGAAGGCTTTTTTACCTCCTTACTACAAAGGTCAGGGTCATTTAATACTGCAAGGCCTTTCTACTTATGCTGCTTTACTGTTCAGCCAGACTGCAACAAGGAACAAAACATCTTTTCATTACAAGTGCAGATCAGACAAGTGAAAGCACTTTTATGTACATAATACCTGAATGAAGTATGACAAGTGCTATCATCCTTTGTTTTGTTTGGTTGGTTCTTTTGGGTTAGGACAGCATTTTGTATGGATAGAAAGAGCAGGTCTTGTATTGTGCTTCTGTTTATTCAATGATGGTTAGTAGTGCAGAGGGAGAAAGTCTCAAGCAGACTGAAAACACTGCTTCAAGTATCCTGTAAGGTCAATCCCTTAAATATCATTATAGTCATAAAACATTTCACTACTATATACTAGATTCTATGTACTGTGTTCTGTGGACTGTGAATTCTCAATGTATCTTAGATCCTCAGATAAGGAGGATTTTAGTGTTCTTTATGGTCAGCACTTGTGTGTTTGGGGACTGCATTTCTCCCTCCCCTCATCCCCATCTCTGATAGAGAAGGTTTAGTTTTATGTTTTGTGTGAAAAGCCATAGTTTAGAAAGGTTTGGCATCCGAAGATAAGTTTAAAGGTCTTTTTTACTGAAATACTGTCCAACAAATCATTATGACATTCTTGTGGTTTCTGTGAAAAAATTCAACCCCGGTACTTTATACTGAATGTGAATGTAAACTCTTGTTTATAAGGAGCCATAAATTTAAAATTCCTCCCATGTCTACTGTAGTAATGAGTATTGCAGAAGGGATTATTAACAAGAAAACCTTCTTTGATAATTTAAGAAATGACATACGGTAATAATTACATCAACAATTACTAGATCCATAAATTATGATTCAGATGTAACTAATTCCCCTTGAAGTGATCTATATGTGTCTTTTAATGGAGAAAGTTCTTGACTTAGTATTTACAATATACCACCAACTGCAATAATAAATTATATCAAATCACAGAGGTGCTAATGATATTTTAGATACTTATTGTTAAAATACAAAAATAGTTTTAAGAATAATCTTTCATAATGTCTTTATAAAGCTAAAGAATAGGCTTTTTGTAGTAAAACTGTTTTTCAGTTTTTTAAAACTACTTTAAAAGCTTAAAATCTTGTATTGTAAATAACCTTTTGATTAAGATTGAAACCTGAATGGTTGAGAAATTGCAGTTCATTGTATAAGAAATACTATTTCAGTGTGTAAGAGCTGAATAGATCTTATAATAGTTGTATTTTAAACTTAATTCCTGATTTATCATATCTGCAAATGTATTTCTATTTTAATGAGAATTTTTTACAATTTACCAATTAAATTACTTTTTAAAGTCAGTAGCTTTATTCTGTACTGGTAATAATATTTATTTATTTTTTTTTTAATAGTAGGAAGAATAATTATTTTGCAAGAGAAAGTAATATTTTTCACAAGCATGATCTTTTGATTAGCAATACCTGTGTTCCTTTCAATTTCTGAAGAAAACCTGTATTGTAAACTATGGTTTTCTTCAAAGGTTTGCAGATTGCACAAACAAACGTTGCATTATTTAGTAGTTGCTACTGAATCATAAAAACTTTTCCTAATTGGCTGTATCATTCTGGCTTATGTAATTTCCTAACATCAAAATACTGTAGACAGTTTTTTGAATGCTGCCTGAATCATACAGTTATTTTTGTTTAAGCTTGACCACCTCATAACAGCATCCAACAGCAAGGGGAGCTCTAAGACAAGTAGGAATAAATGGAGAAACTTGTGAGAGAAGATTAGAAATACTGTCGGGAAAAGATAAGAGTTTAGAGACAAGATTTGAAATGAGGGAGGGACATAGCTGTTATTCACTACGAGAGGCAGCCAGAGGAATTTTCAAAGTATGTGGAAAAAAAGAAGAAAAACTGTACGAGACTAAGAGAAGCAACCAAGTGACTAAATAAGAGTGATCCAAGCACTTTAAAAAAATTAAGCCTGTAATGTGAGATGTGCAAATAGCTAAGAAGACCTCCTAGATATGATACTGTGTGTAGAGAAGGGTTAAGTAGTAAATCAGATGTAGCCTGATATAATATCACCTGTGAATTATATAGTTTACTTTCAAGTAAGTCAAGGAAAAGGCTAGATTAATGGATGTTATACTGTTTTTTGCTCAAAGGCATGAAAATAAAATAATTTTGTCTGTATACAAGCAGCCTTTCATAAACAGGCAGAGCTGAATAATTTTCACAGCATTCTTTGTGTTAAGTTCAACTTCTGATTCAAATCAGAAAGTCTGCAGTCTAGCAAGCACTACACTTGTAATAGCTTAATAATTATCGTTGACATCAAGGTTCTAACGGAAACATTTTAAGAATACTTTGTTATTTACATCTGTATCTAGCATACCAGTAATGAAATAGTAGAGCACTGTGAAATGTTAATTTTGCAAAATTATTTGGCATGTGCTAATTTTGAATTTATTTCACTCATCCAGCAAAAGAAGCCATTGCAATCTATATTGTAGGATTCAGCACGGACATGATTGCTTACCAAAGGCTGCCTAGTTCACAAAGACAACATCTTCATGCATATGGAAATATTTAAGTAGAGATATTTGGTGTATGACTGTAACAGAAGGAGAGATTAAATTCTGTAAGCAAGAGGCAAGCTTTTTTCAAGGCAAGCAAGACAGTGGATAGCTGCACCAGGAACTGAAAGGAATAGATTGCTCCATCCTCTCTCAGTACTTGGACCATCAGTTAATGCTGATGCTGTACATCTACACTGTAGGCTGCTTGGTTACTGGCTTGTAACAAATTATATTTTTGAGTTTGATCAGGCCTCAACAAGCTGAATTGAAAATCTTAAGGTCCTTTTCTTAAGGATTGGCAAAATTCATCAAAGATTGAGCAAACAACGAATATCCAGACTAGAACAGAAGTTATTTTGTGGTTTGCATTAAGTCTTCTAAAAAGTTTCAATACACCTTGTCCCAGACCTTTCCTACAACTCTTGCACTTAGTACAGGGTAAACAGATGTCCTTGATCTCACTCAGACTTCATAGCACAAGCTGAACAAGTCAAGAACTTTATATTTGTCTTATTTACTTGAAACACTACATTAATTCAATATAAACTTTTTTATTTCTTCTCAAAACAGAGTATGTTAGTAGTATTATCAAACTGATCTGAAATCATGTAACGTGGACCATATGATGCCATTGAGCTTAAATTGAAGTGTCCATTGAATGAAAAATGGTGTTCTGATAGAAATTTGACTAAGTTAATGTGATTTGTTAAGTGTTTTTACAATGTATTTTATAGTCCTCTCTAAAGAAGACTATCAGATCATTAATTATTTCCATGATTTTTTTCTTTAACTAAAAAGAATATTATTAGAATACATACTAAGCTTGCCCCTGCAGTTAAAAAGATTTTGATAAATGTACTAATATCAGCTGAGCATACTACTATGTTAATGACCAAACTTGCTTTTCTTATACTATGTATTTCTATTTGTGTTAAGGGATTTTTTTTTTTTTTTTGCCCAAGAAAGGAATTATTTTGGTTTTATGTATGAAAATAACATAACTTCACTTTTTTTTTTTTTTTTTTTTTTTTTTTTTTTCCCTTTCTTGGCTATGAATGCTCAGTTTTGGCAGAGTAAGAAGGCAAATTTGGTTAGAATGTAAAGTCAGAAGTAATCAACAACAGTACCAAGTAAGAAATCCTAATCAAAATTAAAGTAACTTGTCTCACATTCAAGTCAAACATTTATTTAAAGAATCCAAACATCCTTTGCAAAATATTGTGTACAATGCTATTTAAAGAAAAAGGAACGTCTTGCCAAAAGTTAAGAATGACTTTACAGTGAAGATGAGAGTTTGTTTTAAGCCTGTGGAAGTTATTAAGTAGGAATGACTAGCACTACATTTCAGAAATGTGAGTGGTAAGCAGGATAAAGTGGTTCAACAAGGAGGATTTATGTTTGTTTGGGTTTTATTTTTGTTTGGGTTTTGTTTGTTTGTTGTTGGGTTTTGTTTTTTTTTTTTTTTTTTTTTAAGGAAATAGAGTATGTATGTATATGTTTACATAGGAAAGTATAACAATTTCTTACATCTAATCAAGAATAGAACCTTTCAGGCTAATATTTCTAGCAGCTAGAAGTTGCTTAGGTGTTAATAGTTTCTGATAGATACTGTGGATTGTGACACAAAAGAAAATGCTTTGGGTGAGTTTATCTGAAATTTTGTTACATGTTTTGAGTTTTTACCCCACAAAAATTACTAGACCCATGCCAGTATCTACCAGATGAGACTATTTCTGTTATTTCCAGCTCAAAATTATCAAATAGATACATGACACAGCCATAAGTTCAATGGTAATGGCCTTAGGTAGGGGAGGGTTCTCTAGTTAACAATCTTGGCTTGATACGATAAAATAATCTGGGATACATTTGTATGAAAATGTGCTGTGTTGCAAGTGATCTGAGATGCCCACTGATAAAGGTCTTACCATCTACTCTGCAGGTCTGTCTTACCACAGAGTTAAATTTGGCCTCCTGCAAGAAAACATTCTTTTAGGTCAAGGTTATTTGTTTTCATTGATCGTGTTCTTTTTTTGTTATTGTCCAGGTGAAACTACAGAAAAGACAACAATTTGTGAAAATTTCCAGGTGATATTTTGATTCAAATAGATTTCTGTCTCCTGGTCATAGGAGATATCTTTCTAAATATGAGTTGTAGCAAGGATAATTTATCAACTTAATAAGGAACTCTGATCACTCTGGTGTGATTTAAATATATTTTCAAAAATCAAAAGATTAAACATCTTTGTAACTAAATGCCAGCAGCTGATGACTTTGTAAGTCTTTTATTAACTTATTTAAAATTTCTATTTACTTCATTTGGCATTACTCTTGTATGTTGTGATTTTATTTCAGAAGGAATGCTTGGAAGAAAGACCGATATTTTGTAACAAACTGAAAAAAATCTATAATAATATTTCAGTCATGGTTATAGGCTCAACCTGACACATTTAAACTTAAACATAGATACATTGAGTCACAGTGACACTGTGACCTATCCTTCATAGAGGCAGCTAAGGGCTATCAAAATGTTGACAAATATTTTAGTTACGAAAAAGAAACTGAATGTGACAATGTGTGAATTCAATCAAAAGCTGAGAAGTTAAAGATGGATATAGCTGCCCACGAGCTGTGTTACTAGGCTAAACCATGTCTGGTTTTGAAAATAACTCTCAAGGTGAGGAAAAAAAAGTGAAAGTTTAATTTCAATTTTAATTTGAGACTTTTAAGCTTTCTTCAAGTTAAAATCCCATTACATGTGAAAAACTACATTAAAAGGGTATATATATCTTGAGGTTATTTCATTTATTTGTGTTTGTGAGAGATGGCTAGATTTTTTATTTATTTAAAGCTTCATCCCATTTCTTTTCAAGACAGGATTAATTCAAGAGCTGATGAAAAATGTACTTCTGTATTTTATTTTTTTCTTCCCCACATAAGGAAGTAAGCAATCTCTTGGTTCAGTAACTGTAAAGCAATAGACACTTCTGCAATCTAGATAGCCATATCTGAGTCCTGACTTTGCTTCAGTGTCTTGGACAATGCTAGCTTGGGCCTCTTTGCTTTCACCTAGGAGGCATTTCTACAGGAACTTAATTTCTCCTGAACCTTTTCAGGATTCTTACACCCTCTGCTAGGGTGTAACTTTCCAGTTAGCTCAAGTGATGAGTTTAGGATGCCTCTCATCCTCTCACAAACTTCTTGCTTGCTAACATCTGTCAAGGAAAACTCTGGCGAAACCAGCTCTCATGGCTGCCAGCTTAGTGGCAGAGTACCTCACTGCCATTGAGTCTCCTGACTTAGAGCAATCCTTGGAGGCTAAGCCAGTAGGCCCATTGAACATTCCTGATAACTACATATAAATTTATATTAGAATATTCTTATTACCAATCATAATACCAAAGAAAAGTAGATACCAATTTTTACTTAGTCATAGGCACTGATAAAGTAATTGTTACTAAATTTAAAAATAGAAATATAGGCAAACAGGATAGCATGGCCTGTGTAGGCCAAGCAGCTGAAGGAAAATATTATTTGTGATGTTAGAACTGGGATGTGCATAGATAAGTCAAGTCTCTAAGCAGTCTTTCTGCATAGGAATAATTTCTTACAGCATTGTTGCAGGGCAAGGCTTTCTTCAATGATTAAACTGTTGTTGATCTCTGAAAATATATTCCTATCTTGGCATGGAGATTTGTCTCCCTCTTTGCACTGTCTGCACAACTACTTGCACAGTAATGTGTGTAAGTAAACTTACACACCCTGTATTGTTTCATAGCATGTAAATAACTAGCTCTCCCCACTCTTAATAGAGAGTTATTTTAAAATTAAATCAGTGCAGTAATTTTATTTACAGACTTTCAAAAATATATCATGCATAGAGGGTACTGATGCGGGACATGTAAGCAGAAGACACTGGGAATGAAATGACTGAGAACTTTTATAGAGGATAACTCACTAAAAGCGATATATTGATAAATAAACTTCATAAGAGGGAAGACTGAGAGAGCTGAGAGAAATGTTCAGCCTGGAAAAGAGCAGTCTCAGAAAAGATCTTATCAATGTGTTTATAAGCCTGATGCAAGGGAATGAAGAAGAAGGCAGCCAGACTTATTAGTACACACTGATGGTACTTGAGGCAATTGGCATGAATCAAAAAACCAGTAAATTCTATCTGAGCACAAGAAACTACCTTTTTTTATTTCTTTGTTCTTTTTCCCCCTACTGTGAGGGTGGTCACACACAGGAGCAAGTTACACTGAGAGGTTGTGGTGATGTTAAATAAACAAGTAAGCAATCTGAGCAATCTGCTCTAGATGTTCTTCAAACAGTCTCAATTACTCTGTTAATCTTCATAATTAAAAAAAAATAAATAATAATACTAGGTCATTATTATCGAGTTAATTAAATACTGCTTGTTTTTGATGTGTAAGGGTGATTTTGAAATGTAGAGTCCTCTTAAGACAGGTGCAGAAGACATTATCACCTAGTTTGTTAATAAACTTAATTTTAACATGAGTAGGACTTTCAGGTAACAAACAGACCTGGGAAAAAAAATGGATTAAGAAATGTCCCTTATGACTGTTCATTTTGAAGACTACAAATGTAAGTTGAACAAAGAAGAGAGAAGGACAGATTTAAAAGAAAAAAGGCAAAATTTACATTATGGGAAGGAGCTGGTGCTAACTATTATAGTAGGTAGATTTTTATATTTTTATCTTTGTATTCAAAATTATGATGTTAAATAGGTTGTTCATATACCTAGATCTGCACTAGTCAAGTAGACCACTTAATGAAGAAAAAAACCCACAGATTTCAGTATTATACAATTTTTTTATAGTACTCGACTGAGTGGAACATATTTCTCTGAAGTCTGGGAATTATTAAAAATGTTCACAAGCCACATATCAGTTAAGAACTACTAAAGAAAAACGGCAGTGAGAAAAATGCAACAAATCACTTCATCATTTAAAAGCATAAGCTGGAATTATTACACAGTAATATATTATTTCTTAGCTACTGTAAAAAGGCATATTTTTCACAGCTTAAATTTTGAGTTGGTTACATACAGCCAGCATTATGATAAGCCTGTTACTTCTAAACACAATTGGTCTGATTTTCTTTTTCCTAAAAATGTATAAGTAGGCAACAGGGAAGGTGAAACTTTGAGGACAATTTGTGAAATGGTTTTTGAGCTACAGACAAAAAATGTAGCCTATTGTGAAATTATGACCTTTGTCCAATGTTCTTTGTCTCCCCAGTACTTTAAAGCTGCTTATTATTAGTCCTTTAAATTTCTTCTATACATAAATATGTTTGAAGTCATTCAGAGGCTACTCTTGAACAAAAGTATTTGAAGTTAATCAGAGTAAGGTTTATATTTTGTACCATTCCTGTTGCCATTTCTTGAATAGTTGAATGCTTGTAAGTGCTAATAGGGGAAAGCTTTTTTTTGAATACAGAAAGGAAAATATTTGCGGGGTGTATTTTTATTGTTATTGGCTTTAGTAGGAAGAATATCTGGAAAATTTCCATTGTTTTTGTTCCCAAAAGAGGAGGAATACATGGCTCCACCTAATGTTAATGTGTTTTCTTTAAGCTTATGGAACGGCAGCATCCGTTTCTGAAAAATGTGGCTGAAAATCTAGTTCCATCTTTGCAGGTGTATCATAGAATCATAGAATCATAGAATCATAGAATCTTAGGGGCTGGAAGGGACCTCGAGAGATCATCTAGTCCAACCTCCCTGCCAGAGCAGGGTCACCTAGAGTACATCACACAGGAACGCATCCAGGTGGGTTTTGAATGTCTCCAGTGAGGGAGACTCCACAACCTCCCTGGGCAGTCTGTTCCAGTGCTCTGTCACTCTCACAGTAAAAAAATTTTTTCGGATATTCACCTTGAATCTCCTATGCTCCAATTTACACCCATTACCCCTTGTCCTATCACTGGTCATCACTGAGAAAAGCCTAACTCCGTCCCCCTGACACTCACCCCTTACATATTTGTAAACATTGATGAGGTCACCCCTCAGTCTCCTTTTCTCCAAGCTAAAGAGACCCAGCTCCCTCAGCCTTTCCTCATAAGGGAGATGTTCCGCTCCCTTAATCATCTTTGTAGCTCTGCGCTGGACTCTTTCAAGCAGTTCCCTGTCCTTCTGGAACTGAGGGGCCCAGAACTGGACACAATACTCCAGATGTGGCCTCACCAATGCAGAATAGAGGGGGAGGAGAACCTCTCTTGACCTACTAACCACACCCTTTCTAATGCACCCCAGGATGCCATTGGCCTTCTTGGCCACAAGGGCACATTGCTGGCTCATGGTCATCCTCCTGTCTACCAGGACCCCCAGGTCTCTTTCACCTACACTACTCTCCAGCAGTTCAGCCCCCAACCTGTACTGGGACATGGTGTTGTTCTTCCCCAAATGTAAAACTCTGCACTTCCCCTTGTTGAATTTCATCATGTTTCTCCCCGCCCAACTCTCCAACCTATCTAAGTCTCTCTGAATGGCAGCACAGCCTTCTGGTGTGTCAGCCACTCCTCCCAGCTTAGTGTCATCAGCAAACTTGCTGAGGGTACATTCTATACCCTCATCCAGGTCGTTGATGAAGATGTTGAACAACACCGGTCCCAGCACCGACCCTTGTGGGACTCCACTAGTAACACACCTCCAACCAGATTCTACCCCATTGACTACAACTCTCTGACTCCTTCCTTTCAACCAGTTCCTAATCCACCTCACTTCCTGGTCACCAAACCCATACCTGATCAACTTATCCACAAGGATGCTGTGGGAGACGGTGTCAAATGCTTTACTGAAATCAAGATAAACCACATCTACCGCTCTACCATCATCTATCCACCTAGTAATTTCCTCATAGAAGGCTATGAGGTTAGTCAAACATGATTTACCCTTGATAAAACCATGCTGACTGCTCTTGATGACCCCCATGTCCTTGATGTGCCTGGAGATAGTCACAAGAACAAGTTGTTCCATCACCTTTCCAGGGATGGAGGTGAGGCTGACCGGTCTATAGTTACCCGGGTCCTCCTTCTTGCCCTTCTTGTAGACTGGAGTGACATTTGCTATCCTCCAGTCCTCAGGCACCTCACCTGTTGCCCATGATTTACTGAAGATGATGGAGAGTGGCCTAGCAATGACCTCCGCCAGCTCCCTCAGCACCCTTGGGTGCATTCCATCTGGACCCATTGATTTATGGATGTCCAGATTACTCAACTGATCCCTAACCCAATCCTCATCTACCATGTCAAACTCTTCCTCTATCTTGACTTCTTCTGGGGCTATATGAATCTGGGGCTCATAGGGAGACCCTGCAGGAGTGAAGACAGAGGCAAAGAAGGCATTCAGCACCTCTGCCTTCTTTATATCCTCTGTCACCAGGGCTCCCACCTCATTCCTCAATGGGCCAATATTGCCTCTATTGCTAGTTTTGCTAGCTATGTACTTGAAAAAGCCCTTTCTATTATCCTTAACCTGACTTGCAAGGTTAAGTTCCAAGGAGGCCTTAGCTTTCCTAATTGCCTCCCTACATCCTCTGACAACAGTCCTATATTCCTCCCAAGTGACCAGCCCCTCCTTCCATGATCTATAGATTTTCCTTTTCCACTTAAGTTTGCCCAGTAGTTCCTTCTTTAACCATGCAGGTCTCCTAGCACCCTTACTAGATTTCCTAACCATTGGGACACTCTGATCCTGTGCTTGCAAGAAGTGGTCCTTGAATGTTGACCAGCTATCTTGAGCTCCTTTATTTTCTAGCACCCTGTCCCATGGGATTTCCCTTAATAGATGATTGAGGAGACCAAAGTTTGCCCTGTGGAAGTCCAGGGTTCTGGTCCTGCTGGGTATTTTGTTCCTTCCACACAGGATATGTACTCATATAAAATCTGTTTTGTTGTGATTACATCAGCTCAGTTAAGATTTTATTAGCATTTAAATTCTATCACCATGCCTTACAAATTAGGTAGTTAATATTGTACAAACAAGGCAAACAAATAATTATCTTACTGTATTGCTTAATAATCTACCTGGTCTTCTGACATTTTTCAAAAAGAATTTTCAGCTTCAGTACAATACATTTTTTTTCTACTATGTTCTTGTTTGTTACACTGCTTTCAGTTGCCTGTAGAAAGCCTCATCAACCTCCTCACCTTGATCAGGAGGTCTGTAGTAGACCCCCACAACTGTGTCACCCGCACCTGCTTGCCCCTTAATTCTTACCCACAGACTTTCAACTTGCCCCTCATCAGCCCCTGCACGAAACTCAATACATTCTAGTTGCCCTCTCACATAAAGAGCACTCCACCACCTCGCTTCCCTGCCCTATCTTTCCTAAAAAGCACATAACCATCCATGGCCACATTCCAGTCATGTGACCTGTCCCACCATGTCTCTGTTATTGCTACTAGATCATAACCCTTAGCCCGCACACTGACCTCTAACTCCTCCTGCTTGTTCCCCATGCTGCGTGCATTAGCATACAGGCATTTCAGGAAACGAACAGAACCCACTGGTGGGACTAAATCCTCCTTGGATGACCTGACTTTGGGCCATGGTGTGTTCCTCTTGTGCTTGTCCCTAACAGACCCGGTTTTCTCCCCTTCCCCCTTCACATCTAGTTTAAAGCTCTATCAATGAGCCCTGCCAAGTCCTGCCCCAAAAGCCTCTTCCCCCTCTGGGACAGGTGCATCCCACCTGCCACCATCAGTCCAGGTGCCTCATATAGCCTCCCATGATCAAAAAAACCAAAACCCTGTCTATGGCACCAATGTAAGTATTTACATGTTGTAACCTAGTTTAATGTTGTAGTATAAATAGCTTATGCACCAGTGAAGCCCACTGTGAATGTAACTTCTATTTTTCCTATAATCCAAAAGATATTTTCAAATCTTAAAACAGTGTAGGTAGAGTTTGTTCTTGAAAAGTCTGGGGAGACTTAATATCCACCTTCCAGTACCTGAAGGGGCCTACAGGAAAGCTGGGGAGGGGATTCCTACAAGGGCATGTAGCCGTAGAACAAGGGATGATGGCATTAAACTGGAAGAGTGTAAATTTAGGTCCGACTTTAGAAAGAAATTCTGCAGTGTGAGTGTGGTGAGACTGTGGCAGAAGTTGCCAAGGGAAGTTGTGGATCTCCCCTCCTTGGAAGTGTTCAAGGCTAGATTGGATGGGGCCCTGAGCAGCCTGATCTGGTGGGAGGTGTCACTACCCATGGCAGAGGGTGTTGAAACGAGATGATCTTTAAAGTCCTTTTCAACCCAAACTGTTCTGTGATTCTGTGGTTCTATTTAAATCCTAAAGATCCATTTCATTAGTAGTAGGTAAAAGAATATAACCCTTTGCAATCCTTATCTTCATGTGAAGGCTGTAAACCTGGCCTTGCTTAAACCAGGAGGTAAGAAACTAATGTGAGTGTAGCCAGTTTGTGTGAAAAGACTATCCAAAACTGTCTGAGAGCATTTGACTAACAATAACCTGACTGAGAGCTGAAAGTGATCATCAGATGCTCTGATAGAAGGTGTGCATATGCATGGACGTGTGTTTGTGTGTGAGGTTAAAGCTTTTGTGGGTAATTATAGGAGGCTTTTTAGAAGGCTGTAGGCATTATTAATTCATAAGACTCAATGCAAGAGTTTTTTCCATGCAACGGTAGGTGCATTTTACCACTGATTTATGCAAGCAGAGAATTAAACCCAACCACTAAAAAGCTGAAATGCAGGTAGGTGTTTCCTACCTGCAATACTAAATGAAGTGTGGCGAAGTTGGTTTCCCTTCTCTGTCATTTATGGTTTTTATTTTTGTGTATGTTAAGTATTTATGACAATTGTGTATTTTGATCTGCCTCAAATTTCAACTGTTTAGTGTGTAACAATATCAGCCCCTATCTTTCCTAAAAAGCACATAACCATCCATGGCCACATTCCAGTCATGTGAGCTGTCCCACCATGTCTCTGTTATTGCTACTAGATCATAACCCTTAGCCCGCACACTGACCTCTAACTCCTCCTGCTTGTTCCCCATGCTGCGTGCATTAGCATACAGGCATTTCAGGAAACGAACAGAGCACACTGGTGGGACTAAATCCTCCTTGGACGACCTGACTTTGGGCCATGGTGTGTTCCTCTTGTGCTTGTCCCTAACAGGCCTGGTTTTCTCCCCTTCCCCCTTCACATCTAGTTTAAAGCTCTATCAATGAGCCCTGCCAAGTCCTGCCCCAAAAGCCTCTTACCCCTCTGGGACAGGTGCATCCCACCTGCCACCATCAGTCCAGGTGCCTCATATAGCCTCCCATGATCAAAAAAACCAAAACCCTGTCTATGGCACCAATGTAAGTATTTACATGTTGTAACCTAGTTTAATGTTGTAGTATAAATAGCTTATGCACCAGTGAAGCCCACTGTGAATGTAACTTCTATTTTTCCTATAATCCAAAAGATATTTTCAAATCTTAAAACAGTGTAGGTAGAGTTTGTTCTTGAAAAGTCTGGGGAGACTTAATATCCACCTTCCAGTACCTGAAGGGGCCTACAGGAAAGCTGGGGAGGGGATTCCTACAAGGGCATGTAGCCGTAGAACAAGGGATGATGGCATTAAACTGGAAGAGTGTAAATTTAGGTCCGACTTTAGAAAGAAATTCTGCAGTGTGAGTGTGGTGAGACTGTGGCAGAAGTTGCCAAGGGAAGTTGTGGATCTCCCCTCCTTGGAAGTGTTCAAGGCTAGATTGGATGGGGCCCTGAGCAGCCTGATCTGGTGGGAGGTGTCACTACCCATGGCAGAGGGTGTTGAAACGAGATGATCTTTAAAGTCCTTTTCAACCCAAACTGTTCTGTGATTCTGTGGTTCTATTTAAATCCTAAAGATCCATTTCATTAGTAGTAGGTAAAAGAATATAACCCTTTGCAATCCTTATCTTCATGTGAAGGCTGTAAACCTGGCCTTGCTTAAACCAGGAGGTAAGAAACTAATGTGAGTGTAGCCAGTTTGTGTGAAAAGACTATCCAAAACTGTCTGAGAGCATTTGACTAACAATAACCTGACTGAGAGCTGAAAGTGATCATCAGATGCTCTGATAGAAGGTGTGCATATGCATGGACGTGTGTTTGTGTGTGAGGTTAAAGCTTTTGTGGGTAATTATAGGAGGCTTTTTAGAAGGCTGTAGGCATTATTAATTCATAAGACTCAATGCAAGAGTTTTTTCCATGCAACGGTAGGTGCATTTTACCACTGATTTATGCAAGCAGAGAATTAAACCCAACCACTAAAAAGCTGAAATGCAGGTAGGTGTTTCCTACCTGCAATACTAAATGAAGTGTGGCGAAGTTGGTTTCCCTTCTCTGTCATTTATGGTTTTTATTTTTGTGTATGTTAAGTATTTATGACAATTGTGTATTTTGATCTGCCTCAAATTTCAACTGTTTAGTGTGTAACAATATCAGCTTTTTCAATGTTATGACTGGGAATTTAAAAGAATTTTGCATATTCTTGACCTGTGTGCCTAATTCAAGTGTCTCTTGAGAGAATAATAAATCAATGTGTTTTATCCAATGGAATGTATAACCAAATAAGAACAAGCAGTTCCCTTATAGTTAAGTGGCTAAAGGTCTAAATTACTACTGTCTGTTTACTGCAGTAGTATTGACCTTACATAGTCTTGACTGTGTCCCCAACTCTTAGGTTGTAAAAAAAGAATAATTAGAGTGAAGGAACATGTTTACTTTAATAATGGAATCCACCTCAGATACATTTGTGTTAAGCATTTTGCACCTGAATCTAAACCTTGCTAGCATAAATTTCATTAAGTGCTCTTCTGCTTTTGTGCCAAAAAGAGAGAAAAATATTTTAGATTAAGCAGTAAGTTTGTACTGCCAATTCATAGTAGACAATAAAAATGTTGAAAATAAGCAAGTCTGGAATAGAAAACTGGAAAAAGAATATAGCAGTTATGAAAAAATTGAATACAGTTATAACAAGCTTTTTATATACAAGTCCATGCTTCCACATCAAAAAATATCAAGAAATATTAAAAAAGCAAACCTAAACATTGGTGGAACAAAAGTAATCAAAACTATCACTACTTACTTAGTGAGCTCATGCCAGTGGGGTTTGTGGAGGTTTGTTGGTTTTTTTTTAATTTTATAACAATTGTGGAGTTTTCTCCAGTCTCCCAAAAATTAATGACAAGTTGTTTCTAAGTTAGAATCACTGACTGTGCTGCTTTTTCAGTGGACAGCTAACTGAATTTGACAGTGGTTTGTTTATAGTGGTGGATCAGGAACTGGTTGAAAGGAAGGAGTCAGAGAGTTGTAGTCAATGGGGCAGAATCTGGTTGGAGGTGTGTGACTAGTGGAGTCCCACAGGGGTCGGTACTGGGACCGGTGTTGTTCAACATCTCCATCAACGACCTGGATGAGGGTATAGAATGTACCCTCAGCAAGTTTGCTGATGACACTAAGCTGAGAGGAGTGGCTGACACACCAGAAGGCTGTGCTGCCATTCAGAGAGACTTAGACAGGCTGGAGAGTTGGGCGGGGAGAAACATGATGAAATTCAACAAGGGCAAGTGCAGAGTTTTACATTTGGGGAAGAACAACACCGTGTCCCAGTACAGGTTGGGGGCTGAACTGCTGGAGAGTAGTGTAGGTGAAAGAGACCTGGGGGTCCTGGTAGACAGGAGGATGACCATGAACCAGCAAAGTGCCCTTGTGGCCAAGAAGGCCAATGGCATCCTGGGGTGCATTAGAAAGGGTGTGGTTAGTAGGTCAAGAGAGGTTCTCCTCCCCCTCTATTCTGCATTGGTGAGGCTGCATCTGGAGTATTGTGTCCAGTTCTGGGCCCCTCAGTTCCAGAAGGACAGGGAACTGCTTGAAAGAGTCCAGCGCAGAGCTACAAAGATGATTAAGGGAGTGGAACATCTCCCTTATGAGGAAAGGCTGAGGGAGCTGGGTCTCTTTAGCTTGGAGAAAAGGAGACTGAGGGGTGACCTCATCAATGTTTACAAATATGTAAGGGGTGAGTGTCAGGGGGACGGAGTTAGGCTTTTCTCAGTGATGACCAGTGATAGGACAAGGGGTAATGGGTGTAAATTGGAGCATAGGAGGTTCAAGGTGAATATCCGAAAAAATTTTTTTACTGTAAGAGTGACAGAGCACTGGAACAGACTGCCCAGGGAGGTTGTGGAGTCTCCCTCACTGGAGACATTCAAAACCCACCTGGATGCGTTCCTGTGTGATGTACTCTAGGTGACCCTGCTCTGGCAGGGAGGTTGGACTAGATGATCTCTCGAGGTCCCTTCCAGCCCCTAAGATTCTATGATTCTATGATTCTATGATAGTACTTCCCAGTCACTTGTCACAGTGTTGGGTTTGTTTATCTTTTTCTGTGAGTGTATCCTTCAGTTTTCCTAAAGTTTGTGTTGTGAGTGAACTTTGACAAGCATTTGAAGACAATGACCTGAATTCTATCATTCATGCTTATAAATATCTAAATATCTAAATGGCAGGTGTCAGAAGGATGGGGCCAGATTCTTCTCAGTGGTGTCCAGTGACAATGGTCACAAGGTCACAAACTGGTAAACAGGAGGTTTAACTGAAATATAAGAACATTCTTCTTTACTCTGAGGGTAACAGAACTTTGGAACAAGCTGCCCAGGGTGGTTGTGGAGTCTATCCCTGGAGACATTCAAAACCCACCTGATCATGTTCCTGTGTAATCTACTGGTCTAGATGCTCTCCAGAAGTCCCTTCCAACCCCTAACATTCTGTGATTCTTTGAAAAAAAGCCCTGACAACAATAGTACTGTGTTTGAGATGTCCTAATTTATCCTTTTTTCTTTTTTTCTCTAATTGCCTTGAACAAATTGCCTCTACTTTGTTTCTAGATTATTCCTCATGCTTGCCAATGCTACTAAGGATCTTAGAAATGAGTTGGACTGTTAAAAGTGAAGAATGTTGTCCCACAAAATAAGCTCAGAGAGGATAGCTTTTGTTTGTAAGATACAATGGAGAGATGTATCAGAGTGAGAAGTTATTGTGTGTTTGACACTATATCATACATACATTGAGAAGAACTTGAATTTAGGAAAACTTAATAATTTGAGAATCACAATTTTTTTCTGCAGCTGTGACAAACTCTAATTTTACTGGATGCAGAGAAGATCTAGACAAAAACTTGAAATAAGGCAAATAGATGGCCAAAATAAAAGGAAGAATATTTTTCAAAATCATGAAATCATTGACTAATTTGTGTTGTAATGGTGCTGTGCAGCCATCTAATCTAATCTGCCTCCTCAGATTGTGTCTAACTGAAGAGGGTTGCTCTGGGCCTTGTCTAGGTGAGTTCTGTGCACCTCCAGAAATGGAGAACCCCAGACCTCCCACAATTATTTTGAGCAGCCTGTTCCAGGGTTTGATCACTGAAAAAATCTTTCACTGCAGAATTTCTTCTACTGCCCGTTAACCTTTTGTAATGAGTTCATGTCCTTGACTACAAGAGTGCCAGGAAATACAAACAGATTATAGTAACAGAAGAGGCAGCTGTGTTTGATCTGAAGCATTGCCATAAGTTTGCAAATGTGTGGTTTGGAGGAGAGAGCACAATAAAAAACACATAAGAGCGATACCAGAAAAGGAAAAATGGTAGAATTTGGCAGGATTCAAATACAGTCAGAAATATATAATTATTTATTCCTCTGCTAAGTCTACAAAAGTCTAGTTTTAAATAATCACTTTATTCTTTCAAGTAACAAGGCTGTTATTCTTTGAAAGACTTCTCAGAACTCGCTGTGTTGGGTTTTTTTTCCTCTCTTCAGTATTAATTACATTCCAAGAAGCAACTTGATTGCAGTCAATACATTTAAAATGTTGCTTTGTATCCTTTTCTCAGTCCCACGTGCTTCTTGCTTTAAGTCAGTATATTAAAGTGGAGAATAAGGTCTAGAACTGCCCTTTTGTCTAGATATTCCACTTCAGAAGCAAGCAGCAAAACATATTTCATGGCATTCCTCAACAGCCATTTGTTTTATGAGAAAACTGGCATTGATTTTTCTGACAAATATACCTCTCCACTCTTCCATAAAAATTGGTACCACTAGTAAAAGAATTGAAGATGCAAGGCGTAGCATACACAAGTGTAAAATCAGGTTAGCCCTTCAATATCCCAATTTGATTAAACTATGGAAAGATTTACTTTCTATGCCAAGTGATAGAATCTGTTTTTTAATGGAAAATGTGAAGTGTGTTATTGTGGAATCTCCATTACTAAAATATATTGTTGGCAGTCTTACATAGCATAGCAAAATGACAATTCTTCTGCTGACTGTAATTTTGATACCCAAAATGCAAAGCTTAGAGTCATAGAATCATAAAATCATAGAAAGATTAGAGTTGGAAGGGACCTTAAAGATCATCTAGATCCAATCCTCCTGCGTGGGCAGGGATACCTCCCACTGACTGCATCAGGTTGCTTAGAGCCCCATCCAACCTGGCCTTGAATACTGCAAGGAATGGGGATTCCATGACCTCTCTGGGCAACCTGTTCCAGTGCCTTAGCACCCTCATAGGAAAGAACTTCCTACTAATATCTAATCTAAATCTTCCCTCTTCAAGTTTTAAACCATTGCCTCTTGTCCTCTCACTACAAGCCCCTGCAAAGAAGTCTTGCCGCAGCTTCCTCGTAGGTCCCCTTCAGGTATTGGAAAGCTGCTACACGGTCACTTGGGAGCCTCCTCTTCTCCAGGTTAAACAACCCTATCTTCCTCAGCCTGTCTTCACAGGGGAGGTGCTCCAGTTTTCTCATCATTTTTGTTGCCCTCCTCTGGACTCATTCAGGGAGCTCTATGTCCTTTTTATGTTGGGGGCTGCAGAACTGGACACAGAATAGTCAACTGGACACAATAGAACAGTATACTTCTTTAGCAGTTTCTGCAGAACTTACTAACTTCTAGAATCAAATTTCAAACGCTTATAAAAGAGAATTATTTTGTTAAGAAACTATAATAAGATGGTTTTTCTTAACTCCAAATTTAAAATGTTTCAAGCCGTAAAATATTTTGAATCTGTTCAGTGAGATATTTAGCTTTTAGCTTTTAGCATGTCTTTTCAAATAATTCAAGTCTGGTTTTCCATTTTCTGTGGACAGTATTTGTCTAGTGCAAAATATATAAATGTGTGTATGTATATATATTTTAGCCACAAATGGGGATATAAAAAAAAGAGATCTAGGCTTTAAAATGCAGTAAAAAATATTTTGTCTGCATTTTTTCAAAGGAAAATGAGACTAATATTAAAAATAATGTAACTTTTTAGAACTTCAGCAAAATAAAATTAATTATCTTATTTTGGGGAATACTGAAATACTTTATAATGACTTTATTTTGGGGAATACTGAAATACTTTATAATGACAGAATTCTCACAATAGAATGTTTGGACACTTTTCATTATTATTTTCCCTCTTTTTAATGGATGATCAGTTTATATACATTCAAAGGATAAAATGCTTTCTAAGGGATAGAAAAACTTTTAAAATTAAATTTCTATTAATATTGTTGGGCAGATTGATTTTGTATTATATTGATACATGTATATCTTTTTATATTTGTAAATAAAAGGGGTGAGGGGAGTTGATAAGAGTTTGCACATGCACAGAGTGAGATGCTGTTCCACTCACGGCCACACCCTCACAGGCAAAGCTGCTGGCACCACTGCTGCTGCTGCTGCTAAGACTACAGTCACTCCCACTTAATCCAAATGAGCAAAAGTTAATCCTGCTACCAAAGGTAAGGTAAAGCTGAAAGTCCCAGCCCTTATACCCATCTGAAACCTCCAAAGTTTTCATAAGACCAGGAAGAGAATGATAAGACCCAATTCTTCTCAAACAGACAAAGGAGCAGGCCCTTCTCAAGCAGATAGAAAACTAGGCCACCCTCAAGAAGATGAGGACAAGGATCTTCTCCAGCCTTTCTGTCTAAAGGGATTACACCTCATGAGAAAGGACTTTACCTGCAGTGAAGGTGAGCCACTTCTTCGTTGGTTGCTATGATGCTTTGATAGGGGGGCTGATACCTGTGAACTGGACAACAGAGAAGCCAGGCAGTTGGGATCCCTGTCCAGAGATTCTGGTATTGGTAGAGCAATTAGTAGTAAGACAGGAACCAGCACCCTATGGAGCTGACTTCTTTCAGCTGTAAGCAAGATACCCCCAAAAGTGTGAGATCGACTGGTGCTGAAGCAGAACACCCAATCTTGAAAGAGCCAACACATATTTGAGAAAATTAGCTGTGCAAGAAGTGGCTGATCTTAGTTCCCCTTAGAGGCAGGATACCAGTAGGGACATAAACACTTACTCTGACCGAGTGTGAGAATACAGTAAGTTTTTTAAGGTTCCTATGAAACCCAGGTCTTACAGTGAAATCTTTATTTCTGCTTGTTTTATTAGTATAAATATTAAGTTTTAGCATGTTAGTAGCATCACAGATTGCTAAAGGAGTTTTACTTGCTTTAAGTTGTCCAGTTGTCCTTGCTACTAGTACTTTTTTTTCTTATTTTTTATGTAGGAAGACTGTGATTAAAGGCTGGTGTCTCCATTCTCATGGAGATTCAAACAATATACCATCAATATACGAATAGTTAACTAAATTGTTTAGGTGTTTAATGATTTAGTAAAAGGACTTATGAGTATTTTTTTTAAATAAAGACATTTTGTATTGCTAGGAAGAATGACTATGATGATTAAAGGAACTGAAGACTTCTCCAGAAGGTACAAAAAAACAGAAAGTAATTACGCAGCCGAAAGAAAGTGTGAAATGAATTGGCAGGAAACAAGCTGCTTAGAACATACTTAGTGTTTCTGTAGTAATGGCCTGGAGGCAGAAATCCTGCTCTCACTGAAGTGATATAGTATAAGTGGATTTAACTTTTTTATGTTTCAAAATTAGGATCTCCCTATTACTGAACTTCAAAACCAGCAAAAACTGCTTTTTTAATGTATGTTTAGCAAAATTAGATCCTAAGTGAGTTAAGTCCTGCAGTTTCAATTTCTTTCTTTCCCTTAAGCTCTACAATTAGCAATTACTCTAGGAAGTTGTCTATTACAACAACATACATGGCTGAAGGAGATGAACACATACTATGTGTTGGACATCCATCTAGTCCAGGAGCACTGGATGACATCAGCAGTCCAGTCTCACCTACCCTGAAGGATGACTTCATAAGAGACTTACAATATTTTAGTGATATAATTTTTATATATTTTAAAATGTTTTAAATTTACTCTTTCTAACTTCCCCTGAAGTGTAATGGGTAAATTGGAGATAAATGGATTTGATAGGTAAGGAATTAGCTGGATGGCCATATCCAAAGAGTGGTAGTTTATGCCTCAATGTCAAAGTGGAAACAAGTAATGAGTGATGTGAGTACTGGGACCAAATCTGTTTAGTATCTTCATTAATGATGTAAACAGTGGGAGTGAGTACATAGGCTGCAGGGGAAAAGTGTGCATCATCATGACCTTCTCCTTGGATTACAGGAAAATCTCTGCTCTGGCACCTCCTTGCATTCCTTCTTCACTGACCTGGGTGTTTACAGGGTTGTTTCCCACACATTTTCTCACTCCTCTCTCACAGCTGAAGCACAGTGGTTTTTATTCCTTCTTAAATATGTAATCACAGAGCTGCCACTAGCATTGCTGATTGCCTCAACTTTGTTTAGTGGTGAGTCATCTCAAAGATGGCTAGAGCTGGCTGTTCCTGACATGGGGGAAGCTCCTCGTGTCTTCTCTCAGAAGCCACCCCTGCAGTGCCCTTCTACTAAAGCCTTGCCATGTAATCACAGTACACACACGTGCACATACAGAGGTCACAGTTCAGTGGGTAAAATATGAACATACCCAAGTTTTTCCAGTTGCTGGCATTCAGACCTCTCACAGACACACCACACACACCCTGTGCTCACCAGTTGTTGACACCCAGATTTACAGACCATATGATCCATTAACTCTTCGCCAGTTGCTTGCACTCAGTCTGCAGTGCTCATACATAGCACCAAAATTACAAAGGAAAAATACTTAAGAAAGAGATTTGAGGATAAGTTAAGATAGACTGCATGTATAAAAGATAAGACTCAGTAGTAACAGCTGCTTACGTGCAGAGGGCTGCTTTATGTCTTCTCATTTTCCCATCCTTTTCCCTGTGTAGTCCCCATCCTCTGTCTTTGTTCCTTTCCCTAAACATCCCAATATCCTACATGTCCCTTCTGATAACCCATAAGAATTTTCTCACAGTCCCCACAGTGAATTTGTAATGGTAAAGATTAGCATGCACCATTAACACCATTAAAATTTCACAGGTAGTTTAAGAATTCCTATCTGAAAATTTCTGGATATCGGGTAGGAAGATGAAGAACATGGAAGTTAAACAACTTAATGTCGGAAACAAATCTGTGGCTGTGCAAACTATTGGCAGTCCATCCCTTTCTGGATATGACAGACAATACAGGTTTTAATTGAAGGTCATTAAAAGATAAACAGAATAAATATTTTGAAGCTTGAAAGCTGCATCCTTTAAATGGTAGTTTCACTGCCAACCCTTACTTTGTTCAAGTTTCTTTAATATTACTTCATAAACCTAAAATTGGTCTGACACATAATGAAACCTCTGCACTTATGTACAGAAGCCTCTTGATGTCACCCTTAGTGCCATATGCATATAAAATAAAATCTTATTTTAGTACCATTCTAGAATGGGAAGTGTCCTTATAGCTCAGCTGAAAGGGAAGAGGAGCGAACTCAGCTTCTGTACGTGGGAGACAAGTTTTACCCTCTTGACAATATTGTCACTCAATGAAAAGGGTAAAGGTACAAGACAAATATATTCCCCAAGCTTTACCTTTCTAGGTTCTTAGAATCTTCATCTAAATAACTTCCTCAACAGAGACTATTGCTTTCTGTTTGAATAGCCCTTGATGGATTTTCTTTGTTAATAAGTTTCTAATTCCTATGAAGCTCACTGATACTTTAGGCCTGTGACACCCAGTGGAAATTATTTCCACATTTTAATATGAAGAAAATACCTTTTGTTTCTTTTAGGCTGCTGATTGAAAATTACATTAAAGAACCACTCTTCTAATTTTGTCAGGTTCAATAATTCTCTTTATGTCCTCATTCAACTCTTTCCTTTTTTATTCAAGTGAAAGCTCCCAAGTTTTTTATCAACATTGTCTTCTGGAATCCTTTTTTTAGAATTTCTAACTTCTTTGTTATACCATTTGCATTGCATGTAGTTGCAGAATTATATGTAATATGATTATGAATCTGCATATTTTGCTTGTTTCTTATTCTGCATTCTGTTCCACTTCCAAGGCTTCCAGACATTCTGTTTGCCCCAGAGGCTCCCTGCACAGAGAGAAAAGTGTTTGACATGACTCATACAGAACAGTGGGTTTGTATTTTGAATGTTTCTCCCTGCAACAGAATGTATATGAAATGAATGTAAACCTGTCTTTAGTGGTTTTGCTGTGATATATATGTATAAAAGATATATAGCATAGGCTACAACACTAGTTGTCTGTTTCGGCCAGTACACATAGCTTGCAAGAAAGAATATATACTCCGGAGCCTTTAACAGTGTAATAAAAAGGAATAAATTTGCTTTCCAAGACTTGCAATAGAAAATATTAGCAAAGGATAATACATTTGAAACAGAATCTGGAGATTTGGATATTTCTGTTTTGTGAGTAAAATAATGCATAACTTCAAAAATAAACTTTCAGCTGTGTAATATTATCAGACTTCCCATTTTGAGTTGCCTGCTGTAGAATACCACACACTAAAACACAGTTGTAGCTCTGTGATTGTGTGTTGAAATGCTTCCGACTCCTTTGTCACAGGACAAAAAATGAATTAATCAATATTTAGGTAATCTCAATAAATTTTTACTAGTATTAAAAGTATTCATATGCTTATATAATGCATGTTAAGGGAACCAAGCTAAAAGAGCAATGTCATGAGATTTTGGAAAACCGAACCAGAGATTTCAGAATTCTGAAATGTGAATATCTGTTTCGTTCAAAATGTTGGCTGTTTTGCATCAATTATATGTTTTCAGAATCTGGTTCTGAGTATTCAGTGTTTTTAGGCACTCGAGGTAGTCAAAGCTGATATCCCCACAGAATCTTTGTGTTTTGAGTTATTTTTATTCATTGTGCTCTGTTCTGCCTTCTCATACAGCTATGTGAAGAGATGGCGTTAAGAATGAGGAAGAGCTACCTTGGTTCATTGCATGAGTTAATACAGAGATTTTAGAGCTTTGAAAGCTTTTTTTGATTGGATTAGAGGATAGAACTGAGGTAAAGAAAAGAAAAGGTGATGAAATCTCATTTGTAGTTCTTTTCAGACTTAATTTTCCTCAGTATCCTCAACTGTTCTTCCAGTCACCCAAGGCTTTATCTTGGGGAAATGATTTTATTCCTTCTGAAGAACAGCCCGAGGATGAATCAAAATATACATAGTGTGCTTGTTCAGAGGACCAAGGCATGGATACATACAAGATCCTAAGTTACTGGACATTACAGATGAATATCAGAAACAAAAATCTTATAAATAAAATACAGTATAATTCATTTCAAGTTTCACTTTTCTCCCATGTTGATCATCCAGTGATAAATTTATCTTTTTATATACCAACAAACAGCAACTAAAGAAGCCAGAAACCCAGCAAAAACATGCATAGTTAGTAGTAACTTGTGAAAATGAGTTATGACTTTTGATAAGATCTTATTCTAAAGCACAATTACTTAGAATTGATTCCAGGCATCTTCAATAATTCTTTTTCTCTTCAAACCATCAGAAGCTAAAATAAGAGTACTATTAGGTTAAAAAAACGCCACTTGGTTTGTTTTCTTACTTTTCAAAATGTCAGTTTGTAAGGCAATTAGAAAAAAAATGTAACAGCCAGACTGAAACAGTATTAGCTTTAGTAGCTTTAAGTCAAAGATAAGATGCAAGATGCATTTCTCATTATATGGGCATATAAATAATAGGCATCTACAGCATCTGGGATGACTGATATGGATCTCTCCAAACTATATCTATTCAGTAATTTTATTTTTCACAAAAAAAGTCATATTATCTTCTCCTATATTTCTTACTATGTCTGTATTTATATAAACTAGCAATATAATACAATATAATTAATGATTTTTCATAGATCTTTGAAATGTATTAAGCTAGTATATTTTAAATACATTAATAGAAATGTATGTACATTGTGTATATTTACATACATACATACATATAACCACATCAACATGCATGTGTGCATTAGTATGTAACATGAATTTAAACAGAACAGTGAAAGCTAAATATATTTAGTTTTTTTAAACTCTTCTTTCTATGCTAGAACTTAATTTCAAAGTATGTAACTCCTATGGGTGTAAATTATATGAAGATACATGTCAGTGTAAAGGATGCTTGCATCAGCTGGCCGTAAGAGTCAGTTACCTCAAAAACATTTCAAAGTTAAATAGATATCTCTGAGTTATAGTTACAGCAATGCACATGAAAGCATGGAGGTTGCAAACAGCAGCTAGAGATTCAATCTTTTTTTGAGCCCAGGTTCACTAAAGGCATTTTAATTGTGTTATGGAACAAATAAAGGGGTATGTAAGAAGGTGACTGATACATCTACTGTAGCTTTCGAAATCTCTGTAATGTTTAATAGCCAATTCCATACAGTGAACTATGAAGCTATCTCACTAACAGCAGTTAATTTTTGTTAATGTGTGTTAAGACAAAATCTCTGGGTGAGAACAGCAGACAGACTGCACCGGTATGGCACTGTGATCTAACTTGGACTGATAGAACCATGAGTCACTATGATTTGGGTTTTGATGTGTTAGGAGAATATGTGCTCTCCATGAACATGGACATCAGTTACTTTATCATACCAGAATCTAAGCTGGTGTCTATACTGCTTCTAGTTCATAAAGTAGCTCTTTGTTACAGTAAGAAGTATTGCGATTTTGACATACACAATGATCCCTAGTAGGAAAGTTAAGCAATGTCATTTGCTTAGTGACATTAGTATGTTCTTCAGCAGTAATATTCCACAGTTTGGAAAATTTTGAGCTTGATGTAAGTAGTTCCTTTAATATAAGTTGGTGACAGTTATACATCTTTTGTTCTTCTTGTTCCTAGCATTGTTTTCTGTTCATTAGATTAACCTATAGAATGTTTCTAAATTAATAACCTAAACCTCCACTTCACACACAAAAAAAACGGATTTGCAATTAACTGGTTATTAAATGGGTTATCAGTTCTCTCTCATTTATTTTGTAACTGTATATTGGATAATTTGAGATCTTACTGTTGAGGGTTGAAAATTGAGCTAGTTTCAACCTTCAAAAGAACAGTTCACTGTAATAATATTTTTTAATAATACACATAACAAACGATTAGTTCTAACTCTCTCTTATTATAACTACAAAATGAAATGAGTCTTAACAAGCTCATTCTAAATTTGCTGAGGTTATACAATACCATGGACCTGAAGCTGCTTTGTTAGCGTTGATGACTGCTGTCCCTGACATTCTCAGGTTGAGGTGGCTGGCTGCAAGGTTTGTGAAGAAGAAAAATGGGTTTGAATCTTTACAGTTTTCATTTCCACTTCTTCTAGACAGTATTTTATGTTTCTTAGACACTTCTCCAAACAAAAAGGTGGTTCTTGGCATGGTTTATTTCATTTTTGGAATCAGGACTGGTCATGGTTTCTCCAGGCATCTGTCTTGCTTATTCTTCAGGATTATTCTGGTTCCATCAGCCATTTCTCCCACCCGCTCAGTCTTGCAGATATTACTACTTTTTCCTGAACCGTGTTTATACAACCATTTGACAGGTTTCCCTTTGGGATTGTGGCTATTTTTAATATATATTTGTATAGTTACGCTTAGGTGTTACAAAATGTAATTATTGTTTATACAATAGTTAATGGTCACAATGTTACGAAGTCCTTACACAGTGATTATATTAACTGAGTGCTTAGGATTAAGTCAAACACATATTAATATTTTGTTTAGTCTGCTTCTATCGGGTCAGGGCAATAGGCCTTCACTTAGTGCAGGAGGTGACTGTAACCTATCTTGGACAAGACACTTAATATTTGTGTCTCTGTTGTACCTTTTCATGTACGTTACAATTTACTCAATGTTGCATTTCTGGAGCAAAGACTGTTACTTGGCAGTTTCTTGTGTAGGGTCTGTTGGAATAATGCAGTCTGAGAGTACCTTGTATTTTCTGATATTATTTACATAGTAAATACACCCTTAAACCTAGTAACAATCTATTGATTCTGCTTGATGTACGTTTTTATCTAATTTCTTTTTAATACTTTGGAAAAAAATAAATAAATAACCCTTCTTGTATGATCTTTCCTCCAGTGACTGAGAATCCGTTTCTTCTACTAAAAGAGAGTTTCCATTATTTCAGTCAAGACTAAAAGGAAGAACATAGAAACTCCCAAGTTTTGCTCATTATTTGGGTTATTTTATACCTAACTTCCAAATAGTCTTTGATCTTGGTAGTGTAATATTCTTACCATAGATTAGGGATGCGATGAAACAGTATCTCCTAATTTAAAATAAGTGGCTCCCAATGCACAGGTAATTGGGTCTGAATAATTTTAGACCCACTTACAACTTGCAGCTACATCTGTCAAAAAGACTCAGGAGACTTGCATAAAGTAATGAATAAAACCAAACTCTTCTAGTGTGCTAGTTAACAGTACCATCAGAAAAAGAAGATTGCTAGAATGTGTCACTGATGTCTCATCATTGATCAAGAATATACAGGTTTATTAATTAAATATCACATAAAATATAATCCATTTAAGGAAGAAGCAAAGAAATATGGCTGAGCATCATTAAGTAAAAAGTATACATCTCAGAAACAAATAAAATTAAACTTTGTTATTTTTCATCTTTCATATACTATTAAAATAAATAAATAAATAAATAAATAAATAAATATAAAATAAACCAGCTAAACTTCTTACATCTGTATTTTACTTCCCATCTAGTTCAACTCTGCCTTTTTCATTTGGAGTGCTGACAAGAGTAATCTGAGTCAGCAGATGTACTTGTGATTTCATCCTTTTTTATCCTTTTTGCACCATCCTTCTCCTGTATGTAATAACACCCCTCTCATTCCTCACCTGTCATATTATCTCTTGCCCTTTCTATCATATTCTGCCTGTGTCAGAATTGCAGACTCCTAATTGCCTCATTGCTTATCAGGCTGTCCTAATTTCTTACACCTTATTTCTCCATCCTGTTTCTTAAGTGCACTTTTTTGTCCTTCAGTTCTGCCTTCACTTGAATATTTCTATGTTTGTCTTTGTTTGCTTGTGGTTTGTTTTTTTTTTTTGGTTTTGTTTCCCCCCCTTACCTTGGGATTGAAAATAAGCTGAAAAATGTACAAGGTCATAGCCAGTGGAAGTTCTTGTTAAAATTAAACATGCTGTGAAATGACAGATTTTCTGATTTTTTTTCTACTGTATTTAAAATATTAGGAGTTTCAAAAGCATAAAGAAAACTGTATAGCGAACTCAAATAAGATGCAGACTGCAGACTGCCTTGTGTTACTCGGTTCCCTGGAGGACTATACTATCAGTGAAATACAATCAGCTTTGAAAACAGGTTATACAAAATCAGCCACACTTGCCTTTTCAATTGGATATGATTTATATAGTGGATGACACACTAGGTAGCCTGTACTAAAATAAAAACATTAAAATATAATAGAATTCCAGAATAAAAATCCTGAAAACTACTTTAGATACACAGAGCTCATATTTTTCTTAGATTTGAAGGGAATCTATGGCTCTGCAGCTTATGGCACTAAGCTTTTGGTAATAGCTTTAAGACAATAAAGTGAAAAAAAATAAATAAATAGAACTGTAATGATATATGTTCTTCTAGGCCCTGATTCAGCAAAACTCTTTATGCAGGTGCTTAGTTTGAGTAATTTAAATTATTTCATTGATTTCAGGATTAAATATAAATGTAATCAGGTCTGTACCTGAGAAAGGAGTTAATGAAAATTCCAGGTGGAAACATGAAGCTTACTCTTCTGACCAGGATCTTCATAAACTGTTATTTAAAGAGGAGTAAGAAAAGCATATCAACTCTTACCCAATAAATTTCTGACAAATTGCTTTACTGAAAAAGAGGTCACAAGCTGTCTATCTTCAATTACTTGTGGTATTCAGACAATGTCGATTTCTTTGGGAAGAGACCAAGGACAATGGAATATACTCAGCTGATTTGGTTTTTTGTGGTGGAAATAAGGAAGGGAAAGTGGCATGAATTACTGTTCAGGATAAAGGATTGCCCTTGAGTAAAACTAGTAAATGAATATTTTGATGATTTTGCTTGCTCTGCAAAACAGGTCATGACTGTATGCAAATTCAGTAGCTAAACCTTTTGGAAAATAGCCATAGAAAAACTGTTCAGGAATATTCTGACTGACAGGAGTGTTTTGTTTTGAAAAAATTATCTCCGTGAAGGATGCTCAACACTCCTTACTTTGTTTCTGATTTTTGTTCATTTGCTTTAAGTGATATTTTAGAGACACATGGCAGATGTTTAAGGAGAACACTCCAACAGAATTTTGCCTTTTGCTGTTGGATGTGGCTTTATCATAGTGGTATTTAAAATAGATGGTAAAATACAGGGAATGAGGACAAAATAGAAGAATAGCCCATGGAATAAAATCACTTTTACCATGTAAGTTCAGGAAGGAAAAAAATAAATATATAAGGACAAGATACATCTTGAAAATTTGAGACTTATTTTTGATAAATGATTAAGATTTGTTAGTGGTTTATAGTGTTAATAACCCTGTCTTATTCTGATGAATTATATTTGATCTTTGCCATAACTATACTGCTACTATTCCAGCGATGTGAATTGCTGTTCTCTCTACAAGCCTCAAGATACAAAGAGTCAACAAAGTTTACCATCATTAACGTTTTTCTGTAACATAAAATAGCTTAAGGTATGTTTATTTTTCTGTAAATACACAGACACATATATATGTCTATCTATAATAACTGCCATCAAGAGAACTTACACATCAGAAATGTGTAGCCAAATGTCTGTAGCCAAAATAGATTTCTCCAAAGTAATTTAATGTTAAATATTTTTTTTTTCTGGAGTTTTTTTGTATTTCCAGAGTTTTGAGATTTATTTTCTTCCAATGGAATATAGCTGTTATATAGATTAAGAACGAAAAATTTAGGATCGAATGCTTTAATCAAGATAATAAATTGAATCAAGTAAATCCCTGACCTGTGATGTCACATCGCATGTTAAGCTGAAAATACTTTTAAACAAGAAGTTTGTTTTTTCTCCCAAGCTACCTCTTATTCTAGGAACAATCAAAAAGAACTTCCACTCTGTTTCTTCAAACTTCCCCCTCTAGATTTTTCTTTGACATACTATGTTCAAAAGTTTTACAGCTGCTCAGATTGATGTGCTGTGATCTCTGTCACAGGAAAGGTACTGTTTAATCTTTTCTTTTTTCCTAGGCATACAGTAAAATATCTTGATTTTTTATTAGACTTTATACTCCTTGTGGCAGAGATTGTTTTTCTTTTGTGCTTGAATAGTATGTATTCAGCATAACTCCTTATAATAATCTGTAGCTCAAGAGAAATACAGATAGGGAGAATAAGATTGTGTGATGGATTTCTTACATAAGCTGATGTTAATTGTTTCTACAGCAGATATAGTCTATTATATTAAGTCTCTGTTGTCTATGTCTAGTTTTTGCTGCTTTGTTTTAATTAATTATTCCTTTTAACTCTCATCATATGTAGTAAGTGTTGACATTCAGAATCTCAGGATGGTGAATTTTTCAAATGTATGCATTATTTTGCTACTATACATAAAGCTGTTATACCATTTCCCTTATACATTGTTTCAGCATTACAACTGGGGTTAAGATCAATTACTGCAAAATAACTGTCTTGAACAAGATGAAAAGAAAGGATATTTCACTTTCACACTTTGGTAGCAGCCAATAACATTTGCCTGTTTCATGCTCCACATGTATTAGGAAACAAATTGTATGATCTTATGTATCTTTTCAATTATCAAATCTTTCTTACTCAAGATGATAATTTTCTTCAAATTTCTCATCTCTTTAATATTTTCTACAAGACTATTCACTCATCACCATGGATATTATCCTGGTTTTTGTGTGTTATCTGACACTATATTCAGACTATATAAGTCTCTGTTTAGTTGTCTTAAATTAGTAAAAGCAGTTTGCTAATTATTCCAGTGCTAAAGAGTTTTCGTATTCCCACAGAAATTGATGTCACTACTTCTCAGTACCTTAGACTGTTATTATTGTGGGGTTTTTGTATGCATGAAAAAGCTCTAGATGTGCAGTTGCTGAAGGGATATGGGAAATACAGCAATCGAAGGCTCTAAAAATTACTTATTATTACATGCATGGTGTGTTAAAGCATTACAAGAAATAATCACGGCTGTTTAGTTTCCCTGTCTTCTCCCTTGCCCTGTTCAGCTCAGAACAGCATCAGGCAAGTGCAAGGTTTGCATTTGGTTATGCCTATACTAGCAGAATGCTGTGAAGTGTGCTTTTGAAGCAAATCTAATGATTATCCTTATGGGTTGTGCTTTAGTTGGCCCCACAAAGTGATCACAGAGCACAGGGACAGGATTTTTTTTAGATTAAACTGGACTTGTACGTGCATTTCTCTTCACAGAAAGTAACTTCCATTAAAAACAGTCTGCATATCAGGTCCTGAAAAATAGTGTTTTGGTTCACTCATATTATGCAATATTATTTGGTAATGTTGATGTAGATGAACAGAGTAATATATAGGTCTTTTCTCTTATATTTACAAATACAGTATAGTAGATATAACAGCTGTATTCTTCAGGTAGGACCTAAGTGGGTAAATAAAACACTCTTATAAAGTTGTTTCTAGAAAGTGTTCAGCAGAATCTTCAAATTTTTGTACTCCAATGTTTAATAATTAAACCCAGTTGTCATTGAATGTCATTATTTTCATCTTAAGAGTAAGGAATATGTTAAGTTATGCTTAGAGAAGTATGATGTGTGATTCTCATAAACTTTAGAAGTTGTATCGACTGACAACAAACAGCATGAGAACAATTTATTTTTTAAAAAGTTAACTTAAAATTCCTTTACGCTAACAGTCACATTCTTCTATGGCAAAATGTGATCTCTTGAACAGGTATATCTTTTTCAATTTAATGTGATAATTCTTTATTAGCTACCTTTTTAAAGCAAGGCAATGAAAGCTTCAGGTACCTGAGATTTGAAATTTTTGCTGCAGTATGCTTTACATAGTTTTTGTTTCCTTACTCCTTACCTGGATGTAGGTTTGCAGTGTCATTCTTCAGGCATCAATAAAAGTTCAGTAAACCTGTATTGCTTATGTGTACTTTTTGGAAGAAATGTTTCCTACTACAGAAATTGCAATCATTTGGGTTTGCTTGCATGTGACTTTGGTAGTGATGCTACTTTATGAGAAAAAATGAGATAGTTATGGAAGGAATTCCTTCATATTAAGTATTTGGCAGACACTTTTTACACAGATTACTAAAAAAATATTATTTCAGGATATTATATATGAAATAAGGCTGAATTTTACTCTGAATATATGATGTGGTACTCACAGTACTTTCATTACATAATAAAAACATGTTGTCATTTTCCTGTGATAGTGAGTGAAGATTTTTAAGATATGATATGAATACCTTAAAACTTATTTTTTCTCAAGCAGTTTCTCTGAAATGATGCTCTAACCTTTTTGACTTTATATTAAATAAGAACTTCATGGTATAAAATAATAAAACATGTATTAATAAAATTGGAATAGCTATGATTCATGTATTTATTTCTACAAAAAGTTTGTCAACTTTAAGTTTAATACCATAAATTGATCCCAGAGTCTTTGATTTACTCTACATGGGACAAGAAAATATTTTTGCCTCATATTTTTTTCCCTAATATTGGTGTAAGCTGTTTCCTTCTTTAAAATCCATCAGAATAGTGACTAAGACAGAACTTTGTGCAGGATACTCTGGAGCTGTTCACCTGGACTCATGTGTATTTAATCATTACAGTTGCATTTAAGTAACTGCAAAGGAGAGGTGCAGATGTTTGTTGACATACTTTTCAAAAAATAGGACTAGATTTGCCCTTAATTATAGCTTAATAAAGAAGTCCTTTGCTATTTCTATGGAATAAGAAAGGAATGTGCAGTGGAGGAAATGGGAGCTGTATCATGAGTGTGTTATATGATAAAGTTTTCATAAAAGCAACACCCTTGCTAGTGTTTCCTTGGCTGGGAAGTGCTTCTCTATGGCAAGTAATGTAATTGTTGTAAAAGATCAGCCTGCTCAGAAGCAACCATGTGTCCAGACTCTTGAAGACAGAGTCCATGCTCTAAACATTAGTTCCTGAACTACTGGTTGCAGCTTTTCACATTTTAAAAATACTATTTGTTTCTTGTTTTTGCAGTACTAAATTAATGTAAACCTTTTTGCTAATTCTATCCTTTACTTACCATCATGCTCCTGTTCTGTTATGCTGTTCAGAATATAGAATTATGTGACATAACTCAATAAGAAAACTCCAGTTGGCTGGCTGCAGAATGCTGAAAGGCCCTTAAAACCTGGGATGTAATGTGATGGAGCAACAGTTTGTGGAAAGCAAATCATAAGGTAGGAAAGAGATTGATGTGTAAACATACATATTATGATGTCCTTTTTATGTAGAATACCAGAAATATTTTTCTATAAAATTATAGCATAGTGCATTAGTTAAATCTCAGCTGTGACCTAACAGTATGATGTCAATGTCAGATGAGAAAGAATTGTTATTTATTAAAAAGCTTGAAGTTTATAAATTATGGTTGATATATTGCAAACCGGTGCAGGGAAGTCTCAAAAAACAAGCAAACAAAAATACTAGAGAAAGCAATGTTTGAAAGCCTGAAGTGTATTAAGTTTGAAAAAAAGCGCTTCAGGATTTAGTGGGAGTGGTCAATGAATATCATATTCTTGTTGAAGTATTGATTCTGACAATAGATTAATTGCCAAATCCTTTTAGGAAATGGATACTAGAAACTGTTAATAATTAAGCCTTAATGATTAAAAGAGGAAGTTGTTATCCAGAAAAAGAGAGAAACAAAGTAGCAGTGGATAATTGCATGAAAAGAGAAATACTAGTTTACTTTGAACAAAATGCAGGAAAGAGTGGAATTTGTTATTAAATGAAGAAAGAAAATGTAGTAAGGAATTTAGAACTTTCTAATAATTAAGCACCATAATTATTTTCAGCAGCTGTTCAAATACACTGTGCACTTTACTGTATTGTTATCTGTTCATGCAAGAGATGGACTCCTGTTTTATACATACATGTTATTGCCTCTGGTGCCCTAGGGGAGAAAGAGACAAAACCAGCAGAAAAATCCATCTGTAAATGCATATTCTAGTGCTCCATGAGTAACGAACCTGTTCCACTCAATAATTTTACCCAAAGCAATCAATATCTCCATCTTTTCTTTAATCATGACATATCTCATGGATATGCCACAGGGTATTCTGTTGTTTGAATACAGGACAAGGTTCAAAGCTAGGTTTTGTTTTGCCAGTGTCCATTAAGGATTTGGTTTATTAATGAACTAAAGACATTTCAATATAATATAATTATTTACAAGGACTTCAACCACAGGAAATATATTTTCTGATGTTATAGCAGTCTATAAAAACACAATTTAAATTTCATACCATTTTTTACATGTATACAATTAACACTGGCATTCTTCACCACATTTTCAAGGCCACTGGGTCTTGGTTTATACTTTCTGTTCAGACCTAGATGTTCTGTTTTATAAGTGGTTTAGCTTTCCAGATAGTGTGCTGATTTCTTTAGCAAGTGTCTTTTTAACTCTTTAACTGTTGTTTACCAATCCAAAGCTTTATTTACTTAAAGTAGAGGGTGCCCCTACCCTTTTAAGACATAAGTAACAAAACCCCTCTGTTTTACCAGTTATTCTCCATCTTCCATTACACATGTAATCAAAATCTTAGAAATACCAGCTTTTATGTTGCTTGATCAGTTTTAATTATGTTGTCTTTAAACTAGCACTATGATACATTTTTAAAATTATGTTATAAAAATATTTCTTTCTGCAAAGATAAAACAAAATTTGTAGCACAATTTCAAAATAATATGTTAATATATGATGAAAAAGGCTATGGACTGATTTCATGGATGTTAAGCAATACCCTGAGAACTGGATACTATACTAGCACTGTAACAAAGTTCTTGTACAATGATTAGAAAATCATATTTGATGATCATTTCAGAGGTTGCCACTAGGATCCTCCTTTTTCTAAACACTGAACGTGAAAACCCATGTCACTTTATTTCTAGAATTATTATGTACTTACAATTTCCTCTGCTGGTAGATAAGAGCTTACTCTACAGTAGTGTCATAAAGACAAATCAAGTGATATTTGCAAAGCACTAAGGTTTTGGAAGAATAACATAGGAAATCCAAAATGAAATTAACAGCTCAGGATTTCAGTAGCATGCAATCAGTAAAGCCCAAGATTGCACACTGAGAGACAAGAACAATAATAGAAATTCCCAGAATATAATCAGAGCAGAAATGCAGATTTCCTGAAGAGATATAATCGAGGAAACAAGAAGTGAATCAGACCATGTATATTGAGGTGCATTGCAGAAGAGGTGAATGAGATGAAAATAGGTACAGATCATTGTAATCAGAGATATTGTTATTCTATTTTATTTTAATGTTGCAAGAAGATCAACTGATTTACAGAACCACTTGCATGAAAATGAGCTCAGTTTTACCTTTTAGATTATAAGTAGTGTTCAGCAGTAGCTTGATGTCTTTTGTTCTGGTTAAGAATGCTGTGCTTTAAATGTACCCATTGCAAATGCTATTACAGAAATTATATGAAATGGCCTGGCATTGCTGTGTTGAAAACAGCTGCTTTTTGAACTAAACATGATTTTCAAAATAACATGGAAATTTTGCTTTTCTGAAACTATGCAGAAAAATGTTATGGTTGTCAGAAAACACTGACTGCACTGAATAAAGATAGGTTACTCATTAACAAGTGATAAAAAGTTTGTCTTTTTTTTTCAAAGGTTCTTTATACAATATCTGTTAAACATAAAATAGTCACAAGGGTATATAATGTCCTGTCACCTTGGCTACAGAGCAAAACTGAATTGTTACGTACCATATTCTGGAAGAGTTAAAGCACTGGATGCATGAATAAATCAAGATTTTTGGGAAAAAGTTTAGAGCAAAGCTGTGGCAGCAGTATCATCATATGTGTAGTTGAAGCAATTTTGCACAGAGGTCAGTTCAGGCTCTCAGGAACATCAGAAGTGAATGTACGTACCAGTACCCATCAGTACTTAGGAGTAAAAATAGCTAGTCAGCATGAAATACCCTTTTAACCTTGTTAAGATTGAAGCCTGCAACACACGTGGCAGAATGTTAGTTACCTAGAGTACTTTATGATTAAAGCATGAAGAGATTACAACATTTGGGTATTTCCAAGTCTAAACATGAGCCAAAAAAGCACTTTCCAGGTCTCAGTCTTGCATTTGTGTGGTAGTCATATCTAACTTCATTGATTTTACATGTATCCTTCTCAAACTACATCATAATCCCTAACATGCAAATAATATGCAGTTGAACAATACATAATGGGTTTTGCAGTGAAGTAAAAGGTGATCTCAATCTAACTAGGAACGTTAATGTAGCAGCTGTTGAAATAATAGTAATATTAATGATCCTGCAGTCTTCTGCCAGAGGCAGTTATCTGTTAATATGCAGAAGATCAAACCCAATTATGTGGAGTAGTGGTTGTGTGGTAGTCTGTTGTAAATCAGTTTTCAAGTTTCAGCACTCAAGATGTAGCTGAAAAGTAATATATTTAATACAATTGAAATCTGGTTGTCATTCATTCAAATAATCTGAAACCAATCTAGTTTTATATTTTGATGTATGTGTTTGATCGTAAGCTGAGACATGATCAAATGTCTTAGGTCTCACAGATAGAAAAGGGTCCAATTAGATGATTCTATTTTGTGACAAATGCATTTTGCCACGTGACCACATTAAAGCAATTGTAATTGTTTGACATGGTACAAAAGCTCTTGTAGGTATACTTCCCACCTACATGCTGAGATATTTAGACTTGAGTTTGAGGGTTGTGGGAGTAGACACTCAGGTCCAACATATGTTCACAAGAGTTTGTCTACCCCAAGCTGCCGTGTTAAAAACTAATAATCCTGTAGATGAAAAATGGCTACTTGTTGTTGTGGCAAAAATTATGTTTAGGATGTCACAACATATAGTTATTTCAATAGAATCATAGTAGCAATAAAAGTATATTAAATTTAGAGAACCGCAAGAATAATAAATTGTTTTCTAATAGGAAATTATTTTAATACACATAACGATGTGTATGTATATTGAAAATATGAGTATTTCGTGAAGTATAAAATATTTTGTCACAGTTAATGGGTTTTCAGAAATTAGATCCTTCAGGTCAGTGTTTTATGTTGTGTACTGCAACTGATTCTGAAGTCTGATAAAAAATGTTTTCAGTATTACATAGAGACTAAAAAAGGTACAAGAATTAATTTTGTCATCAGAGATAGTGTTCCTAATGCCAGGTAACCTACTAAAATCTCATTATTCATCAAACCTGCCCTATACTGAATTCTAGAATACACGAAGACAAGCTGCCTGGTAAATTAACTTCTATTTGTAGATATTCTGACATCAAAGAAAATTGTTTGGGTTGCTTATATTGTATTCTGACCTCAATATTATGTGGTCATAGGTTTCAGCATTCAGCTATTCAAAAGAACATATTGTTCATGTGTATATGATTAACATTTACCCAGAATAATATTTTTATACAGTTCCAGCAAAAGTGAAAAACTGAAAGTATATTCAGTTATCCTTTATTTAATAACCAGTAAATACATTGTTTTTGGCATCCCTAATTGTGTAGTAGAAAGCTGGAGTGACTCAGAGTGGGAGGTCAAATTTAAGGAACTAACCTATAGTAATGAGAATAATCTAGAAAATAACAAGACAGAAGTCTCTGGGCAATGAACATTAGGAAGTTTTCAAGCATATTATTCTTCACTCATTTATTTATTAACATATTTGAGTTTTAATTACTTCTGGAATTATTTTTAAATATTTTACTTAGTGTTGCTGCTGATATTTTTGAATAAGGTTCTTCTCATGCCATCTCCACACAGGTAACAAATCTTTCAACAAAGAAGTTCATTTTATGGAAAATAGAAGCCATATTTATGTTCATTACATTTAGTACTTTATTATCACACTTCCATTTAAGCATGAGGAAACAATTTTTTCTGACTTTTAAAAAATATAATTTAGAAATAGTTACAACTATTATTATGTGTACCTTGACATTCTTTCAAAACATCTAAACTAGATCACTTGTGAAATTCTGAAGGACCTATATATACTCAATAGTTTAAAGAATTAAATATTAAAATACAGATAAAATATGCAATCTGATACATTCTAAATTAAATACCAATATGAAGAATAAGATGCAAAAACCCCACAAAGTTCCAGTCCTGCAAGATGAGCATTAAAATGTTTTGTTCCTGGGAGGAGTCAGGCATCAAAGAATAATTTACTACTAAATAACAATTTAAATTAAATATTATGCTCTCAAATGCAGAAGCATAAATGACAAAGTTCTCTTACACTTTGAGGTGAAAAATCCAGGACTTCAGGATATTGTTGCATTGATATCAGCAATTCTACAGCAGTGTAAAAAGCATAGAGTAATACTCAATATTAAGCTGTGGCTGCAGTAACAGAGCTAGTACAAAAAATACAATGGTGATGTTTCAATTTCTTTATCTTATTTTTTCAGTTGTTAAATGAATATCATGCAAAAAAATCAAAGTCTTCCCTTTTGGTTCTACTCATACATTGAGAAAGTGAAGTGTTAGTTCCCTGCTATGTTGTTTCCTTATTTTCAGTGTATCGAAATACAAACAAAAGGTTAAGACTCTATTTATTTATTTATTTACGTTAAATTATTCAATCAACACAAATCAAGAAACAGAAAGGAACTCTGAAAATTAGTAATAACAGTAACAACAATACTAATAATCATAATCTCCTGATTTTCTTTTATCTGACCTTATGTTCTCTAATCTTTCTGCTAACTCTGTATCTCCTTAAGCCACAAATTCTAGCATACCATGTTTAATCTCAGTCCTATTGCAAATCTTGTGTTGCTACTTAGTCACCTCTTCAGGAATCACACACCAGTCTGGAAACACGCATTCCCCCATTATAATTGTTTCATGCATATACGGCACAGTTTTTTTGCAAGTATTGATATGCAAAAACAAGTCCTTAGATAACCTGCAACCTTGAGAAATCATTTGTTTTTTATTAAATAGAATATCAGAGAAAGTGCAGATGTCATTCCTATCTTCCCCGGAAACATCTGATTAGATTCTCTGGGGTTCTTTCCTTGCTTCCCCAATATTTTCTTAATGAAAATCAGAAATTTCAATTCTGCAGAGCTTCTCCTGATTATTCTATCATGGCATACTCTTATTGAAATCATAATTATATAGGCATTCCAAAATCAAAATTAATCTGGATTCCACCCATATAGAAAGAAAACCTCTTTTTAGTATTGAGATTGTCAGCCTTTCCACTAATCAGAGAGTGTAAGGTTGTGTCTTTCAGGGTCAAAGGATGGTAGGATATCAATTATGAGCTGACATCTAGAGCTGACCAGAGGAGAGAAGAGAATATGTTTCAAAATAAGATATTTCCATAGAAATAACAAGCTTGTGAATTTTTTAGCAAAAGTAGAAAGTGACAAAATAATCAAATAAATGTTTAGTTCAAACTATAAGCCAGTTGCATTGCAGGGGCTAGTTGATGAATGTTTAAGGAAGTAGCCTGTGATAACTCCAGCCATTATTGTCCCTTAAAAAATTAAAATAAAATCCCCTCAAACACTTGTCTGCCTAACAAAAAACAAAACCAAAAACAACAAAAAAAAAGTGTCCATGGCAAAGTTTATCTTTAACTGTCTTCCTTCATAGTGGATGAATACATCTTTAAAAGCACACTAGCTGTACTTTTAAATCCTCAGAAATAAATAATGTGGCACTATATCCCTCTTGTATTTCCTACAGGAAGATATCTTAAGAACAAATTTATTCACTGAAAGAGACTGAACTGGAAAGGTGCAAAACATGCTCATTACTCCTAACAATAATAATAAAGTGGTAAAAAAACCCCAACAAAAACAACAACAAAAAAGGAGTCACACTCCTGGTACTGCAAGTAAATGTAAAAAGAGAAAAAGATGTGATTGGTTTTAAAATACGGCAATGCACGTTCTGTATAATCAATGTGGTTTCTTAGATGAAAGTTGCGTTACTATCATAATGCAATAGTAATATCCAGTACAGGATGCTTCATCAATTCTGTATTGTAAAAAGGCTAATATCATGGATGATCATTCTTAGATTCCCCTATTAAGCCTGAGCAATGGCACAATTTTGCTTGTTTGATTTTCTGCTCTAAATCTGTATCTAGGATGACTGCACTGGAAGTAATGAAACCCTTTTTTTAGCCTTATGTAAAAGAGCACCATTTTTCTAATCTTATGTATGTTCTGTAGACTTCACATGGGCAAAATCGATGCCAATATCAAAGGTGAATAAGGACACTAGGACTTAATCTGTTATAAAAAGCTTCTGGATGCTGTTTCTTAATCTTGTGAGTGTGAATATATTCAGCAGGTAAGGTAATGTTATGTTTTATTATCAGCAAGAAAATTAAATGTTTAATTACAAACTTTAAAAAGTCCTACAAATAAAAGATAATTAAGGTATTGGGACACTTACAGAAGAACATAAAGCTTATTACTGGGGACCCTGGGAAGGCTGAATACCAAAATAATTGGGTAAAGTAAGCAGTATCATGCTGCAGCTAAATAAGCATGCTAAGAAAAGCCAGGTAAGGATTCCTGGCATGAGATACCACTTATTTGGAGATGATACATATCAGATTAATTTCCAACTCTATTTTAACTAAAATACTGTAAATGATAATTTATCATCCACATCAATGAATTACTAAAAGTAAGTCACAAATGAACTTGGCATTAGTTCTTCGTTTTACTAGTTTACAATAGGTCAAAGAGAATGAAGATAAGAGTTCCACTTTAGGGATTTGGCTAAGAAGTAGAAAGTAGAGACTTTGGAAAGAGTAGTTTCACTGGAATGTGTAAATGCCACAAGTCTGAATCTAACTCTGGATAAGGATTCATATACAATCCATTTAATAAGCTTACAAAAGTGTTAGAAAGACAGTTTGGGAGGCTTTGTTATTCTTTAAGATGGGCTTGTTTAGAGCGATACTTTTCATTCCAAAGAATAAAGTTTAGACATTGGATTGGGGATATTGTATTTCCAGGCAATATGCAATGGAAATTAATAGCATTCCTGGAACAAATACAATAACTAGGAAAAAAGAGTGCATGAGTAACTATTGCTTCTGCAGCAGAAAATTGAGAGAAAAAGCTCCTCATCTAAAGAGCTTCCCCTTCAGACTCCTAGTAGGAGTACAAACCACATTTAATTTAGCCTGGAAATAACTTTTGTAAGCATATGTATGAAAAACTGCATAATCTGTAATCAATATTATTGATTGTTTACAATCTTCTGAAATAAAATTATACAGTTAGCATTAGAGGGAAAGCAACCATAATGGTATTAGTTGCAAGGGTTATGTCAAGCCCATGAATGCAGAGTGGCAAGTGTCTTCTTCCATTTCTTACAACAGATTAGATTCAAGAATTCATGGCCTATTTCTGTATATAGGACTGCATTCGCAGCAAGTATTCACAAATATTCAAAGAAAATTCTCTATTAATTTAATCTGAATGAACAGTAATTTTTGCAGTGTATAACTGCAGCATACTCAGGTAGTGTTTTGCAATTGCATGCAGATAAAAACATGCCTTCTCAACAAAACCTTCAGCAAGTTGTGATCAGAGTTTTACTGCATGTGATTAATATGGCTTTGCTATTACTATAGTCAAACACTTTGATTATGTTAGTTCAATTTGACAAAAATGGGAAAGATAGTTTCATGAAGAAGTAGAAATTACTATGGCTTTTTTTTTTGAGAAATAACTAATAATTTTGTGACCCAAAGTTAGTGAGGCTGTATGTGAGGACACTTGAGTAAGCTCATTCAGAGACTAACAATAGAATTTTTTAAAGCCTTATTTGTTTCTTTAACTGTTGCTATATAAATCAGCAAGACAGAACTGGGCTAAAACCCAAAATAAAATTAATCACATTAGATATTGCTGGGTATTTTAAAAGTTAAAGCACATTATATAATCAACTAATTAGTTTCCTTATTTCAAAATCTTGGCTTATTTGACTAGGAATGAGAATATTATTTTTAAAGACTGTTATGAGGTGCAATCTGCCAGTGAAATTTGTTTGCCTTCTTTTCTTTTTTACGTCAAAAGTGAATGGAATGTATCAAAACTTGAAATGAGTAACATGTTTAAAATAATGTACAAGTTCTTCTGAAAGCAATTTAGCATTTTACCAGATACCTCTAACTCAATGTATGTGTTTGGTAGGTAGAAAGAATTGGAGACAGAGTGACGGATAAAGAGAAAGGGCTTGATAAAGCAAGAAGTGAAAAGAGTCAGAGGAAAAAAGATTTTGAGAAGCAGTGCAAATACAAAAATCAAGAACTGATTAACTGAGAAAGAGTAAAAAATAAATAACTTGCCCTTTTTTATTACTTTGGGTGACAGAAGAATTCTTCATTCATACTTTTGTTAGACAATTGACAGTTGGTTGACAACCTGAAAGGAAGTAAAATGCCCACAAATCACAGTGTTCTCTCCAGGCTGCAGATTCCCTCTTTCACCACAAAAAGATCCTCCTGGCTGAGGAGATCCCTGTTGCTAGCATATAACCACTCCTGCTCCTGTACCACTGATCTATGAACCTTGCTCTGTACAGCTGCATTGTCTTGTCTGGTTGACAAAGTATGAGTCAAGAGTTAGTGGGATTGACACAGATTTACAGTAGGAAAAGACCAAACCATAACAGCACCAACTGCTCCTAGGGAACAAAGGATATGGAAATCTCCAAAGTAATTCAACATGTCATATTCTGCTCTCGGGCCAAAAATAAATATTGTAAAGGCCAAGCAGACAACCTAGATTTATAGTTCAGAGTCTAATTCAATATGAATATGAATAATTTAATATGAATAATCATAGAATCATAGAATCATAGAATCTTAGGGGCTGGAAGGGACCTCGAGAGATCATCTAGTCCAACCCCCCTGCCAGAGCAGGGTCACCTAGAGTACATCACACAGGAACTCATGCAGGTGGGTTTTGAATGTCTCCAGTGAGGGAGACTCCACAACCTCCCTGGGCAGTCTGTTCCAGTGCTCTGTCACTCTCACAGTAAAAAAATTTTTTCGGATATTCACCTTGAACCTCCTATGCTCCAATTTACACCCATTACCCCTTGTCCTATCACTGGTCATCACTGAGAAAAGCCTAACTCCATCTCCCTGACACTCACCCCTTACATATTTGTAAACATTGATGAGGTCACCCCTCAGTCTCCTTTTCTCCAAGCTAAAGAGACCCAGCTCCCTCAGCCTTTCCTCATAAGGGAGATGTTCCACTCCCTTAATCATCTTTGTAGCTCTGCGCTGGACTCTTTCAAGCAGTTCCCTGTCCTTCTGGAACTGAGGGGCCCAGAACTGGACACAATACTCCAGATGTGGCCTCACCAATGCAGAATAGAGGGGGAGGAGAACCTCTCTTGACCTACTAACCACACCCTTTCTAATGTACCCCAGGATGCCATTGGCCTTCTTGGCCACAAGGGCACATTGCTGGCTCATGGTCATCCTCCTGTCTACCAGGACCCCCAGGTCTCTTTCACCTACACTACTCTCCAGCAGTTCAGACCCCAACCTGTACTGGGACATGGTGTTGTTCTTCCCCAAATGTAAAACTCTGCACTTCCCCTTGTTGAATTTCATCATGTTTCTCCCCGCCCAACTCTCCAACCTATCTAAGTCTCTCTGAATGGCAGCACAGCCTTCTGGTGTGTCAGCCACTCCTCCCAGCTTAGTGTCATCAGCAAACTTGCTGAGGGTACATTCTATACCCTCATCCAGGTCGTTGATGAAGATGTTGAACAACACCGGTCCCAGTACCGACCCCTGTGGGACTCCACTAGTCACACACCTCCAACCAGATTCTGCCCCATTGACTACAACTCTCTGACTCCTTCCTTTCAACCAGTTCCTAATCCACCTCACTTCCTGATCACCAAACCCATACCTGATCAACTTTTCTACAAGGATGCTGTGGGAGACGGTGTCAAATGCTTTACTGAAATCAAGATAAACCACATCTACCGCTCTACCATCATCTATCCACCTAGTAATTTCCTCATAGAAGGCTATGAGGTTAGTCAAACATGATTTACCCTTGATAAAACCATGCTGACTGCTCTTGATGACCCCCATGTCCTTGATGTGCCTGGAGATAGTCACAAGAACAAGTTGTTCCATCACCTTTCCAGGGATGGAGGTGAGGCTGACCGGTCTATAGTTACCCGGGTCCTCCTTCTTGCCCTTCTTGTAGACTGGAGTGACATTTGCTATCCTCCAGTCCTCAGGCACCTCACCTGTTGCCCATGACTTACTGAAGATGATGGAGAGTGGCCTAGCAATGACCTCCGCCAGCTCCCTCAGCACCCTTGGGTGCATTCCATCTGGACCCATTGATTTATGGATGTCCAGATTACTCAACTGATCCCTAACCCAATCCTCATCTACCATGTCAAACTCTTCCTCTATCTTGACTTCTTCTGGGGCTATATGAATCTGGGGCTCATAGGGAGACCCTGCAGGAGTGAAGACAGAGGCAAAGAAGGCATTCAGCACCTCTGCCTTCTTTATATCCTCTGTCACCAGGGCTCCCACCTCATTCCTCAATGGGCCAATATTGCCTCTACTGCTAGTTTTGCTAGCTATGTATTTGAAAAAGCCCTTTCTATTATCCTTAACCTGACTTGCAAGGTTAAGTTCCAAGGAGGCCTTAGCTTTCCTAATTGCCTCCCTACATCCTCTGACAACAGTCCTATATTCCTCCCACGTGACCAGCCCCTCCTTCCATGATCTGTAGATTTTCCTTTTCCACTTAAGTTTGCCCAGTAGTTCCTTCTTTAACCATGCAGGTCTCCTAGCACCCTTACTAGATTTCCTAACCATTGGGACACTCTGATCCTGTGCTTGCAAGAAGTGGTCCTTGAATGTTGACCAGCTATCTTGAGCTCCTTTATTTTCTAGCACCCTGTCCCATGGGATTTCCCTTAATAGATGATTGAGGAGACCAAAGTTTGCCCTGTGGAAGTCCAGGGTTCTGGTCCTGCTGGGTATTTTGTTCCTTCCACACAGGATATGTACTCATATAAAATCTGTTTTGTTGTGATTACATCAGCTCAGTTAAGATTTTATTAGCATTTAAATTCTATCACCATGCCTTACAAATTAGGTAGTTAATATTGTACAAACAAGGCAAACAAATAATTATCTTACTGTATTGCTTAATAATCTACCTGGTCTTCTGACATTTTTCAAAAAGAATTTTCAGCTTCAGTACAATACATTTTTTTTCTACTATGTTCTTGTTTGTTACACAGTTGTCAGGCTTTTCACTCTCAGTCTATCCTTCTTTCTCTCTTTCTTTACCTTTCTTCTTTTAGATTCTGTAGTATTGCTACATTAAAAGAGAAAGCAAGGAGACTTGCTATTAAGGGGAAGAAATTCAAAGTAGAGTGAAAAGTCATAGCAGTACTGTGAATAATTAGAATGCAATGATTCTTTGAAATATAAATATGTGTAATTTTGTAGGAGTGTAAAATGGTTTGGTTTTTTTGTCCCTTGTTTTTTCTTTCTGGGTTTCAGTGTTTAGGAGTAAGGTAGGACAGGTAACAGCTTCTGTTGTTCAAATTTAAAAAAATGGAAGAGAATATTTCAGATTATCCCATATTTTGTTTTATTTTTATTTTTCTATTATAACCACTTATTTATTTGTTTATTTGTTTTATCTAAATGTTGCATTTTAAAATGCTTTTAAATTCCCTCTTTCAGAGGTTTACCTTTTCTGAATTCACAGCTCAGCAAATCTGCAGGAATTCAAAACTGTTTCTCTACCACCACATTTGTTTTTATTATGTATGTCTTCAAAAAGAGGTTATTCTAAACATTACAGATTTACCTATGGATAAGAAATCATGAGTTATAATATTATCTTTTCCAATCCTTTCAGTTCTCAGTTTTCTCAGTCTAGCCTTCTCTTTGACTCAAAGATTCTTCCAAGTTTAGTCCACATTGAAACTTGTTCTGGTTCTTCTACTCCAGAACACTTTACCTATCTCTATTTTTTCCTGTATTTTCTTTATTTTAGAAATTCTCTATTCAGTCAAATCATATATTTGCTCTTCTTACAGCACTGCTTTTCTTTAGGTTCCACTGTAAAATCATTAAAATAAGAAGCTTTTAAAGGCCTTTCAATAGCCCTTGGAAAAGGTCCTATGTATATATTTTGGGGGAAAACCTCCCAAAATCTGCATGGAGTGTTTAGACCCTATGTAAAAAAAAAAAAGGAAAAAAAAAAAATAAGTCTTGAAGGCTGCTTTCTCTATTCTCTGTTCTAGAGAAGTAAAAGCATGGTCCTTTCTTTGGAAAAGAGAGGAGAAATTGATGAGAATTAAAAGGCCTGTTCTTAGCAAAATCTTAGCAGGTCTTCAAAAACAGCTCAAAGGGGAGTTTTTTTACTGATTTATGTAAATAGAAAGGCAAAGTTGTCAGAAGCCCAATACAAAATATGGAGTAAAGTTCTTAATCCCCACTCCTAGACATATTATTATTATTAAATCAGAGTAGTTAGGTTGGAAGGGATCTTAAATATCATATACGGACCTCCTTCCATTCCTTAATATCTCTTAAGTCCTCTCCATCTGCCTGGTGACAGGAGGGGAGAGGATCCGTCACTTGCCCAACGTCTTCTATCTGCCCCTGCCTCAGGGTTTGACTCCACCAATCTATTTCACTTTCACATTCTCTAATGGCCCTCAGTCTTGCAACCTCCTCTGTCAGCTCAACCACCTGCCTGAGGAGATCATTTACTTGCTCACACCGCACACATGCGCTGTCACTGGTTCCCTCTGATACCAGTGCCAGACTCAGGCATTCACTGCAGCCAGAGACCTGCACTGCTGCGTGCCTGCTTGGGAGCTCCGTCTGAGTCCCCACATTCTTTTTCACAGTGGTTTTTGGCCGTGTTGAGACCATGATCAATCTAGTTACTAGTCTGCTTTTCCTAGGATGAGAAGGCACCAGCTGCTCCCCGCCTGCCCTCGTGCAGCTCTCTGCCTCACCGCCTGCCCTCGCGCCTGTCACGCGTCTCCCCTCCGGAGGCCGCTGCCGCTCTCTCTTCTGCGCTGCCACGTGCTCAGATGAGGCTGCCAAATAATGTTATTCAGCACCATGCTTGCAATTTTGTTATCCTAGTATGATGTGGTACAATCTCTACAGTGCAATGCCAGAACACCAGCAAGTTTGATTCCTTTTTTTAAAAAATTGTTTACAAGCATCACTTAACATCAAAGGTATTTCACAAAAATAAGAAATTGGAATGTAGATTAAAATAATTGAAATAGTAATGTGTATTTTTATAGCTTTACAGGTAAAAAAGAAGTGGGAGAAAATAGTAAATGCTGTATGTGTTAGTAGCAAACATCAATGACATTGATCTAAATTGATATGCTGTTTGTAGTTTCATGTAAATATTTATCTTCATGGTTAATCCTTAGAAAACACTGATAAAATAGAACAACTTAGTCACTACCAAATATAAGGCTGAAGAATACAATATTATTGTATCCTTAAATAGTTCTGAAAAAGATTTTTAAAAATGTAAGAGGAAAAAATAATACAATAGGGATATTATGTGCTGTATTGGGGGAAAAAAAATAAAAAGGGAAAAAAAAAAAAAAGGTGTTCCTATCTCCTACATCTCTCATAACTAATTTACTAATTTTAAAAATACAGTCCACACATGACAATATCGGTTTACTATGTTACTCAAGAAATACAAAAGTATGTTCTCTAGACAAGACCTGAATCTTTCATAAGTCATTCCTATGCCTTTGTAAGTGCCTCTAGCTCTAGAAGACTTTAATCCTTTTTAAAAGCTAAGAATTCAACCATGCATATTAGTATCTGTACATTCTGTTTTAAAAAAGATTTTTTATTATCTCAATTATTAGTTAACAATACACAAAAATAGTCATATATTCATTTCTTAATTTTATTATTTATATATATTAAACTCGTCTTTCATTTACAGAGTTTTGAAAATACTTTTAATCATCATTCATAAAAGGCAAAAATAACCCATCTGGACTAATACAAGAGGTAAATATTGCAAATTTGTTTTCATTTATGATTGTTATTTGTTCACTTGTTATTATTATTAATACTGAAAAGAAAAGCCTAAATCTAGTTGACTTTTTAAACTATGATTTTGAGACTATTATGACATTTCCAGCAAGAATTTAAATTGCATGTTTTTCATTTCATGTGTCTGTTCAGCCTAGAGAAGAGAAGGCTCTGTTGAGACCATATAGCGGCCTTCAAGTACTTGAAAGGGACCTACAGGAAAGCTGTGGAGGGGCTTTTCATTAGAGAAGATAGTGATAAGACAAGGGGCAATGGTTTTAAACTAAGAGAGGGGAGATTTAGGTTAGATATTAGGAAGAAATTCTTCACTGTAGGGTGGTGAGGAACTGGAATGGGTTGCCCAGGGAAGTTGTTAATGCCCCGTTCCTGGAGGTTTTTAGGGCCAGGTTGGATGAGGTTTTGTTCAACCTGGTCTAGTGGTTGGGTTCCCTGCTCACTGCAGAGGGGTAGGAACATGATGATCTTTAGGGTCCCTTCCAACCTTAATGATTTTATGATTCTATGATTATGTTCATATGAACACATTGTGTTACTCCTCTGTCAGAGTCCAGTACTCTCTGACGAAGTTCTTTTAGATATTCCACACATGGAGGTGTAATGTTTAATAACAAATTTGCATATCAAAGATAGTTGATGTTACACAGGCTTTATTACTTAATGGAATGATACAAAATATATTGTATAACATAATACAAGCATTAACAGGTAAGCATTTTGGCCAGGATGTGATGTTAAGTGTGGCTTGTCCACCCAAACCAGCTGAAGCTGCTATCACTAAAGAGAATTTTTAGACATGAAAGTCTGTCCTTTCTGAAGAGCAAGACATGCAACATTAGTGGACTGTCTTTGATGACACTATACTCCACATGAATAAATTTCTGAGATGTAAAATTATAAATTCTTCTATCAAATTGGCTATAAAGATGCATATTCTGCTTTTTTTCCCTAACCTGGAATATTATGAACATTTCCAGGTGGAAAATATTTAAAAGACATTCAGATACTTGGGACTGGCAGAATTCATTGCATGTTTCTCTATTTCGCTGACCAGTTGTCTTTGAAATACTTCCCTCCACTTTTCTTCTCTAACTACCCAACTACCCACTGTGTACTCTTTCAGTAATGTATTATGTACATAAGCTGTATTTTTAATTTCTTTTGAGTGCCTGTAACATGCATACAGTGTGTGCATGCATAATTTCCCCTGTTTTGTTAATATGCTTGGCACTATAAAGATTACATAAACAAACAGAAAAAGCCTGGCTGTTTTGTCATCATATTTTGTGGATACTTTACCTAGTGGGCTGTTCAGAGTATTCCCTAGGTTCAGGTATTCACAGTAAACTAAAAGCTGTATTATTCCTACATTCTTTTTCTAAATAATGATCAAAACATTCCAACCAAAAGCAGAAGAGAATAATTGCATATAAAATAGAATGGCAAAACCAAAGTATGCAAAAGCTACAGCATGAAATAAATACACAACTCTGAAAAAGATATAGATACTGAAACACAGGACATTCCATCTGGAAATACTTTTTTACTATGAGAATAACTGAGCACTGGTGCAGGTTGCCCATAGATACTGCAGAGCAGTAGATGAGTAGTAGAGGTTGTAAAGGATGGACATCTTTGGGAGATACTCAAAAGCCACTTGGACATGGTCCTGGGCAAGTTACTGTAACTGACCCTGCCTAAGCAGCCTCAGAGATTGGACCAGATGACCTTCAGATGTCATTCCAACGTGAACCATTCTGTGATTTTGTAAATTTCCTTTCAGCTATGATTTCACACACGATAGGGAAGGCAATGATTTTTCCATAGTTAGAAAAACTCAGATAAATATGATAGGAAAGATTACAAGAATCTGTTAAATCTATGCAGAGGTAGGAGTGATTTTGCTGATAAACAGTAGGCTAATTTAGATGTGTTTTTTTCCCTCTCTCTTACACTTTTATGCCTAAGAGTTTTTATATGTATGACTCAGTCTTGTAATTTTGCCTCTAATATTCGACGGGAATGGATTGCGAGGTGTTTCAGATTACGGTGTTATCACTGTACAGAAGACATTAAATTCTATTTCTTTATTCTCAACTCTATTGTGATGTGTGGTCCCTTTTTCAGTGTCTAGCTGAGATCCTTATTTATGGAGAGCAATGAATAAGTAAAGACTGAAATAATGCAAGAAGGAATTTTACAGTCAGGATTTGCATATGCAAAACTGTAGGTGGGTCATTCAGTGTATACTTAGATATATGTACACCCTCTGTGTTGGGTCTCTCTGACATCACAAAGAACCATAGCTTGTGGTACATTTTTTTCTAGACCACAAGTTAGTCTGTTGTTGAAGCAATAATATATTAAGCCCTCAATTGTCTCTCAATTAACTTATGTCTACAGTTGCTCTAGGCTACTTCTCTCAGAGCTTCACACTGCAGGTAGGTAGAAGCATGTAACAATATATATGAATAGCAAAATGCTGCTGCTGGCAGGAATAGCTGGAGTAATGATAGTAGATATTTAGTTGTGGTAGGAAGAGCTAGATTTACATATAAAGCAAAGCCTGTGATCCCTATTTGTATATGACATGTCATGTCAGCTTTTTTGGAAGAAATTGAAGTGTTAGGATTTTTTTCTTTTTCATGTTTTTCAGAATAATGTAATAAGACAAAGACTCTATAACATCCAGACTTCTAAGAGAACTTAGAGCAAAGTATATTTTCAGGATATCTTAAAATAGTGTACAATGAGACTGAAATTATATACAAGCTGTAAGCCAGATTTATGTAAATATATTGTTAGTGTTAAACTGAAGGTAAAGTCTACCACATTTTGCCATGAATATGAAAATAATCTCTCGAATCTAACAAACCCTTTGTACTGACTGAAAAAAAGAATTCAGTGTAATTCTGACTCAAATATAAAGCCACAACTGTGAGCAAAGAGCAGTTCATTCAAATGCTTTTGATGTTCACAAACTTTTCAAGTGTTCTGAGGCAGCCTAATCAATTTGCCACTACTGAAATGAAGCAATTGTTCAACAAATCACATCAGTCCTGCCTTATGCCAGTACTAAAGATAATAACTTCTCCAACTAAAACTGCAGGAAGGATTTAAGAGTTCAAAGGGTAGCAGTCCCAGCATGAGTTTGGCTGGAAGACTAGAGTTAATCTATTTTTCAGTACCCTGGTATCTTTAAAGAGGTTTCTTGTTACACTTTAAAAATATCACCACCAGCAAGAATTTCTCATATCAAGAATATCAAGAGAAATTTTGTAGAAAATAACCTAAGTGAAAAAATGAAGGAAAAATAAAGACAGAACTTTCTAAAAATACAAGAGACAAGTAGAAGAGAAATAACCATTCAAACTGTATTCGAAAGTGTCACAGAGAAAGGAATCACATGGTAGGTACTATTTCTGTAGTAGCAGATTCTAACATATTTTTCAACAGTTTTGTAGTTAATACAGTAGAAGAGACTACCTATGAAAATATTATACAATCATATCATCCCTCTTGTTCAACTCATAAACCTGACAGCTGATGTTTTTTTTCCCACACTAATTACAGCAGTATTATTAGCAGAATACATTGCCTGTCCCAACTTGCTTTGCATATAAGACAGACATTTTTACCTGAATATACAAAGAAATTGAAGAATTAGTTAAAACTTTTTAAAGTAAAAAAAAAAAAAGCTGTTCATTTTTTAAAAACTGGTGGTAGATAGTCAGATACTGTTTCCTTAATGAGGAAAAAAAAGCAAAAACCACTTCAGTAGCATTTCAGAGAGTATGAAAAAAAAATGTAAAACAGTATTTCATAATATATTTTGAATTTATAAAGTTAAAAAAAATAAAAACATAAAATTGAATAATGTTCTGATACCATATATAGCCACATGAAGAAAAAAAAAAGGAGAAAAGACTCCAGCATAGCACTTATATACTTATACTTTTTTCTCTATGCTAGAGAAAAAAAACCCATAATTCAGATTAGAATATATTGGAAAAGTAACAGGAATTACCTAAACTGTAATACTTGGTAGCATGGCTAGAGTATGCTGTTCCACACAGGTAATTTTTTTTTTTATGAAATAATCAAGACCATTACAAAAGAAGGCAAAAAGAAGGCCTAAACATGATGAAATATGTGGTACTTTGAAACAAGGTATTTTACACAAGCCTAGTATTTGCTAGAAACAAAGGTGTAGTTACTAGCAGGAAAAACATCAGTTAAGAATGTTAATCAGGTAACTGTTAGACATTACTCTCTGTTAAACCTGGTATCTAGATAAATAAAACTTCCAGTGAATTCAGATTTAGATGTGAAATCACTGTTTCCAGTTATATTTTAAAAGTAAAGAATACATTGGCCTTTCATTACCTGGAAATCTGATTTAATTGCACAACTTAATTGCTAGTGAACTATTTACAAGGAATTAATTTTCCACAATGACTCTCTAATGGTGATAAAAGTCAGTATCACATTTTTTAGATGCCAAAATAGCAAGACTGAAAAAAATTAAGCAAAAATCTAATTGATTTGGGTGTTTTGAGCTGCCTCTAGAGCCAGTGCATATCTATGATAGAAATTAATGTCAGTTAAAAATACATGGGTCAGAACAAAGGCAAAATTATTACAAAACAATTACAGTAGGATTATATCATAATCAAAGCAATAAGGACGCTTATGTATGTACTCCAGTGTCTAGTGCAACTTTTCTCCTCCTGCTATTCCTGAGATATATCACAGTTTATTTGTGTGCCTTCCTAAGGGCAAGGAAAGGATTCTTATGTAATTGGTCCTGGAATTTTTTCCTTTCCATATGTAATGACTTACTCCTGGAGCAGTTAATTGTCAAATATGCTTTTATTTTGTGTGAGTATTTCTGGAATCTAGTATCAGAAATAGTTCCTCAGAGTAGGACTCCACTTACTCAGAGCTATTGCCTGTTTTCTAATTTCTAGATTTTGTAGTCCTGATCAAGCATAATGAAGACTCAGAGAGGCAGATGATCATAACAAAAACATGGTCAAATTCCTTTTTAAAAATATACATACCCTGGAAATATGCTTTAATTTCTTGATATGACCAAGGTGGTAGAAAAATAGCCCGTACTTTGTCAGCACGATGTTCAAATAACACCTTAAGGTAACAATATAAAAAAACACATCACCAGAAGAGAGAAGATTAATTCCTTCATATTACAGGAGTTGGATGATAATTCTCATGTCTAAGAATGGCTTCCTGGCAAAATAGTGGTTTATTTTAGGATACTTCTTATTTTAGGTGTCTGCAGTTGTATTTGAGCCCTTCCCTAGGGGCTTGTGTTGATATGTCGAAATAAGGAGAGAAAGAAATTTTAAGAACAGATGCCTGTTCACTGCTGTATGCATCGTAAACACAGTAACAAATATAGGGAAAAAAAGATGAACAAACAGAATTAATCTGTTATCCAGGTGTTGTACAAACAAGATTTGGGCAAGATTACATGTTCAAAGTCTTATTGGTGGGGTCTATAACTGGTGGCATACACTGACTTCAAAGTTACTTTTGGAAAAAAAAAAAAAAAAAAAGAGA
>NW_009970716.1:5295701-5469427 GCF_000747805.2 Chaetura pelagica
GGGAAATAGTAAATTTAAAAATTATTTTAGAAAAAAAAAAAAAAAAAAAAGAGAGAAGGGGAAAGAGAGGCAGGGAGAGAGAAAAAAAAACCTCTCCCCAGTTCAGGCATATTTACTGTATATATTAATTACTTATTTGTTATATTCTTTACTAAATCTTCAAATTACAAACTAAAACATATCAGAGGATGGGTTAGGAGTTCTTAGTCTGGGGTTACAGACTAACAGCTACAAGGCAAGAGTGAGGAGCCGGGGAAAGAAAAATCACTTTCTACAAGAAACTTGATCTAACAGACATAAGAAGGCTTCAGAGCCTGCCAGTGCAAGGTTGTGAGGATAGCAGCACTTGAAATACTGGGTAAAGGCACTGCCAGGGTGCCTTCAGGATGTGTAACGAAAGGTTGCAAGGGTACAAGCAAACAGGTAGCTACAGAACAGAAAGAGGAAGGCCCTCAGTATTACAAAGGTTAAAGCACAGAAAAAAACCCACGCAATGCAGTAGAAATTTTGCAGTAGAAATTTTTCTCTATCACTTAGCTATCTCACTGGGTTGGTCACTTCAAATTATGAGTAAATCTTGGGAAATTCCAGGCGCAGAAGAGCTGTTTCAGGTTTTGCAAAATACACACAAAATAGTTTACTCTGTTTTAGATATCCTGGACCAATTCTGCATTAACACCGTTGGCATTTTCTGCATGCAAAGTGCTTCCATGTGGTGCATTAGCAGTAAGTAGACTTATTTTGAGCATATTAGCATTGCTGGGTGTCTGACAGAGAAGAAAATGTGAGTAGAAATATGAGATTCGTGACCTTTATTAACTCATATAATTTAATAATGTTTAAAAAAGGCCAATGAATACTAAACAGCTATTTTTTTTCCCTTTAAAGTAGAAGATATTTGGTAGTATTTAAAGTCATAGGTGATAAATGGTGTGTAGCAACTGGTTTAGTGCATAAAGTTGAACATGTTATTTACCAGGAAGCAGTATAGTTGTAGTTGAGAAACTGTCAGTCATTGGATATTTGGAGTCATAGCAAGAGCTCTTGTCCTGGATTTATATAAATTTTCTTCTCCTCCCCCATGGATCTTTAAACCTTATTGGTAATACTTGAAATTTTGTCTTTTGCTGATGCAGGTTCAGTGTGTGCAGTCTGGTGCCATTTATTAGTTGTTTTAAACAGGGATTTTTTTCATATATTCAAACCCAGTGCGTTACATGGATTACCAGACCTACCACAACGACTTTATCATTCATGCTGTAGTACAGGACTTGTACAGGACCATGTTTCTAAGTTAAATTTCCTTTTAAATAAAAGTTAGGAAAAGCTATGGTCCCAAAAAAGCTATGTTTCCCCAGTTGCTGGCATCTGGACTTTTGAGTCCCCAATGCCACAGCCCTACTCCATTTTCTAGTACAAACCATCTCACTTATACTCATGTACACACACATGCACGCACACACACACACATACACAGATTGGCAGGAATTCCCTGGTCCCATGACCAGCCCTCCTGTGCTCTCACCCTGAGAGCTATGCAGTCGCTCTCACACCCAGAGCAGGTCTATAGAGACTACCTTTCTCCCATTTCACCTATTCACTTGCTAGTCTAGCTTGATCTCACACACCCACACTCACTCCAGCTGCTGTACCACAGATCCTCATACACACATGCACAGAGAAAAGAGGTCCTTACTGGAACAAAGCTGAAATTGTACTTTAATGAGGAGCTAGGGCAGACTGCAGGGATTCAGGTGCCCCTACTTAGTTGAGAATGGACAATTTAATTCCCTTATCCTTGTATTTCCCACACCTGTTCCACTCCAAATCACCAAAATCCCTCCCTCTTCCCATCTTTCCTTCCACCTCTAAACATCTTATAAAAAATCGTGGGCAATCCCAAATTATTCTTCCCCTGCATCCCATAATGTTTCCTACAATCTTAGGTAGCAAACCCCCTTAGTCTGAAAGGTGATTTGGAGAACTGGTCCTATTAATTTAATCTTGATGGGTTTCACGCTTGGTGATCGGGGCTGATGACAGGGCCTGGACAAGGCATCCCTTTCTCAAGTCTTTAATTTGGGTTCCTGCCTGTCATAGAGCCCCTGTGCTCCTCTAATCTGAAGGAGATAGGTCTTTGGTGAGCTGATGGGTCTTCTGTGATGTGACTGGGAGCTACCAGACAGGGTATTGTCTACTCTCTCCTGCATCCTGCCACTGTCTCTATTTCTTTGGGGGTGTGCAGATGAGCTTTTACCACATAATCTAAAAATAGTAATATAAGGGAGACTACTCTCTGCAGGAATCCAGCTTCAATTGTTGCAAAGAGTGGAAGTCATTAAGTAAATGAGGCAGAGACCTGCAGGAAGAAAAAAGAGTCATGGAGAAGGCAACTGATAAATGCCCAAGGAAATGATCTGGATCCAGATCCCTTCTTCACCATCGCTTTGCAATTCTGGATAAGTCACTTAAAGCAAATTTTCACAGGTGGACAACAATTGTGTATTCTTCATTTTCTGGGTGACTGACTTTATTCCCTCTTGTCTGATTTGCAAAACAATTGGTACTCATAACTGCACCAGAAGCTAGTTAGAGCTGTGGGTTGAATACATAAACTGTAATATGTTGTTATATTCTCTAAAAATCAGGTTCAAGTTATGTGAGATTTGGCTTATAAAATTAGTGGCTTTTTTTGACCTTATTATCTCTGTGTCTGGGTTCTCAACCTGTGTTTTGTTAATGATAATAGGACATAAATAGTAATTATATCCTTCATTACATGACGGGGCTACAAAAATAAGTTTATGTTTGGAAAGCTGCTGATTATTATTACAATCAGTTATGCTATTTTATGTCTCGTATATGTCACTGGTATTAAAACAAAACATTTTGTGACATAATCAGATTCTATAGGGGTATAACAGGGGCATTCTTCAAATATCCTTTCTTTACCCTTCATTTTCAAATAAAAAGATATTATGTATTCTATTTTTAACTTACATTGGAGGATTTCCCTTTCTAAAGAGGCCAGGAAACTGAGTTCCTTCCTACAACACTTATGTGCCATTCCACTCTAATGAGGCTCTTTGCTAAGATGGAGGCATGAACATTTCTTTTAACTACAGTTTTGACACAGTGCCAGATATGAATGTCTGTGTGCAATTGCAAGACAGAGGAAAGTGGGAAACAGTGGAGAAAGCCCAAACTGAACTATACGGAACATTTTTCTGTTATCAGAACACAGCATTAGACTAGTAACAGACACTGTGATAACAGAGGTATCTAATCACTTTGATAAAATTTGACATCACAATACCATCATGTTTTGACAACACGTATAAGTAAATGCTGTTGCTATGAATATCTATGGAAGTTGGTGAACAGTAGTTTGGTACTCAGAGAAGCTTTAGAATACTGTAGAAACACTGATAGAAGAAACAAAATATAAACAAAGCTGTCAGTTCTGTAAGCACCATGTATTTTACACTCTAGGAAAATATTTATTTCTAATGTTAATGTAATACAGAAGAATATGTTTCAATGCATAACACTAAGATTAATCCTGTTATGTTATTTCTTCTGATCTTAAGCTTTGCAAACTTAATAACTTCCTATAAAGTTTTCCTACTGATAACAATGAAAACTAATGTGTCATATGTGCTAACAAGAAGAATAAGGATACAGACAAATACAATAAGTTTAAAATTGAAAATGTGCTCTTGCAATTTAATTTAAGCAGACATTATTTTGTACACAATCTATGTAGAATGAGATCTTCCTGTTTTCTTGGAGCTAAATTACTAAGCACATTAGTTCAGATTGAAATAATTTACCATGATCAGTACTGAAAGCTGGAAGCATTAGGCCTATTTTTAAACTTAAACATATTGTTTTCTTTGCATTGTCTCAGTTTTTTCAAGCATATCCAAGAATACCTGAATTTCTTTTAATTTGTAATGTGTTTCTCAAGAATAAGAAAAACAACATCTTGGTCAGCTATGATCCTCCAAAAATATTAGCAAAGTTGTTTAACCATGTAATAGGAGAAAACACTACCTACAAAAAAAAAAAAATATATTAAAAAAAGAAACACATCAGTGAGTGTCAGTTTTGAGGTACACTGTATATGCTGCAGAGGTATTGGTGTCATAAAATGGGCAGTACAGTACTGTATGATCCTTGAGCATTGTAGGGATAAGTGTGATAGACCCAAAGAAATGTCTCTTGGAGCAGCAGCTGAACAGACTTTTACATAATGCTTTTTATAAGGCTTTTGGATTTTCGCTTATTCTCAGGAAGGAAAAAAAATCCTGTGTTTATGAGGATTTCAGTAGTTCATCAGTATTCGTTTCCATGAAAATAAGCTAATCTATACAGCATGCATTAGTACAGATTAAACTTCTGAAGTAATTTTGCATCAGATTTAAATTTTTAATGATTTACAGCTCATTCAATAGTGGTTGTTTTTTATTCAGTTAAGAGAAGTGAAGCCTTTTTGTCATCTACTTTACAAAGCATTTCTTTCCACAAACACCAGTGATACTTGGGTTATTATTTTTTTTTTTAATTTCACAGAGTTTTTGTATTCCTTTAATGTTTGTCTGTAAAGAGATCATCAGTGCACCCTGGATTTTATGAGCCATCCTTGTAGCCAGTGAACTTGGAAGCCTTGCGTCTGTTATAACTGAAGATGATGAGTAAGGTGGGAGCACATTATACACTGGTCACAAAGTACTATATACACACAATATTATCATATTACTGATATTGCCAGAAAAGAGACTTTGTTCCCTAAGTCTTTCCCTTCTAGAGATGTAAAAACAGAGACAAACCAAACAAAGTGTCCCAGGATCAAGGACTATCACATCACTTCCCTAACAGTTGAGCAGGCTGCCAGGTAGATACTTTTGTTTAATCTTGTCTTAACAACCTTTCCTACTTTGACCTAAATTAGTCCAGTATAAGAATAACTGTGCTGAAACTTGTTTTTAATTTATCCTTAGATGTTTGCTACAATGAAAGTTATGCTGTCACAGCTGGCTATAAAAAAAACTTAATGGCTCAGAGATGTCTTCAGTCTACATGTGCTAACTTCAGCTATGATCTGGAGAAATGCCTAACACTTAGCTTAATGAACATAGCTACCTGCCAACTTTTCCTCTTTCTCACTCTGTGGGCCATCTCAACTTTACAATATTACACATTGCCCATGCAGAGAAAAGCCCAGAGCAAGAAACAACAAGTGAATTGTTAAGAGGACAAATCTAAAACTTTTGATTCAATACAGTCCTAGACAAAGTCAGCATATTAAAAGAAAGCTTTGGTTGTTATATTGTTAACATTAACAACTGATGCAGAAAACAAGTTTCTTCAGGGACTGAAGTGCAAAATGAAATAAATTAGTAGTGGAAGTAGATTTAAATTAATCTATAAAAACATGGAAAGATGAAAACTTCCAAATATTTTCTTGCTGTCCTAAAAAGAAGACTTAAATATGTAGTGTTTGAAATGTCACTTTTTTTGGTTTTCAACATAGGTTAGCACAAATGAGCAAAATGGTACTGTATCTTGCAGTCAGAGAACTATGAATTTAGGTTAATTATTCTTGGACGTAATCCATGCTAAATCAGTGAACTACAGTGAGATTTCTAGGAATGTAAAGATGCTACATAAATTGGATTCTAAATAAGTAAGGCTAACCATATATTTCTATATATATCCCTATGTGTTCAGGTGACTCTATATACAGTAACTAGCTTGCTTTTGGTGTAGGTACTTTCCACAGAAAAATAAATATTATCCTGAGTATCCTAACATATGTTTTACAAATGTGTCTTGACAGCATTTTGGGAGAAAAAACTGTGTATGTGAATGCCCCTTTCATGTTTGTTGTTTTTTTTTTCCTTTGGAGAAGTGAGTGTACCATTTTCTTAGTCTGAAATAACAAAAATGGGAATAGAAAGAACTGAAAGAAGGGGAAGTGGATTTAGCAACTCTTCCTTCTCTGAAATTATCTTGAAACAGAGAAGTGGAACAAAATGAGGCATGCATTTCATTTCAGTGTGAGCATTCTCAGATTTTGTGGCTTGGGAAGCCAAATCTCAGTTTAAACACAAAATTATGTGATGCCTCTGTCTTGGAGAAAACGGAGATCTGCTCCTTTACAGATTGTCCCATGACTCTGTGAAACTGCCAACTAAGAACAGAAAGTTGGCTGGTGTCTTCTTTTGATTGTTATTAAGTTTCTTTTGAGAAAGTGGCAGGAAGAAGCTATAGAAAATCTACTCTAGTTCTGTCAATTAAATTAATAGTCACAGTAATTTACTTTATGGAAGGGAATGTTTTTCTTCACCTTATAATTTTGAACAGCACCCCAAAAAAATCTACACAATGTGAACACTGAGCAGAGTTTAGATTGAACAGTATAACAAAGTATTTACAAATAGGCATCAGGAGATATCAGTTTGATCTGACATTATCTAAAACAGATTCATTGTCTTCATGGTACACATTCTTATTTCTTTAATATATTATCTTTGTAATCAATTTTAGACCACTGCTTTTAAGTTTTTTTCTGTGGTCCCATAATGATATCTCTACCTTGACTACTGTTTTGGCTTAACTCCAGTGGGCATCCCAGCCCCACACTACTGCTCACCCACTGGCTTTCAATGAGATAGGAAGAGAATCAAAAGGGCAAAACTGAGAAAATTTGTGTGTTGAGAGGATGAAGTTAAATAAGTAAAGCAAAGGCTACACATGTAAGCAAAGCAAAATAAGGCATTAAATCATTTCTTCCTGTTGGCAGGCAGATGCTCAACCATTTCCACAGAAGTGGGGCTTTATCATGCATAACAGTTACTTGTGAAGACAGATGCCGTAACTCTGATCATCCTTCCTCTCCCTCCTTATTTCTCCCAACTGAGCATAAAGTCATGCGATATGGAATACCCCTTGGTCAGCTGGGCTCAGTTGTCCATGCAGTGCCCCCGCCCAACTTCTTGTACACCCCCAGCCTACCTGCTGGGGCAGTGTGAAGGACAGGAAAAAGTCTTGCTATGTAAGCACTGCTCTTTGCCTTCTGTGACTTGGGAGGTGTGGTCTGAGCACTTGCTGGTGAAGACTAAGGCAAAAAAGTCATTGAGTATGTCAGCATTCTCCATATCCTGGGTAACAAGTTTTCGTCTGAGGTGGGTTCATATTGTCCCTATTCTTCCTTTTGTCACTGACATACATGGAAGATTTTCTTGTTGCCCTTGATGTCTCTGGCAAAATTTAACTCTATCAGAGCTTTAACTTTCCTAACCTGGTCCCTGGCTGCTTGGACAATTTCTCTGGATACCTGTCTTTGCTTCCACCCTCTGTAGGCTTTCTGTTTGTGTTTGTCCAGGAGCTCTCTGTTCATCCATGCAGGCCTCCTGGCATTTTTGTCTGACTTCCTCTTTGTTGGGATGCATTGCTCTTGATCTTGGAGAAGGTGATCCTTGATTATTAACCAGCTTTCTTGGGCCTCTCTTTCCTCCTGGTCTTTATCCCATTGTACTCTATCAAGCAGTTCCCTGAAGGTGACACAGTCTGCTCTCCTGAAGTCCAAGGTAGTGAGCTTGCTGTGCACCCATCTTGCTGCCCTAAGGATCTTTAACAGCACCCTATCATAGTCAATGCAGCCAAGGCTGCCCTTGGGTTTCATGTTGTCCAGGTCTCACCCTTGTTGGTGAGACTAAAGGTCCTGCATAGTACTTTTTCTTGTTGGCTCTTCTTTCACTTGGAGAAGGAAGTTGTCAGCAATGCATTTCAGCATTGCTTATGCTTATTGTCCTTCTGTTCCTCCAGCAGACATCAGGGTGATTGAAGACCCCCATGATGACTGGGGTTGTGAACATGAGGATACTCCTGTTGTAGACATCCTCATCTACTTGGTCTTCCTGTTCAGGTGGCCTGTACCAGATCCCCACCATAATGTCCCCTGTCCCTGCTCTGTCTTTAATCCTGACCCATAAGCTCTCAGTCACCTCCTCATCCATCTGCAGGCAGAGCTACATGCCTTCAGGTGGTCTTCTTGAAGATTTTCTCTCCTTTTTTTTCCCCTCCTTTTGTCTCTTCGTTTATCATACTACCTCATTGTCAGAGGCATGTTTCTTAGCAATTCTTATAGAGAAATAACTTCATTAAGGCTGGGGTTCTTTGCTGAAAGCAATGCTTTTCAAGTAATGTCATAAATACTATGTGATAAGATTTACTTCAGTTAAAACTTGGTAACTAATATTGTTTGCCTTTGAAAAAGATTTTTTCTGTTTTTGCTTTCATCATGCTGAACCATCAGTTCAGGCAGGCACTTCAAATTGATTGTTGTTGAACAAAACCAAAAAGAAAATATATATACTAATGATGTACAGTCCAGTAAGTTGGCCTTAAATTATTGTTTCTGGGTGACCTCCGATTTTTCACACACAATTAGCTTGCAAACAGAAAATGTAATGAAAGAACTTACAGGAATTCTAACTTGTATGCCCATTATTTTTCTTCCTGTTGTCATAAGATCATTATTATTTGCAAAACAATGTGTATCAGGGAACAAACTGATACTTTTTGATCATAAACATTTTTAATGCATTCAATTAATTTCTTTCTTCACCATCTTTAGCAGTAAACAGATATTTATCCTGTTCTACTGCAAAATAATATTTTTCCTAAGCATATCTCTGTCTAATAAGCAGAGAAGCCCAGTTGTAATTGCATAATTATGCTAAAAAGTGCAAGGAATTTTTATACTAAAGGTAGTTCGTTCATAAAGAAGACTTAGGGAATTACATATTTCAGATTAATAGAATTAACTTATTTTTATTAAAGATGTGGTTAAATGTTTAAACATCACCTCTTCTTTTAAACTCCTATAATTGTGCAGCTATTCTGGAATGTAAGAGTATCACCTTAATGTTTTACTCACAGAATCACAGAACCCTACTCCATTAACTTTTACAGGGCTATAGCCATTACCATTGAGGATTGTCTCCTATATACTTTTGTTTCAGAAAGTACACTTAAAACTGCAATAAACAGCTAAAATTTGTCCCAATTTGGAAGAGATTGTAATTAGCAGTACAAATACACCCCTATCAATGGGATGCACTTTATTTTGTTTCTGGATCTCCATACCTTATTTTGTTGTTAAAGGAAACCTCAGCAGGGGCTCAAAGGAAATTTTCCTTTGACCTGTGTATGACTAGAGTCAATAAATTTTACCTCAGTGAAACTCTTAATTCCTATTAGTGTTTGCATTTGCATAGCAGAAGTATTTTTACATGAAAGAGTATTTACTTTCCATGTCAATGTGTTGTTTGTTAGGGAATAAATTTTAAAAAGTGAGTATATAGAGATTTTTGAGTGATGGTGGTATGGTAGCCTGCAGTCTCCTCCATAGTATGCATTACTATGTTTACAAGTAAATTACTATGATTACAAGTTATCAATGTAACAATGTAGGGCAAATTAACACATTAAAAATCCAGCTATTTGCTACTAATTTGACCCAGAAATTACACACATACCCATAATAAGGTAGGAAGATTAAAATATTGAGGAAATGTTTGTTAAAGGTTGTCCTGGTTTGAGCCAGGATGAAGCCCATTTTCCTTTCACTGAATTTATTTTTTTTTTTCCTTCAGTAAGCTTTCTTTTAACTAGCAGCAGTGTAAACATTTTTTTCAGGTTGACACTAAGATGCTTCAACTTTTAATATTAAAAAAGTGGGATTAAAGGAGGTTTTTTCATTGTTTTGGTGGTTAGAAAATACAGGTGGATCAATAGAATTCTTACAAAAATTCTTACTTTAAAATCTTTCCTTAGGCATAAAATCTCATATGGATTTTTTTTTTCCTCTGCAGCCAGTCAGGGAGAAGTGGTAGTATCCCAGACATCCTCATGTATGTTTTGTACCAAAGGCAAAAAAAAGTTAATTTTGGATTCTCTTACACATCAACATTGTTTTCATATATGTAATGAATTACATCATTTATCATGAGCAGATAACAGCTGACAGCTGTAGTTCTTGTGCAGTCTTACACCACATAATTACATATGCTGCAAGTTATTGCTATGTGTCAAAAATGTCTATACAGTTATGCACTCAGTTTTGAGATGTAATATACTAAATCTTGTACATTTCCTTCTTTTTGTGTAGAAATGGAAAGGAAAACATGCAAGTGATAGATATGTCAGACCTGAATACATTTTTCTCAGTAGTTTCTCACCATATGTAAGCTATTCTCAGTCTTTTCCAATTTTGGATTACTGCTGTCAAGCACAGTTCAGTTGCCATCCCTCCTCCATATCAATGCATATGCATCAGATACCACATTGTACTTCAGGCCCATTATGCAGGGAAATTTAAAAAAAATAAAAATTTATTTCATTTCAGAATTACAAAAATTCCCAGACTTTGCTAATCCACCAAATTTACATCAATATAATTTCACCTACTCAGAAATGGTAAACAGGTATAACAATTGTATTTCTCAGTCTCTGATATTGGGATTATTTATGGACTTATTAGAAAAGAGGCATCTTCTTTAGTGTATTTTTAAACTGTATCACATATGATCCTCAAATTCCATTGTAGGTCTTACAACACTACTTCACTATGATAGTAGCTATCTGAAGTGGACTATCTATTAAACCTGTAGGATGTCTGAGATATAGAAGAATGACAGCAAAGACAGCAGCCCAATGTTGAAATAAATACTATTTACTCTAGTGTGTAATTCTTAAAAAAAACAATTGCAGCCCAGTATCAGAAACCTCACCAAGCATAATATTTGGTGGCTGTGAATGAACAGAAGATTAGTTGTTAGTGGGCAAACTGGACACAAATTTAGTACCAGCATTCAAATATTGCTCTCAGTCCTTTTTGTGGCTTTTATGATTAATTGTCATTTTGTATCATCATTAAGCTAAACAGTCATCCACTCCGATATATTTTGAACTGGGAAAAAATAATTACAAGTTTTCAAATATACTTGTGGTATCACTTTTGCAGAAATTAAAATTTTGGACATGTGCAAAAAGCATCCAAGCTGAGGCTAAATCCCCTCCAAGTATCATGGGAAATTTGCCCATATCCTTGTTGTGACCATTTGTACCAAGGATGTTTCTAGTTGTCATCAAACAAGAAATTCTTCAGATTAAAAAAACATACAAAAGGGCACATTTTCAGGTGTAACAGGAAGACCAGTTCTAAAGTATGAAAAGGGAATAACCAAAGCCAGCAATTACAATCTGATCTGAAGCCTGTGAGTAGCTTAATAAAATGACTAAATTGCTTAATAAAAACCTCAAGCATGCGAAGAGACTGAGTGAACTGACAATACATTAGGAAATAGTGGATAGCAGAGTAAGATGGTTTATCTCAATTTTAATTGTTTTAATCTTTGCATGCACACATATATAAAAGTTGTTTATCAAGATGGGAATTTTAGAATTTAAACCTTTTTAAAAAAAAAAAAAAAGGTTTTTAACAATATACTTGTCCCAAGTGCTTCGTAAAAACCAGGCAGCCCCAGTAAACTGTCCTGTAAGATCATCAAGCCTGAGGCAAGCACATACAGCTATATACTTTCACCAGCTTAAAACCAGGAAATAAATAAATAATTCAGAAGCACTTTGAATTCTATTCCATTTTCTTTCACATTCATTTTTGACCTAATACAGCTCAGAAGAAAATATCTTTCCAGAGGGCATTTAGCAAAGTGCCTTGGCAGTGGAAAAGACCTCTCATGCTCCTCTGCTTTCCATTTTGGACAACAGTAAATGTATTGCTGTTATTTGTGCTAGGTTTTTTCTTTATTACTTGACTCTAGGGTACCATACTGAGTGTGCTTCCCCGTTATCCTGTTTTTCTTCTGTTTGCAAAAGGCCAATTGTTGTAAGTAGCTATTACGGATGTTATTTGAATTGCATTGAACATTGCTAATGAAAACTGTTGAATGACAATGTTTTTGACATTTATGGAAGACCACATGAAACAAAATCTGCTTTTAATAAACTAATCAAAATATCTAAACATTTTTCTTCAAATTTATGTAATTACTATTTTTTTTTACTTAGGTTTAAAAAATGAGGGGCTTACTAGGGTTTATTCTACATTATAATTTATTGGTTGTGTTTAATTCCCAGCTCTTAAACAGAAAATATCCTTTTTGCAATTTTTTAAAACCCATTTCTTTGAGACAGTTCTAAATTCTCAGTTCTCCATCTCTCATCCAGAGGGACCTAGACAAGCTGGAGAAGTGGGTCCCTGTGAACTTCATTAGGTTCAACAAGGCCAAGTGCAAGTTCCTACACATGGGTGCAGAAGGTCTTCCTCACTATCAATACAGGTGGGGGGATGAGGTGATAGAAAGCAGTCCTGCAGGAAAGGGTTTGGGGATGCTGTTAGATTAAAAGATAGACATGAGCCAACAATGTGTGCTTGCAGCTCAGAGGGCAAATCACATTGTGGGCTTCATTAAAAGAAGTATGCCTAGCAGATCAAGAGAGGTGATTCTGCCTCCGCTCTTGTGATACCTCACCTGGACTACAGCTCTGAAGCCCTCAACACAAGAATGACACAGAACTATTGAAGCAGGTCCAGAGGAGGGCCGACAAGAGGATCAGAGGGCTGGAGCGTATCTCCTATGAAGTTGGGCTGAGAGAGTCTTGGTTGATTCAGCCTGCAGAAGAGAAGGCTCCAGGAGAGACATAGTGGCCTTCCAGGAGCTGAAGGAGCCTACAGGAAAGCTGGGGAGGGACTTTTTACAAGAGCGTGTAGTGGTAGGATGAGGGGCAATGGCTTTAAACTAGAGCAGTGTAGATTTAGATTAGATATTAGGAAGAAACTTTGTACTATGAGGCTGGAACAAGTTGCCTAGAGAACTGATGGAGGCCCCGTCCCAGGAAACATTCAAGGTCAGGCTTGACAGAGCTCTGAGCAACCTGATCTAGTTAAAAGTATCCTTGCCAATGCAGAGGGGGGTTGACTAGGTGACCTTTAATGGTCCCTTCCAACCCAATGCATTCTATGATTCTGTAATATAAAACCTATTACAATGACTGTAAATGAATAGGTAACTCAACTGCTGCTAAGACAAGGTTTTGTAATCCTAAAAATAGGAAAGTTTGGAATAGGGCTAAATTAGTACAGACTTTACTATGCAAAGAGTTTCCTGCAAAAAGAGTGAATTCTCTTTAGATGTGTCAAGCTGAGCATAAGGGACAAGCTTTGGGGCACAAAGTCATTTAATCCAATGTGACAAAGCAGGAATAGAACTTCTTAAACAACAAAAGGCCAGGTCACAGGTTTGCCATTTCAGGATAAGAAGCAAAAGATAACATTTCCCACTTCAGAACTTTGCCCTTTAGATTCTTAAGATCTCTTTTTTTGTCTCACTGACAGTAAAGAAAGTTCAGTGTAAGCAAGGGAAAGATGTTACCACTTCTCAGGTGTTAAAATAATCACACATCTATATTTATGACTAGAAATCAGAGAAGGGTCTGTTTCTGTAAAGCCCTTTTAAGAGCTCAGTTTAGAGTAATTTTGTCTCTTTATTGCTAAATAAATGCTTCTGACCAATGAGAATCTTATATTACTTGAAAATTAACAGAGGTTTCCTCTTCCACCTTCATGCTCACGTATTCATCATTGCTTTAGCAACATTTTACTTCTCTAAATCAGTATTAACTTATTTAATGATACATTTATTAATTCCAGGCTTCTACTGTATAACAATCAGTATAGACAATTCTATAGGAAAACAGTTCACATTTTCAAACAGAATATAATGGGAAATCTAAACCACCATAGAGACAGAAATAATCTTACAGTCTTATAGGTATGGAAGGACCACTGAGATTGAGGTCTAAATTGCTTACATGCTCTTGTATGGTCTTACATTTTGCCTAACTACACTATGGAATAAAGAGTAACAACAAAAAACCCTTGCTCAAAGCTATGTTCTCTCTAGCAGGGTCATTCACAATAAGAAAAAAATCTTTGTTTTTAAAAACATTTGAGCATTCTGTCTCTTGCTGTCTAAATTCTTTGTTGACTCACTTGTGGTATTTTCACACTTCATGTCTACATTTCTTTCCTTCATGTTTGCCTAGCAGGCATAAGCCCACACCCCCACCTCTCACCAGGGGCTAGCTTGTGTCTTGTATATTGAAGCCGTTGTGGGGATCTTTGGGAATAGCTCTGGTGGAAACAGGGATGATAAACAAAACTTTGTGTGGATTTTATGCAGCTCCATACACCGTCTTCTTTCATAACAGACTTTAACATAAAAGACTGTTCCGCATTTCATTAAATACACTGTTGATTCAGTATTTGTGGGATGTGATTAATCATTGAGGATACCTACCAAGTATTCTCTATCATTTAAATCACAATTCTGACTACCATTGTGCTTGTTCATTTTTTAATTGAAAAAAATTGATACAGAAATACAGAAGTGTTTTTTCCATGTGGATAAGAAAAAAGTGTTCCTACATACCTAGGAAGAACTGAACTGTACTAAGAAAAACTACATCTGAAGCTACTGATAAAAGAAAAATCTCATTATTTTAATCTGTAATTTATATCCCTGAAACATCAGCCAATAATTCATAATCTTAGCACTATTCTTATTATTCTATAAAAATTCCCACAGATATTGTGAAATCTGTCAGTTTTTTATTTTGCCCAGTGAACAGCTATTCAAATAATATGATACTCTAATGTTTTGCCATGCAGTGCTAATGTTGGATGCAAATCCCATTTTGGAACTGAATGCAAAACTGTCCACTGGACCAATGATAATTATGTGACTGAACATCGTATTATCTTTTAATTTTCTTCCTCTTCTCTCTTTATAAGGATTTAGAATGCATAATCCCATCCAAAGGAAGGACATGTGAAAAACGCTTCTAATTACAGTATTTTTGAAAATTACCTTACAAATAAAGACGACTAAACAAAAATATTTTAACAAAATGGCATTTTTATATCCTTTTTTCATAGTTTTCAGGGTTTTGTTGTTTTTTCTTCCCCTAGGGCTTTGTGGGTTTTTTTTCCTGGTTGTACAAATACATTCATGTTAAATGTTTTGGGGGCTTTCACAGCCTTCTTAAGATCCTCTTGAATCTATGATCTTACACTTTTCAACTATCAAAATAGATGTGTCCTATAGGTTTGTTACAGTTGTCATTATAACAGAGAATTTCTTTCATATATTCCTTGTATTTATTTTTCAAGTCTAAAGAGAGTTTCACCAATTATATTCTAGATACTCTCACCAGATGAAATCTCTTGTTCTATGCAGGTTTTCTGCTATAAATGAGAATAATTTGTTGCTAGTGTTCTGTTTTATTGTATCTTTCAATCCAAACAAGCTTTCTGTGAAGCCAGATAAGTTTTGAAATTTTTTGTTTGTTTGTTGGGTTTTCCTGTTGTTTGTTTTGTTTCACAAAAAAGTTAAATTATATATGCTTTTTAGTAGTACAAATAAGTTTATACTAGTCCCATTTTTTCTTTTTTGAAAGTGCTTAGTGAGCAGCATTTTAAAGTGACATGTCTGGAAAGAAGCTACAAGATTTAATTTAAATTTACATTATTTTACCTACAAATGTAATTTAACTATTAGTTTGATAGTATGCCTAAATTAATCTCTTCTTGTGTTAGCTTGAAAGGAAGTGACAGTTGGGAAGTGTAAAGAAAAGACAAATTAATGCACAAGTGGAGAACAATAGATATATAGATCATACATAGCTAACTTCAGAAAAGAAAAAGATATACAGCTATGTTTATGTTATATTTAAATATAACATTTAAGAACATTTCTGTAAAAGCATTTATAACTATCATTTGCAACATTCTTGAGCAGCAACTTTACCAGGACACAATCAAGAAAAATAATAGAAAGAGCAAAAATACAAGCAGGGCAGCGAATGAATTGCTGAGGAGGACTTGGGGATGGTGGCTGATGAGAAGCCCAGCATGAGCCAGTAATGTGTGCTTGCAGCCCAGAAAGCCAACTGTATCTTAATATCACTCTTTTAGCCAATAACCAGGTGACAGACACTCTCTGATATTCTCCACTACCCTCTCAGGGTAAGATAAAAGGGGGAAAAAGGGAAAAAGATTTTAAGATTGGAAAAAAAAACAACAACAAAATTATGATAGGTTTTAAGAAATAATAAATAGTTATAATGACAGTGAACTCCACACATACACAAATATGCAAAAAAAACAACAACAAACAAACAAACAAAAAAACAAACAAGCAAATACAGAACCAAGACTCCTCAGCTGGTAATTACCTTCCAACTGGTAAAGTCCCAAACTGGACTCAGATAGGGTTCCCAAGTCTGGGGTCCCAGTGTCAAGTCTACAAAAAAAACCTCACCTGAGACAGTCCTACTCAGGGATGCAGGGGAAGACAAGCTGTCACAACAAACAATGTTCTTCTCCAGCAGAAAAAGAGGATACAGAAACACCAATAGTATACAGAGAGATGACAAACAGACCTCAATCCTTCTAGCACACCCACCAGCAAAGGATTCTCTTTGGGAGTATTTTATACAGGGCACCATGGGAAGGAACACTGTGATTGGTGCATTTGGGTCACGTGACCCATCCTCCCCTTCCCATAGGCACAGCTGTTCCTCCCTCTCCATGCCTTCAATCCTAACTGCTGTGTAAACAAGCTGGTAGAGGTCTAGAGTCTCAGATTAGTATGTGACATTTTTATTCTGGCACTCTCAAACCAGGGTACCTGTCCTGTATGAAAAGCTGGTCTAGGAACATGTTTCTTCCTCTCTACACTCTTTTGAGATCCCACCTGGAGTACTTTGTTCAGTTCTGAAGCCCAACACAAGAAGGATGTGCAATCTCTTTGCGTGAGTCCAGAGGATGGGTATGAAAAATTATAAGAGTGCTACAGCACTCTCCTATGAAGAGAGTTGGGGTTGTTCAGCCTAGAGCAGACACAGCCTTCCAGTATCTGAATGGGCCTACAGGAAAGATGGAGAGGAACTCTTTACCAGGGCATGTAGTGATGTGATATGGGGTAATGGTTTAAAACTGAAGGAGGGTGGATGTAGATTGAGTATCAGGAAGGAATTATTTCTTTGAGGGTGATGAGACACTGGAAGAAGTTGTCTAGAGATTCAAATGTTCAAGGCCAGGTTCAACAGGGCTTTGAGCAACCTCACCTAGTGGGAGGTGTTTTTGTCTTTGAGATACCTTCCAACCATTTGATGATTCTATGATAAACTGGAGAATAAAACACAGCGTTTTAAAAATTACTCTTGTAGGGGATTTTTAAAAAGTCACAAGCCTACATGTTCAAATGCATTTGTGGATGGCAGTTGATGGGAATCTATTACAATCATAAAAAAAAACACGAGGGAAAATGGTTTGCAAACATAAATTGAGTAAGGCTTTACTTTTAAGATGTTGGGTTTCTTTATAAGCTTAGCAAATATAATTTCATCAGTTGAGTTACCTCTGACTTGCTACAACACCATGAGCAAATAAAAAAAATAAATTTGAGTATTGGCATACATCTATATATATATTTTTGCACACTGAGTTACAGCCAGTCAGGGCATGATTCCATAGTACGGCTATGTCTAAAGAAGCCTGAAAATTGCTGTCATAGTGGTGGTTTTGATCATGAAAGATAAATACTGTCTCTGAGATTTTAGGGGTTTTTTGTCTTCATTTAAAAAAGCATCTGATAGGAAGCTCTATAAAATGATAATTTTTTCCCCATACTACAGGAAATCCCTTCCTTAAATACATACAATTCGTAGATAAGATGATTAACAGGTTGTTTGTAGCAAGCTATTGAAAATCTAGGGGAATAAAGTATAGCAAAAGAAGAAGCATGACTGGTTTTGTATAAGTTTAAAATCCTCAAATTAATTTGAGACTATCAACACTGAGATTTGTATTTTTACTTCATCATGATGGAATATTAATAGTAAAAGACCCTAATATTATGCAGTTAATTACTAAATTTATGCATTTAATTACTAATTTAATTATAACTTAAATTGATAGCTAATCTTAAGAGCTTCTCACAGCAGTGGAAATACACTTCTGAATTTGGTGGTAACTAGAAATACATAAATCCATCGACTACCTATATACTTACCCTACTGCAAAACAAAAATAGTGCTTTGTTGTGGTCTTGCACTCAGAGGCAGCAATACATGAGGAACAGAATACCTAGCAGGACCAGAACCCTGGACTTCCACAGGGCCAAGTTTGCTGATGACACTAAACTGGGAGGTGTGGCTGACACACCAGAAGGCTGTGCTGCCATTTAGTGAGGCCTGGACAGGCTGAAGAATTGGGCAGGGAGAAACTTGATGAAATTCAACAAGGACAAGTGTAGAGTCTTGCATCTGGGGAAGAACAACCCCATGTACCAGTACAGGTTGGGGGCTGACCTGCTGGAGAGCAGTATAGGAGAAAGGGGCCTGGTGGACAGGAGGATGACCATGAGCCAGCAATGTGTCATTGTGGCCAAGAAGGCCAATGGAATCCTGGAGTGCATGAGAAAGGGTGTGGTTAGTAGATCAAGGCAGGTTCTCCTCCCCCTCTATTCTGCCTTGGTGAGGCCACATCTGGAATATTGTTTCCGTTTCTGGGCCCCTCAGTTCAAGAAGGACAGGGAACTGCTTGAAAGAGTCCAGCACAGAGCTACAAAGATGATTAAGGGAGTGGAACATCTCCCTTGTGAGGAAAGGCTGAGGGAGCTGGATCTCTTTAGCTTGGAGAAGAAGAGACTGAGGGGCGACCTCATCAATGTTTACAAATACGTTAATGGTGAATATCTGGAGGCTTTTTTCAGTGATGTCTAGTGATTAGACAAGGGGCAATGGGTACAAACTGGAACATAGGAAGTTCTGTGTAAACATCAGAAAAAACTTCTTCACTGTGAGAGTGACAGAGCCCTGGAACAGGCTGCCCAGAGAGGTTGTGGAGTCTCCTTTGCTAGAGACATTCAAAACCCACCTGGACATGTTCCTGTGTGATGTGCTCTAGATGATCCTGCTCTGGCAGGGGAGTTGGACTAGATGATCTTTCAAAGTCCCTTCCAGCCCCTATGATTCTGTGATTCTGTGATGACTGAGCTATTTTGATATCTGGTGAGAGGCCACAGTTTGTCTTACTCACTGTTTGTCTGTCTGGGAGTTGCCTCTTGTAACTTCAAATCCTTTCCAGTGCACTGAGACTGCATATGTAGAACTAAAGGAGGAATTTACAACTTCAGTTTATTTTTCCAAATCAGCAATTTTAATTTGCCTGTATTGGTACATCTGAAAATGCAAATACACCTATTTCTAACTCATTTGGCAGTCTTTCTACCTAAATTACCAGATATTGAGAACAATGCTTTCATTTATTGTTAGCAAGTTTACAGACTGTCAGTTTCCAAAACTGCTGTGCTATACCTGTCAAAGGTGTTGAATTCTCACTGAGCAGCTCCAATCTACAAGCTCATTTTAATGCTCATTAATACATTACTAAACAGAGCTCTATTACAATGTATTCAGTAGATCTTTGGTTTGAACAATATTTCATTTGCTTTTGAATATACATATAGACAAAATACAAATAAAAATGGACCTTCTGTTTTTCTGTTAGCATCACAGATAATGATAGCAGGAAAAGAGGCAAACTTGTGAGTACAAAGACTCTTCTCACTAAAACACATAACTCATGAATATGAGTCATTGATTTAAATATAATACAGGTGTGTAGCCCTATATTTAAGGCATGAACGATTAATAGAATAATGGTAAAAGTTTAGCAGCGGTATCATTATGCAATTTTTCCAGGGTGAATTTATTTGAAACTTTTTTAGAGACAAGTGTTATTGACCTGATTCCTTAATACCCCATAGACTCTCCTCTAAACCTCAGTTTCTATATTACCTTTTGAAGTTGTTGCAGTATAGGTGAGAAGTTTGCACTACCAACAGCCTAATTAGGAAGAATAACGTCCCTTGTGACAACAAAACCTTCTTCATATTCTATCACCCGGTCTAAAAATATGCAGGGTGGGGTAATGAATCTTGAGAATGCCAATTTTGTGAGTTTCTAATCACAGATACTTCATCAGCTGACAAAAGAAAACCCTCAATAGATGTAGTACTTCAAAATCTGGGACAATTTACATGTAATTTCAGGAATCAGCAGGGATACACAGCTGGATAAAAATAAAAAGCTTGCTTTAATTGAAAATTGCTTTGCATCTTCTTTGTGATTAAAATGAAGTTCTGTTCCTTGAAATCTTGTTTAGCAATTAAATCTGTTTTACTTAGGCAATGAAATATTGTCTATTGTCCTTGAATGATAAAACCAGTACAGATGTGCTTAAAAGTTTCATGCTAATTGAACGTGTGTACATACAAAAATTTGGCAAAATCCATATTCAGCAACTTGAATGCTTTCATTTGAACATATTCAATAAATGCTGTCTCTCACTAGAAGAAGCTGTGGTCATCTATGTTACTTATGAAGAATCTTAGTGGCAGCCTGTTGTGTTTTGCACAAACAAACAAAAAAATTAAAAAATTCACTTCTTGACATCTAAATAGAGCAATTTTGTCCCAAAGGCAATGTAATAACTTTACCTAAAACCTGATTGAACTCAGAATTTGACTGAAATGTAAAATTAACCTCTAACAGAGTTCTTGTTTACTCAGCTTTTCAGTTTTTGTACCTGTTTGTTCTGTGTTGAACAGATTGAGAATTGTGAGAGCTGATTCTCTTATAAGAAAGTGGGCATTAGAGACTTCATATTTATGTTTGTTTCTGTGTTTTCTTAAAGAAATTTATTAGTTTTTGAGTAAAAATCTTTTAAACACCTGCAAAAAAAAATTGAGATCTTACAATTATGAGAGCCATTTTCAGAGTAGTGTTTCATCTGGTTTGTTTGTTTGTTTATTTTTTACATTCAAACATAATGAGTCCCCGGTACTCACTAGGTTTACCTAGGAGAGACAAAACTTGAACTAATATGGTAAAAATACTTTTTATAATTATTGAATCAGAAAGAAAATATTTGTAGTATTAAATAAATAAAAGGAACTCAAATCCAAATTCAAAAGCCACAGGGAAATAGTTAATGTAAATTCTAATCTTCAGTAGACAAGCCACCTTTCTTATGCATACCCGATCCTAAAGTATGCTTATAGGCATACTTATACCCTAACACTAATTGCATTTTTTTTTCCTTGAGTGGCTTTCCTCAGTATACACTTCTATAATTAGGACTTCCTTAATAATGTTATAATTTTAATAAGATATTTATTCAGAAGGTAGAATTCATATTCAAATCATTTAAAATATTTAAATTTGTAACTGAATTAGTACCTATAAAGACTTTTAAAAAATCTTTGTTTGTACCTGTTTCTAGAATGTATTCCTTTTCCAGGCAACTAATGTACCATTCTAATAATTCTTTGGAGTAGATGAAACAAGCTATAAAGGAGAGTTTCTTGGCAAAGAACAGATAAACTGCAATACTTGGATTGCTCTTGCTGCACTGACTGAACTAGTGAAATTGTCTATGAGGACATGGCAGCTTAAAGACAGCCAGTTTGGCTTCAAAATAACTTGAAATTATATATATATAAAAAAATATTGTCAAATTATGTTGGGAAAGGTTATTCAAAACAGCCTCATTGAAATGGACTCAAGAGGTGCTGAAAGCTCACTTGAAAGACTCAAGTGAAAAACCACGAACGTTAAGGGGGACTAAAATAGAAAACAGAAATCCACTCAGCTTATCAAAACAGGGATGGGGGATATACAGAAGGAGAGAGAGAAGGAAGATACAGAAAGGAGAAAAAAAAACCAAACAAACAAACTGAAGGAACTTAAAAAAGCATAAACACAGCCATTCAGTAATTTGGGGAAAAGGTTCACTAGCTACATAAAAGAAGCACTCATTGCCACCATATTTTAAAGACGGGGCAGGGTGGAAATCTGGAAGTAATGTTGCACCTAGGAATAACTGAAGTTATTTCATTATTATTATTATTGATATTAGCTTTCATTTTAATTAAGGAAATATTGCTGTCCCTATCACAATTACAAACACTTCAAAAGGAGGTGGCACTTCAGTTGCTAGCTACCATACTGCTAATCAGTAAGTTTAGTGTTTATTTCAGATTACAACATCCAGGTATTCTTAGTGACTGAATATATTCCACAAGAAAAAACGTTTGTAACCTAGGATTCTCTTTTCTTGGGAATTTGTGGGAAAATATCTTAAATCCTAGGTATAATGAGTAACACTGAATTTGCAGTTTAGTATGTATTCCTAGCACTATTCAAATGTAGTTTACTGTCACTTGTACTTATTATTAACACTTTATAAAGCTAGTGTACAAAAATAAAATGTGATAATTGAGAAGATAACAGGTTAATTAATACTTTCTTTACAGTTGTTAATTCTTCAATTTGAAAAAACTTTTTCAGGAATGAGCTTTTGATAGGAAGAGGAAAGTAATCAATGGTTCAAGTAACCATACAAAGGAAAAAAAACAACATATAAAGGTCTTAAATTTAATCTGGATCTAGAATGTAATTGAGGCTACTGAGGGATTCTCATCTGATATTTGAATAAAGTATGAGGCATTTTAACCTTATCTGCATTTAACTGTTGAAAAGATAGTGTTTCATATTTTTTTTCTCAGTTTCATCGTTGTGGGGTTTTTTGTTTGTTTGTTTGTTTTTCAATATTATGTTAAGAATAAAAGCATGGAGCGATGTTCCTAGATGTACAAGAGAGATGCTGCTCCAGGAAATAGCTCTTCAGGTTATTTTGTTACATAAACTGCTGGGATTGGTCAAAACTAATACTTTGGTGGGAGGTAGCACAGTTTTGCAGAGAATCTTAGCTTTTAATGTCATAGTTCAGTTCTTCAAAATATGCTTAAAATACTTTGTAGTTCTCCAAGAATGTGAGCAACTCTCCCTGGAACATATTCTCATTGGTATTTTGTAGCAGCAATTTCAACAGTTTTTAAACAGCATACTGGAAACCCACAAGTGCTGTTTTTAAGAAAATATTTCCAGTAATCACAGCGAAACATAACAGGATGAACTCTTCTGCCTCATCTGTTGCAACTACCTCTTCTAATACTGCAGCGGTCTAAACAGATGTAACTCCTGAGGATGGATGCTGCTCTCACACTCTTGGACTGCAGTGAGATTGTGGTATTCCTTGTAAAAGATGGATATGTTGAGGGTGCCTCATCCTCAGGATGGTGTATTCTGGTAGATATATTGCAGTGTAAGGTGAGGTGATGCATGCAAAAGACTCTTTAGGAGTAAGACTCTAAGACCACAGGTATGAGAAGGATCCCTGGACCCTGGACTCCACAGATATGAGACATCCCAAAGACTTTAGGAGCAAGACTCTAAGACCTCAGGTATGAGAATTTTGGTAGGACCACTGTTGAACAGGAACAGCAGAGGGCATGAACTACTACTAGGAAGAGAAAAACTAGAAGTGTGGGATCTCTGGCAGCAGAAGCAAAGCTTTCACTCCCCGTATAAGTGTTTAAGCCTTGACAAGAAGGCACAAGAAATAAATTCAGACAGGAGGTTTCTGGGCCAGTCTTCAAATTGGGATCAGTCCAGAGAAGAGGAAGTGAAAATTGCTAGTGGTTGCTGACTACCTCTTGCCTGGGACAAAGGCATTCAGTTGCCAGATAAACCTAGTACCACTTGAAGCAGCAATGTGTCTACACTAGGATCTTCAGCACTGTGTAACGCTCACTCAGCTTCATGTGCTTCCTGACTGCTTGCTGCTCAATTGTGATGGTACTAATAATATGGCCAAAGAAAATCCTCTGCAGGTGAGAGCAAGAGTTTGGAGGCCCCAGTAGTGTTTTTGTCAGCCTTTCTGGTAAACCAAAGCAAACAGCAGATGCATCCGACAGACTAGTACTTGGTTGTGCAGCTAATGTCCAAAATAATTTATTTTTTTTTTTCCATGATGGTGTCTTGTTTAGAATGAGTGACTACAGGGTAAAAATGTAATTCAGTTATAAAAAACCCAGATCAAAAAGCTATGCAAGCTCTTCAAGCTTAGGTGCCTGGAGAGAAGGTCTTTAACTATGCTTATTGGAGGATAGGACTGAAACCAATGAGTGAGGATGCAAGCAGAGGAGGTACGTGAGAAAGTTACAAGGGCAATTTTCACATTGATGCTTAGAAGAAAGGAAACTGCATCTCTCAGTATGCCTGCCTCAGTTTCCCTCTGTGATTCTGCTTTTTGTCTCCCATGTTTGCAGGTCCAGCTGTGGAGTGGAAAGATTCACATGAGAAAGGGAAAGGCCTAGCAAATCTGAGCTGGTAACCTTGAAAGGTACAAACAGGGGCCAGGTTGATGTTCACAACACCAGCTGCTCTCCAGTGTTGGAGAACATGGAGCCCAGCCCAGCCAAAACTTGGCCTGAAAAGAAGATAAAGTAAGAAAGAACATATAAACGAGTTTGCTTGGTGGAAACAAGGCCTTCATGTGTTCTTCATGAGAGATGTTGGAGGTACAGCTAATACACTTTATTCTATAAAAGCCTGGTCCCATCTTTAATCGGGTGGACTTCCTGTACACTTTCCCAGGAGTCTGCTGGACCTTCTCTCCAGTGGGAACACCTGCCAAAGAGATTAGTGCTCAAGAGCTGAGATCCATCCAGGGACACCCAGCTGCGGCCAGGCAAAGGTGGGAGATATTAATTCCTTTATTGTCTTTATTAGCAAAATTACTGTTAAGTAATTTTCATCATTAAATTTAAGATTAAAGAATCCTTTACAATTGATAATTAGTATTCTAATTATTATTCATCATTAAATTTAAGATTAAAGAATCCTTTACAACTGATAATTAGTATTCTAATTATCAATAGTAAAACTTGGTAATAATGCATGCTCAATATTTAAATGGTTAACCTTTATTGTTTGTTCTAACTATAAGTAGTAGATTTTATTTTTAAGATACCTTTTGCATTCTAACATCAACATTCTGTTCCATTCTCTCAATTTCTCCACAATTTGACTGTGCTTGTGCCTGTTACTTTAAAACAGTTAAGACCTTGGTGCTGTTTGCAATAAATCTCGTTCTTGTCTGCTATATCGCCGTTTGGGACAGGCATTCAGAGGCTTATGTTTGGTATCTGTAAACCAATGCTCAGATCCTGGAGAACAACCATAAATAATCACAAGCTTAAGCACAAATGCAGAATATAATGTGATTGGTGATTATGTGGAACTGGAGAGTGAGGACTATGGAATTGCAGAGAACAGACTTCAGCTTATTCAGGAAATTGCTCAGCAAAATCCCCTAACAAGTGTCCATGAAGATGAAGGAAGCCTTGGAGAGCTGGCTGAAGTTTTAGGACAACTTATTGATAGATCAGTTAATTTTTTCAGCAAGATTAAGATGTTTGGCAAAGCAAAATTATTTTGTCTAAGCGACGAACTTCCTGATTAAATAAAATACAAAAAATTAAAGACTTCTACAAGAGCTGGAAACAGGAAAAGGCAAGAAAATGTAGCATGAAAACTTCTCAAGCACTGAGTGACAAAATCAGAAAGGTCACAGACCAATTCTAGCTAAAACTAGCAAAGGATATTAAACAGTATTTTTCTTTGACCTCTTTTTCTGGAAAAGGTAATTGCAGACACTTACATTGATAGAATACTTTCTTAAGAATACATTATTCTGAGTATGCTAGTTTCATATGTGTCTTATAGGGTGACTATGTTTTATACCCTGTCATAAAGAATTGCAACACTACATTTCTAGAAAGATTATTGTATATCAAACAATGGGAGAAAATTGGATTATGATAATAATTACGCAGTCTTAATTAATTCCTGTGAGGAATTAATGAGCCTGTCCATGAGTCTCATCCTATTTGAAATTAAACAAAAGTAATCTTAAGGATAGATGATCCTGTGGATCACATTCCCGCTTTTTCTCAGTATCTATTAAGCAAAGCTGAGAGAAAGGGCTCAGCAGTGAGAATGGTTGCCATAATGCCTCAATGATTGCTCTGGCATCATTAAAGAAAAAGTGAGGTTTATGCCATCTGCAGTGAATTTAAGACTTTCTTAGGCAGTCAGCAAATCTTGGTTGTTAGTTTTGAGCTAAAAATAATGTCATGTGGCAGGTTCAAGCTGAATATTTAAGTTCTTAGAAGAGCTAGATGAAGTATATAGATTTCTGAAAAACAAGTCTTTTTGTGACAGGCTGAAGAAAATTGCTGTTCTCAGCTGTAAAATGGAGTAGTTGGTTAGAACAAAAGATACAGCATTTCTCTGTATAATATGAGTGGTGATTATTTCAGAAGATTCATTTCCCTAGAGAATAATTTTCTGTGCATCTTACCTTTGAGTAATTTGATGCATACCAAGGACAGAGACAGACATGAATAATGCTTTTCAAATAGTATGTTGAAATCTAAATGTAATTGGGATGTGGATATTTTATATGACATAAAAGAACATAAAGAAATAAAGTCAATGGAGATAAATGTTATTGTTTATAAAATATTGACCTCTTTTAGAGAGTATGTGTGTTTTCTAAATAACATTGCAAACTATAGCAAAGAAAATCCTTTTATTATTTGTAGCACTATATATATAAAATGTAAAACAGATATCCTAAAATAAAACTTCCAAGAGAGAATACTGTACAGTGTTGAAACATGTCCTGATAGAAACAAAGAGATTTTTTTGTTAATGATTATAAGGACATTTTCATTAGTCTTCTATGTCTCTTCCACATATCCTGTTTTTTCCTCTGACAATTAGTTGTCATAAGTGGATAAAATTCAATCACAGAAGCAGAACTAATGAAATTACATTTGAAAAATAACAATTAAAATACACTTTCCTTTGATTCTTAAGAGAAAAGTAGGGCCATTTTGAAGTATTTTTCCTGAAATAATTTCCCAGCTGACTTAAGGTCTTCTGATACTCCCTTTGAAGCAGGAGGAGCTTCAGATATGACAGTTTGTTCAGGAAGAGCTTGGGGTTACTCTGAAACTATTAGTGAATCCTATATACTACTCTAGTTTGACATAGTGTTATCTATTTGATCACACTTTTTTTAAGTAACAGAAAATGTGCAGTGCCTTTCAGGCACCTTTAGTGTCCTTATTTCTGATTCACTTATCACACAGAGGATGCTTTGTCCGAGGTCTGACCCATTGCTTCCTCCTTACACTTGTTAAAAAAAAATAATCTGTGCAAGTGACCTGACACTCTCCTCTTCCTCTCCATAGAGTGATTAGTCACTTTTCTTTGCTTTCATTAATGTATTTTAATGGTGCAGCTCACACAACAAGTGAAGCATGTTGTCTAGTGGCTCTGTCCTCAGGTGTGTACTGCTACCTATTGAATTTCCACAAGAGATCCTGTTCAGTGCTGTCTGAGCCCCAGATAATGTGGTGACAAAAGAAATAATCTATCTTCACCTTTAAATAGTAGAAATATAATTTTTTGGTTGGTAGACTACATTGTAACAGTTTTGTTTACATTACTTCTATCATACTGCATTGGAAATACACGCAGAATAAGCTGGGTAACTTAACGCTTAGATAAGAAAATTATTCTTGGTTTATGTCAATAATACATCTTTGAACAGTTAAGGAGCTCAGGCAGACAAAAAGCTAATGAGCTATTTAGAATAAAGTATTTCCATTTAATTTTTTTTATTATAATTTTGGTGCTTTCTAATCTGTTTTCTTCTATTGCTGGTCTTTCTGAGTTTGAATGAAATCTTTTGCATTTTCTTTTCTAGGAAATCACTAAAATAAGAAAGGGAAAGACCTAAGAGTCCGCAAAAGCAGACAGATAGACAACATCTACTGCATTCCAGATATATGTGTCCATCTGACAGGTTGTGGTTTTTTGCTCAGCTGTTGTAGTTATTCATATAAGATATAAATTCTTGGGCAGGCTTAAGAAGTTAAGTGGTCATGGTAATCATCCTTGATGTCATTCCGGTTCTTGTTCTGAATTAGAAGAACATTACTTTTGGAGATTTATTCTTCAATCACGACCTTTGTGCATTTCTGGGATTTCATTTTTCTCTTCTAAAAATAAATTATTCAATAGACTTTGGAAGAAGACATCTTTTCATTTCAGTGGAAAGGAATGCAATATTCTGATCCTGAAAGCTTTCACAAATGGTGTTAAATTGCTTAAGACAAATGTGAATTTAGCCCTGTTACTAGAGGAGATTTCTGAATTTCCTGGAAGGGATGATTAAGAAGCATCAGCAAAATATGAGAATTTGGTAGAGCCTACACTCCTTGTCATTTGTACAGCATAGCCCTATTAGCCGTACTTGCAATCAAAACACTCATTATGCAGACAGACTGAGATGAGGATTACTGGTAGTCAGTGGTTCAACATGTAAGTAGAATTTCTTGAATCAGAAGGATGAGGCTAATTTTTTAAAAATCTTCTCCCTAAAAGATGAAAAGCAGAAATGATAGCAGTATGTTAAAAGCTTAAAATAATAGGTGCTAAGACAGCTACTGCAGAACAGAGATCCTTTCTTATATGTATGTATTTTTTAAATTATTGTATCAAGATTATTCCAAAGTGAATTGCCTAAATGGAGTGGTGTTGGCTAAGAATGGAAATGAGGAAGAAAGAAAGGAAAAAGAGAGAGACCCTAGCTGTAATTCTTAAAAGTAGTACCTGCTGATATTGACAATGTGTTCATCTTCCAAAAAAACCCTACAAAAGTTGTATTGCTATGAAAAAAATATATAGAAACAGATATAATTTGTGATGATGCAGGTGCAAGTGCATTTGGTAGTACAATATGCTTTGCTCTACAGAGAGCTGGTGTGGTGTTCTGGTATTTGTATAGATATTGAGGTTTTCAAAAGACTGTCATTTCTCACAGCATGGAATTTCTACTGAATTTCTAAAATGAAAGGTGATTCTCTGAAAGCACATAGTAAACAACTGCATTTTTTTTTTTTGAAGAGCTGTGTGCACCTCACTAATGCAGATCAAATGAAATGCTCGAGCAGATCCAGTTCTGCATTGTAAACATTCAAATTTCACAAAAAGTAGCAACAAACTTTGAAAACTAAATTTTCAATACATAGGCATATCACCAAGCATTTTATTTTTCAGTAAACCTCACCTTCTTCCTGATAGTCATCAGAAGTTAAATATTAGCTAACAAATATATTTTACTTTTAAATCTGGATTACATTGTTTTTCACTTTATTTTGCACACTGTTCAGTGAAATGAGCAGCAGTATAAATCTTTTCTATTTTAACTTATTTTAGTGTGCAAGGGAAAAAGAGACATGACTTAGATGCAACTAGTCAGTTATAATTATTTAAACTTTGCTTTTTTAATATTTTTAAATCCAAATACTGACTAAAAAACTAAGATGGTTTGACTGCTTCTCAAAGAATGTTCAGTATATTTGATCAATTCTAGAAATACCTAGCTTGAAAAATCATTTGTGCGCTTGTTAAAGAAAACAGACTTCAGTACTTCCTTTGAAAAAATTTGCGACATTCAGCCTGAAAACAGTCAATAAAAACTTTTAGAAAGCACAGTGGTTGCAGCAATTCTATAAGAAAGTAAGGGGTGCGCAAAATAAAGTGCATTGTTTTTTATGTCTCTTCTATGCTTTTAATATTGGTTATATAGATAAGTTCTCAGTTCAGCAAAGTACTGTTTTTGTAACATTGGATTACAGAAAGATTTATTCTGTAATGGGATGGTCATAAGCAGATGCAAATACAATTCTTAGCCCTTTTTGGACTTTATCACATGATCTTGGTCAAGAAAGATAACAATTAAATTATTGATACACTTATAGTACTAGCTTTAAAGGTGACATGTATCTTGGTATTAGGATGCTCACCTCATTATCATGATTCCTTTTAGTGAATATTACATTTTTATTGAATATTTGGGTTCTGGAGAACAACAAAATGATTATTTTAATGATATGGTAGTGATTTTTGTAGATAAAAATGTCTTCTTTCACCTTAAATTTTTCAGATCTTATGAAATCTTTAGAACTGTTAACCTTTCAGATGATGTCTTCTAGAAATTTTTGCTTTATTTTTTTGAGCTTGAAAACACAGCTTAGGGAACTTTTGAATTGGTTGAATTGACCTGAGTTTCAGCCCAATTGAGTTAATAACAAATCTGACAGGCTTTTTAAATGAAACTATGCCACAAAAGGCATTAGCAATATTCTACCTCCTCAACACTTTGTACTGGTCTATCAAACCTGATTATGGCCTATTTTGCAACTATATGGTCTGGAAGTTCACTGACAGCTGTCATCTCTATGACATTCACAGGCTGTACAAGCTCACACATTTCTGAACGCATGAATGATGCTAGGTAGAATTCTCCAAGTTCTATACATATATTTTTTTAAAAATTCAGTGGAGGTACCAATTGCATTTCTTATTGCCAATGCAAATATTTATAGCTTTACTAAAAACTCCTGTAAAGATTTAGTTTAAGGCACATAAAAAAGAAAAAATAAGAAAAAAGAAAAAAAATTAATTTGTTCTTTTCAAACTCAGTTTCAGAATTACTTGGACATTTTATCCATAGTTCAATCCACTATAAATTATCATATTGAACCTTTAATTTCTTTAGTATCAATAACACCAGAATGGTGAATTGAGTGATTGGATCAGATTGAGGGTAAATTCACTTTATTTACAAATATGAATACTTCAGGGAAACGAGGGGAAGGAAATTACCAGTGGACCATTCATGTATTGCAAAGCTCGACTAAAAGAGAAGTTGCTTTTCACACCTGCAATTATTTATGTTGTTAAAATTATCAAGCATGAATGTACTTACCTAAAATATTAATAAATATTAACTGAGTTTTCAAAACAATTATTCTATGATTCTGTTTTGTGATATCTGTAATTTTTGTTGCATGCTTACAGAGCAATGCTTTTAAATTAATTTATGCCTTATTTATCAGCATATTGAACAGGTAGCCATTTTGAAAAATTACTTTTAAGTTGTACAACATCATAACTACCTGTAAGACTTCTCTTACTAACTTGACATTCACAAAGAAAATATAAATCCAGCTCTCCAGTTCTCTTTGAGAAACAAACACTTGACTGCTCATGTGAGTTTTATAGATTTTTTTTAAAAAACATGTTAGTAAATATTTACAACACTTCAGATTGAGTACCCTAAAAGGCAAAAGGCATTTGATTAACAGAGATATTGCAATTCAGCTCTAATGTATATCAATAACTTCATCACAAAATGTAATTTAATAAAATTAATATGTATGGGGAATTTATAAATAAATAACCCCCAAAACACAAAACATTAATCTGGATTCCAAAACGATTGAATTTTATCAAAAAAGATACTAATATATTTAGGGATAGGTTCTTCTGTAAGTTCTCCATAATTCATTCAAATTCATAACCATATGAACAATTAGACTGATGAATGAAGACTAATGAAGACTAATCCTATTAGAAGACTACAAAATATTCAATTTTTTTTGCATAATCATTGCATAATGGGCACAGCCTTTTTATGATGGGAAACCAATAAATGTTCCCATTGCTACTGTTAAATACAGGGTGTGGAATATAGGGTGAAATACTACTCATATTCATTTACATTAATGTGGCACTACAGTTTTCAATAATAATAATGAATAAATGAAGTTATGAGATACTGTTAATGTTTGCATGTGTGTGTTTGTATGTACATACACATATTTTGCAAAGAGGTTTAGAGACAGACAGGACCATGCAAAATATTAAGAAAAGCAGCCATATCTCCTGCCAGATTGTCCTGGTTTGAGCCAGGATGAAGCCAATTTTTCTTTTTACTGATTTCTTTTCCTTCAGTAAGCTTTCTTGTAACTAGCAACAGTGTGTTCTGCTAGGCTGATAAGACAGTGGAATGTTTTTCTAACTACTGAGGCTTCAAGGCTGCACCTGCACTCTGCCGGCTCAGACACTATGGGGAGATCTGTGACCCCCCCGTAGGAGGCTGAGTTAGACAGACAGCAAAATTGGCCAAAGATATTCCATTCCATATATCTACGTAAGCTCAGAGGAAGGTCAGAAATCACAGAAGACAACTTCCTTCCTTCTTTCTTCCCTTCTCTTCCGTCCATGGCTGGCGTCCAGGGAGGACTCTGTTCATCCATCACTGTCGACCCTTAGGCTCAAGATCTCCTGACCCCCATAACTCTCTGCTCTTCTCCAGCAGCAGCTCCAGGATTCCTCGGGACTCTTCCCAATTCAGGGAAGTGCTGTGGGAGTTGCTGGGGTGGGGGGAGGCAAGAGGTTTTTGCTCATACCTGAATATATCTGTATATAATTGTATATATTTCCTTGTATGATTCATTAGTGTTTTAATTAAAGCTGTGTAGTTTAGTTTTGAATCCAGCCAAGTCTCTCTCTTTTTCTCTCTCTCCTTCCCTACCTCGGTGGGGGGGGAGGGGATCGAGAGCATTGTTGTCGAACCTGAGTCAAACTGTGACAACAATGTATTTGCGCCCAACGTGGGGCTAGATTTTAAGCCCAGATTACATATTTTCATCAATTGGGAGTGTCCAAAATTATAAATTGTTGTCACATGTACTTTTTTTGGTGGAAGCATGCATTTTTATATACACATTATATATAAATCTTCATTTGCATGGACACAAACACACATATTGTAATTTCAGTTTCTTTTAAAAGTTTTAATTAATTTTTATAGTGAGAATTGTAGAATACTGAATAATATGTCTTTCTTTTACTTTTCATTATACCAAACAAAAAGACTGTAGAAAAATAAAATATAATTTCTCACATTATGTCCTTTTAAAGAAAATTGTTGACAAGTTCGTAACATTTCAGTTGCTGTTGTCATAAGTCACTAAGAGCCACTCCAGAAATTTACAAAATAAAGGACTTAAAATTAACAGAGCACTTGTTTACTACATTTTGCTGAACAGAATTACATATTAAATAGAAAGAACTGTTCTTATTATAAGTGCATGATGACATTTTTTTAGAAAGGGGATATGAGGTCTCATTATTCCTACTGTAATTAGAATCTCACTTTTAATACAATGGAATTAGTATAAATTTCGTCCAAGTTCCATAAGTCATTTAGGTTTCAGTTTCTCTGGTTTGGTTTGTTGTTTTGGGGGTTTTTTTGTTTGTTTTGGTTGTTTGTTTTATTGCTGGTTGTGGGGTTTTTTTGTTTGTTTTGTTTAGTTTTGGGGGTTGTTTTGATTGTCAGGGTCAGTTGTGAGATTCAACTAGGTTGCTTAGGGTTTGGTTCAATCAGATCTCAATTAATGTTTTTTAAAGATCAAACTCCTATATCCCTTAAATGCTCTTGGAAGCTTTGTTTTGAAACAGTTTCAGACATTTATTAGGTACGCTATAGTTCCAGTTTAGAAGTTTCCCACCAATTATGGCATTTGAACATCACTTATTTTCACGTGTACTTCCCTTTCCTATCTTGATTGAGAGGTTAAGACATGACAATAACCCCATCTAGTAATTTAATATAAGAAATATACGTTGTGTGTGTATATATGGATGCATGTATTCTGTGCATACACAAGTATTTATGTACTTAAACTTTATGTTAATGACGAGAATTGTACAGTTTCATATTCTGCTTCTTCGAAGCTATACATGGGGACCTGACTGCCTTAAAGAACCTGTTTTTCCATATTAGATAAGTCAAATAAGTTATAAAAAGAAGTATAGCACTAGGCTTCTAAATGTATATTTAAGCACCTCATTATAAATGCTCTAATTTTTAGGCACCCTTACTGCCTATAAATCCTATTGCAATCAATATGAACTGGAGAGATGTAGAGCAAAGGAAGTTTAATTTTAGACTTTTGACGTGTTACTTCCTTTCCACTGGTATTCCCACGTCTAATTCAGGTCTATGTAGACCTGCTGAGAGTTGTTAAACATGGGTTAAAATATTAAAACACAAGTGGAGTACTATTTCTTCTAGATCTTTTCCGTGATAAATCTGTATAATTTTATTATATATATATATAAATGTCTAGTTCATAAAGTGAGCACTATGTAAAGACTTTCCATATGAAATTATCTATAGAGAGGTCAGGTTTTTTAACATTATTCCAATACTGGTATAAAACACACCTGTGGAGCAAAAGTGTCTTGTTTATTAGCTTGTGCTTTTAATTAGATGAAACTAGAAGTCTCCAAGCAACTAAGACTCAGTCGCTCATAACTTTATTCATTACTGAGTCTAAAGTATTTCCTAACTCAGCTCATGAGGCTTTTTATCAGTGCTGATCTACTATTCCTTCTCTTAAGCTTGCAGTATATTAAGACATTTTAATGCGCATTAATTAACCTCTTGAGAGTAGCAATTTCCAGGTAACTAGGTTCATTCACCCAACATATCTACCAGTACTCTACTGTGCAATACATTTTTTATTTTTTAATGAGTTTTGGGATAATGAAAACATTAGAACATTCATGGTATTATGATATTCAGTTAAAATGATATTGCTGGAGTTATCTCAGGTATATATTCACACAAAATTATAGCAGTTATTTTTACTTACCTAAGAATAAAAATAAAAAAACAATAAAATAAAAAATAATTTCTCACAATATTTTTTCATAACTGTGCCTGTTTAAAAATAGAAATCAACATCAGAAGCAGAAAAAAAATTGGTTTAGATTATATTTATTCTACAGGATCCAAAAGGTCAGTGATGGAACTAGATTCGTATGAAGAAAACAAGCCCTAAGTCCATGTATTTCATGGAGAGGAAAATCTTTACACAGATAGTATCTCCTGAACACAAAGTAGTCTATAATGATTAAATAACACCACCTTTGAATTAAGCACAGGGGACCAAAGGAATGCATAATTCAGAATGAAGGTAAGGTACCTGACAGATAATTAGAACAGAAAATAGAATTGGTATAGCTAAATGCACTTTATAAAAATCCACACTTACATGGAAGTAGTAGATAAGAGTTAAAAAGACTATTGTTAACATAAACCATTTGTAATTAAAAAAAGATTATAAACCCATATAACTTCTTGATAATTGTAATTATTATACAATTATTTAAAAATATCACAACTTGATTAGAAACATTTTATATAGTAGGAGTATGGATGAAAAGTTTTGTTACAATTTTGGGCTCTCCTTGAATCCAGAACTGCAAGATAATGTAAGTACAGAAATACTGAAACATTTGGTATTTTGGGTTGTTCAAAATAATTACAATACTGTTGGTCTTAATAGTAATAATGGAAATTAATTGAAAAGTATGTTTTCAACAATTCTTCTAGATAATTTCTCTGGAAAAAAATGTTAGCCATTCCATTAGCCATTTAAACACATTCCAGTGTTTAAATTAGAAAGATATTTCTTAAATTTGTAGCTAGAGTTCAATTATTAATTTAACTTACTATACTGTATAGATGCTCCATCAAATATTAATCAAACTTATATGTGCTAACAAGATGCTGCATCACTTTACCAAGTTTAGAAAATGTCACCAAAGAGATTTGTTCTACAAATGGATACAAGAATAATACTTGCAATGACAAATAATTTGTCTTATTCAGAAGTTCTTTTATACTATTTGGAGACCTCTGCAATTTTTCAGATTGATTAAATGCTGCCATGTCCAGATTTTATGAAGTTCTTATGTACAAAGTTCATTCTGTCTTTGCCTCCTGGGACATATTTGCCTGAAGGTAATACTCCATCAGCTTATATTTTCTTAAACAATCAATATCTCTATTTATATAAATCTTACATTATGTTACTGGATTTTGTAGTTTTCAATTGCAGTAAATTGAATTTCTGTTCTCATTAGAACTTTCTCACACAATTTTGAAAAAAAAAACACAAAAAATCTTGCTGAAGCTGTATAAGCACAGAACCTGTGATAATAAGACATTATAAATTTAAATGGTAAAATAATTTAGCTTATGTTCAAATCAGGATAATACAGAAGTATCTTTCATCTACAGGGGAATGCTACATCAAAAAAATAAACTCTGTACATAAATAGTCAATAATTTGTCACAGCTCTATTATCCTTTCCTTCCATTTTGATTTCAATATTTCTATGTAAGTTTACAGTAACATCATATCTTTCTACTGGTGACATAAATGTACTACAAGGTGTAGGATAGATAAACAGCTTTCTGTGAAGGCAGTGTCTTTGCTATTGAATGTTACTGCCAGCATAACATTCCACTGTTGTGGCATCTGTTACCTTTCTTCAGCAACGCTGCTAGTCTGTAAAACCTTCAGCTTCCTGGGGTAAGGAAAAAAAAAGATAGTGGGCTTCTATTTAATGATGCTCACCATTGTGTATATTTTCATATTATCTTTATACTTTAAATAAAGACACTTCAGGATTGTGAGTAATGAGCCACAAACACACACAAACATTAAAATGTGGTCTCCAATTACAGAACTAGTATTTTATGGGAAGTAATGCAAACTGTTTTTTTCACAATAAACAAATACTGAAACAAGTAGAAATATCAGAGTGAAAAGACTGCCACTCATGTCTTTGCTGGATGTTTGCTATTGCAGGTATTCAGGGTAGGAGGCACAAGGAAAATGTATTTTGAATGCTAAGCTTTCACCTAGAGTAGAACGACTAAATATGCATATGGTGCTATTGAAAAGAAGAATCCAAAGTTTAAATGTTTCCCTATTTTCTTGCTGCTCATCAATGTACTGATGCAGTGTTTCTCTGGAATTCTCTAGCATGGGGCATTCATTGTGTTAGTCCTGTTACAAAGCACTAACACAGTGTCCTTGCCAACAAGAGCTACAATTCTCATCTAAATAAATTATTTTTATTAGTTCTTGTTTTATAGGTTTTCCTCAGTTATATTAGACATTTCAAAGTTTTTCACAACATTAGTTGTGATAAACATGAAATCATACAAAAGAAAAAAGACTAGTTTCTGTGCATCTGTGCAAATAAAATTTAAAAATCAGTATTAAATAATAAAGTATTATTTGACAGACAATTCTACTGGAGCCTAAATATTATTTTTTACCTTAATTTTGTTTACATAAGAAAAAAAATCACAAATGTAACAACTCTAATACTATCTTAATTTTACCTTCAAAATAAATATTTTGCGTTGGGTTGGATGTCCTCTGTACTATATGAAGCTAATTATTTTCAAGTATTACCTGAAATTTCACTGTAAAGCCTTGTTTTTAGAAAAGAAAGCTATGAGAAACATGCCATTTAGGTCAAATATTTATGTCAGAACTCTGCTTCAGGATAGATCTTCCCAGAATAATTTAACCAAAAATGCTGAGCTGCTTCTAAGAAATTGCTGGAGAAATTAATACAATGCGTTACACGTAAATTCCTGCTATTAATTAAAAAAAGTAACAAACCTTACATGGGCTCAAGAATTATTTTTTGCCAGCCTAACTACCTAATAAAAATACAGCAGTTATCTTCAGTCCAATTACAATAGTCTACATTACAACAACAACAAAAAACCCCAATACTGACAGTAATACCCTTCAAAGTATCATGCAAATCTTGTTGATATCTACCCCTTTTCTCTCAAGTCACTCTTCCACTTCAGTTGCCCTTCAGGACTTGAAGCCAATAGCGGTGGGACAAGGCACAAGGACTCAGCAGCCTTAGGGATGGAAGTCCCATCTTCCTCGCAAGTTTATAGGACCCCAGGTAGAGCTGTTTCCATATGCTTTGTCACCACAGTGTGCTTCCTGCTCACTGGCTCCCAGCTCAAGTTTGAAGGTAATTCCAGATCTAGCCTTAACTTACAGAAAGAGTAGTGATTTGCTGTGCCATGCCTGACTTGGTTGGTCACACTTGATCATAGCAGACACTCACAGAGCTTCATCTTAGCAAATGAGACAGTGATCATTTGGCCATCAGTCCTCTGGTCAGATAGGTTAATACCAGCTCATGTTAAGGCAGACCTAGACCTTCCTTGAGATGCTGTGCTATCAGGTCTGTTCAAAACCGGTGGGCTTTTGCTAGTGATGGTAAGAATCATAATTACTGGGATATATCTATCTATGTTAAAATAATATATTTTTCACTATAAATTATTAAAATAAAAGTCAGTTATGAGACATTACTCAAGGCAAATAATTTTTTATTCTGTCAGCTTTCCTGTTTTTCTCAGCCCTATTGATGGAAACTCTCTTTGGCTTAAGTGGTCAGTCTCAAATGAGAGTATTCCAAAATTGGTTCTTGAATATACAATCATCAAAACAAACAGCCTTAATTTCAGTACTTTTTAATGGGTTAAAATGTTACATGAGACAGGATTTTTTATGTGCTACATACAGAAAAGTGTACTGATGCAGGATCAACAAATAGCTGTGGCCCTGTCACAGTTTGACTCAGGTCCGACAACAATGCTCTCGATCCCCTCCCTCCCCCACCCAGGTAGGGAAGGAGAGAGAGAAAAAGAGAGAGACTTGGCTGGATTGAAAACTAAACTACACAGCTTTAATTAAAACACTAATGAATCATACAAGAAAATATATACAATTATATACAGATATATTCAGGTGTGGGCAAAACCCTCTCGCCTCCCCCCACCCCAGCAACTCCCACAGCACTTCCCTGAATTGGGAAGAGTCCCGAGGAATCCCGGAGCTGCTGCTGGAGAAGAGGAGAGAGTTATGGTAGTCAGGAGATCTCGAGCCTAAGGGTCGACAGTGATGGATGAACAGAGTCCTCCCTGGACGCCGGCCATGGACAGAAGAGAAGGGAAGAAGAAGAAGGAAGGAAGTTGTCTTCTGGGATCTCTGACCTTCCTTTGAGCTTACGTAGATATATGGCATGGAATATCTTTGGCCAATTTTGCTGTCTGTCTAACTCAGCCTCCTACGGGGGGTCACAGATCTCCCCATAGTGTCTGAGCTGGCAGAGTGCAGGTGCAGCCTTGAAGCCTCAGTAGTTAGAAAAACATTCCACTGTCTTATCAGCCTAGCAGAACACACTGTTGCTAGTTACAAGAAAGCCTACTGAAGGAAAAAAAAAATCAGTATAAAGAAAAATTGGCTTCATCCTGGCTCAAACCAGGACAGGCCCATACAAACACTTGAATTTACACAGCTTAAATGAGACTAATCAGCTGTATGAAGTAATTCACAAGCATAACTGTTTATGAACACTCTACATTTATATGTATGAACAAATAACTTTTTTTGTAAGATCACTTTTAGTTCAAATGTCTTGGGAATTCTCTTTAACGTGGTTATACTGGCAGCTACTAAGAATCAGTCAACAACTGTGCCTGCCAGTCTGCATTATATTTTCAGGCACTTAATTGAAGAATACAGTTCAGAAGTGCAGCTGTTCTTAAATTAACTGACACTTTTTTTCAAGATCAAATGCCTTGCAAGATGATACGTCAAGGCAACATCTTTATTTGGAGCCTCCCTATTTCTATAGTGGTATAGCACCACAAAAATAAATGAGCACATCTCATTCAATGATTTTGTAAATATGGGCATTTTCATGTAGCTTTCAAAAGTTTTTTAAGAAAACCAGCTTCATAAATATTGGCCACTTAGAGGCTGCTTTTATTTGTTGCTTACAATTCTGAGCCAAATTCAATACTCAATATACTCAACTGTTTGAAATTAGGAAGATGACAAATACACTTGGCTGAAAACATTTTCTGTGAAGCTGAAACCAAACATTTCATGTAATTCCATTTCAGTGCAATTTTCTTTAGAATAATAATTTCAAAGATAAAAAGGTATTAAGTAAGCATAAACCAATAAATATAAGACAATAAAATAGCATAAATACAAATTAATTAAAAGAGTAAAATAAAGACATTCAGAAGCACAGTCAAAGTCAGGTAAAACTGCATAAGTACATGTAATATTACATGGGCTTGTAATGTGTATGATTCTATAACAGTGAGCACTGAAGAATGTCAGTTACAAACTCTATCACCTTTAAAAAGGTGTGTACTGAATCTGTGACCATATCTAGTTAAAAAGTGAAAAACTGCACTTCAGTTGTTAACTAAAAAATTCATATAATTCTGTTCTTAGTCTAATTTTCTAACAATATCAGAATTCATTTATTTGAATTTTAAAGAAATAAATAGAAAAATTTCGATATTATAGGAAACTGTAGGAAAATATGGATTCTATTATTCTATATGGATTTCTATTTAAAATTTAAAATCCCCTCTTTATAGGAAAATGTGCACCTGGTTGGAGGAATTATAACAATGTTTTTGAAAGTGACTTTAATAACATCCACTGCTCCTACTTAATGTTGTTGGCATACTGTTTATTATGCTGATCATAAACACCTACTGAGTAGTTTTCTATGAAGTAAACCTTTACTGTCATGTGTGAGCTGCATCAATGACGGCAAGCAAATATGGCCTAAAAATTAGGTATTTTAAAAGAAGGAGGGGGGGGGAATCTACCTCTGAACCTCCCTTGGTTCTATCTTTTGGTCCTGTTGATCTTTGTATGTCAGTAATAGGGCTAGGCAATATCATTTGAAGTTTTTACTCTGCGTGTCTATCAATAGAAATGATTCTACATCCTTAAAGCCCATTTAAATTTCTGGAAATCGAATATATTATCTCCAATTTTATCAAACGGAGTAATGTAATCATCAAAACCCCCGAAAAATGTTACCATTCTGTCATGGAAATAAGTAATCGTTTGTTCAGATGACTGTATTGTACTTCCATTAACATATCTGAAATGTAAAAAAATCTAGAAAATACCTTTCCCTGGCCAAAATATAAAGACTCATTGCAACAAATATTCAGTAATAATTTTCAAAAGCATTTCAGAAATGCCATGGAATTCAGCTGTTTAACTCAATAACAAAACATCATAATCCCTTCCCTCAGAGTCTCCTTTTTCCAGAGAAATGGCAATGTATGTCTACTGTGTAAGCTGCAACACTTACTCTTCATACCACCTTTAACTCTGTTAGAGATCTGCATGGTAAGATGATGCTTACACTCTGCCATATCTTTGTGTGGTGTCCTCATTATTTCTTGTAACGTATAAAGGGTTTAAAAATATATTTAGAATTGTATTTGACTATGCATTGAGCTTTAGATTTGACAGTTTACATAACAAAAAAAACATAAAGCTTGGTAACTTTGACAAACCAAGTCTTTGTTGTTAATGCTCTTTAAAGTGTCTATGCAGGTTTGATAGGAAAACAAATCTTACTCTGTTAATTACTTGGTCAACAATTATTTCCTCTCCCTTTCAGCAACATTTCTGGAGCTGGCAGAATGTAGGTAGTGTTCCTACTGTATTTCCAAAGAGAAAAAAAAGGCTGAGAAATTATATGCATCTGTTGACTTATGTACACAAAACCCATATTTAAGAACGACTTCTTTAAAGCAAATTGCATCTGAAGACTTTAAAAATCCATATTCTCTATAGATTTTATTTCACTTTATATTTTCTATTAAAACAACACTTGTTAAGGCAAATACATTTCAAAGATTGCTACTTGTCTATGAATATCAGGAATCTTGAATATATTTTTCTCGTAGAAGTTTTGTGTTGTGGAGAAGATTCTTCTCTATGGCAAAGATTCTAAAACACAGAAGTCTGAAGATGGACTTCTGAATGAGTATGCAGGTTACAGCCGATCTAAAATGTTTTTTGATCTTGAACAGAGAATGAAATATAAAGACAGTTGAGATATGCTTATCACCTCTGAGACTCATACCATTCACTTGTTTCCTATAAAAGCACCTCTGAGAAATGTAGCTTGTAGAATTTAAACATTTATCTCTGTAGTGTAACAGCTTTGTAGTGTGGGAGTATTTAATTAATAACATTTTTGTAGGGGTTTGGCCAGATGTTGCTCTTTCTTTCATGTGACTCTGCTGATTTAAATAGGAAAGTCGTCTGCTGCTTGATGCAACTGGGGAAAAAATTAAATTGTTGCTCGGCAAGTTCTCTTATTCCAGAGTTCAGCATCTTCTGCTCTGAAGGGAGTCTGAATTTCAACCCCAAAAAAAAGAAAAAAAAAAAGGAAAAAAAAAAAGAATAAGACTGTTGCCATTTGAACAATAGAATGTCAGAATCTGCCGTATTAACATTATTCTATTCAACCCTGAAGCAGTTCTAGCAAACTTTAATTATGCTGAATAGGAGATGTAACAGAGACCAGGTGGGTTTCCAGCAGCAGGAGGCAATATAGGAGAAAAACAATCAGAAACTTAAAATGTATAGTTTAGGATATTTTCTGCAGAGATTTTTTACAACTCTCTGAAGTCAGCACCTGCAGTTTTCTCCACTTCAGCATTTACTAAAACTTCTGCAGAGCTAGTAAAGTAATTATTTTATGTGAAATTCTTCCACATCTCTGGTGCTCTTACTGTTATGTTGTCACTTCTGCCACCCTGCTCTGCTGCTAAGGAGTCTCTTGTTTATTAAGCAGAAGAGAAGATAGCTCTTCCAAAGGTACACCCAAGAACACCCTTACTATGGTGCAGGACTTGCTCTCTGTATTTCTTTAGTCTTTTCTCTTTTAGTACTTTTCTCCAACATGCCTAATTATAAGGTTTTGAGAGCTGTGAATATTACTGTGTTTATTATAACATAAAAAACATGGAAAATGTACAAAAACCTGTCAGTGAACTGTTGTAGACCTATATATACAAGGTATAATATGGCTATATTGATTTGATAACATTTTACTTTTTTTCTCTTCTATTAATGAAAGAAAATAAAACTGCAATAGATGTTCGAAGATCTTTCCTTGGTGATGAAAATAAGATCAACTTCCTCCAAATAGAAACGTTGCAAATGAATGAAAGGAATAATTTCACTTACAGCTTTTAAAAATCCTGTAATAATCCATAGTTGTAAGGGTAGTGTCAGGCATAACAAAACAAACCCCTGTGACAGTCACCTGTATTTATCTGTGAAATGCTTCTTTTTTGGAAGTGAAACAGTACATTCTGCTTGAATCTTTTTAAATCTAGCTAGGCAATATACTAGGAATGATCCAATATTGACAGGAGATAAGAATGGACTTTTCTAACTCTCCACTGCATTCCTTTCTGAGTAAGAATTTGTTGGCTGTCTCCAAACGTTTGTTATAGCAAATCGGTTTCCGTAAAAGTGGAAAGAATTCTACATACTTACAAAAAATGTAGAATTCTCATTCTACATTTATTTAAAAATGAAATTGGCCTCCAGCTAGATTTCATACCACTGATCATCATCTTCAGAGTTCAGCCATTCAGGCATTTTTCAATTCACTTCACTGTCTGCTCCTCCAGCCCATACTGCATCAGCTTCTCTGAGGATATTATGGGATGCAGTGTCAAAAGCCTTCCTGAAGTCTAGGTAGACAGTGCCTGCTGCTCTTTACAAGGCTGTGGTTTTTACCACAAGTGATAATAGGTATTGCAATAGAGATTCTTTTCCTTCAAAAGTATCTGTATTGTCCTCCAGTGATGAAAATTATGTTTTAATATTCAGATTTCTTATTGAGCTTACTTGAATTTTTTACAAAAAACTTGTTTCTTTGGTATTATTGAAGAAGTTTTAGTTCTAGAATATGCATTTATACAGGAAAACTGTATGTACAGGAAGAAAAAAGCAAAGTAGATGTTCAGTTTTACTGTTCACAAAAATACATGTGTAATGCCTTTGGATGGAGAAGATTTAAATTTTTTTCCTGATGCCATATGTTTTTATTACCACTGGTTATTATTCTTTTTTTCCTGAGTAAATAAATTTATATTTAAAAATGCAAACCAAAAAGTCCTTTGTTCATATTGTCTGTTCATAATAATCATAAAATCATAGAGTAATCTGATAATATATGTCTGTTTTAGTATTCCCATTTTTCAATTATCCCTGATACATGGCAAGACCATGCATCTTCATGGAATGATGTTATGGAGTTACAGCTCTAGAACGTTTTAGTGAGAGAATCTTTCAGTGAAGTTCATTTTAAAACTTGTCTTAAAAACAGAAAAAGAAAGCACAAATTTATACATAATTTCTGATGTCCGAATATGATCAGCTTGATCAAATACATTTTGTATCGTTTCTTCTAGAAGAGAGTAAGATACATTAAAAAAATCTATAAAGGATTTCCATTTTTATGGAAGAAATATCTTGCAGTTTTGCATGTTTTGGATTTCTTCACTCCGAGTTTAGGCTGGAATTTGCTCTTGGAATGATGCAATATGCTAAGGCATTTCTCTAAGGTGAAATTCACCTTCTTGCAGTGAATCTGCAAAAATTTGGAATCATCTTTGGAGCTCAAGTTGCTATTGAAAGTGAGTAAATCTTTCTTGTGGAAGTTAGTTTCCTATTATTCCTGTAAGTTCTTAAAATGGAGCTTAACAATGTTTAGTATTATTCTCAGTACATTGATGACTACTAATTTAGTTTTCTACAAGCAAATTTACACAGAATTGAACACCAGAAATAGCAACTGAAAATATGTGGACTAAATGCATAATCAGTTCTTTTTAGTCTAGTAGAATTGATTGCTCTTGAAAACAATGATACAGAATTTTTTCCTTTGTTCATTTTCTTTTATTCTTACACAACTGTATTTTTTTGATTGCTGTAATTACTAAGTCAGTTAGTTTAATGGCTGTTGTAATCTAAGGAAGCATTTGAAAATGGATGATTAATTGGATAGAGCAGCAATATACTCCCTCTTGCTTAGCTGCGCTGCTTATTGAAAGAGCCAAAATGAATGACAGAAAGCCACTTCGGGCTTTTTAGGCTATAAAAAGGTTCCCGTGGATAAAGAAAAGTGAATATGACAAATAAACCATTCTGATGGGTCACAATCCAAACATAGATAGTTTACCTAAGAGCTGTAATTTATAGACGAATAATACAACTTGTAAGTACAGAAAATACTAGTTTGCCAAGGAGAAGAATATGTGGAAAGATTAGGGTATGGTGACCAGGTCTTGTACAGATAAGCTTCTGAAGAATAGATATATGCAGCATCCCCTCTAGGAAAGTGAGTTATTACATTATAGTTATATTCAGAGATAATGAAATTCAGAATTTTTAAAATTTTTCTTTTCTGAGAAAACTTATTTCAAAGACCAGCATTCTCTTAGAAACTATCATGTCCTCTAAATTAAATGGCTTCCCAAAGCTTGGCAAACCTAGTTTGCCAAGCTAGCAAAGCTAGTCTGACTTTCAGCATTAAAAATTATGTGATGGCTATTCATATATACTGAACATTGTGCATTACCAGTCATTTAAATTAACTGTTTGTTTTCTCCTTTTATTGTTTTATGAGCAACTCCAGGTCCATACTTGCATCACGAACACATCTGTGTTCTCATTAATCATATTTATAACTAGTCAATGATGTCTCACAGACATGAGTTAAACTTACAACAATCTTCTATTTATGAATGTTGTGTTAAAACAAAAAGCGCAGGGTCCATAACCTTCATGACATGAGGCTATTAGCCCTCTTGCAATGCCATGAAAAAAATCTTCTCCATATATCAAGGCCTGAGACAGCTATTTAAAACCATCTCAGTGAAGTCTACATAAAGTAGTGATTTCCTGAAGCAAAGAGAAAAAAAAAAAAGATAAGAAAATTTAAAAAAAAAACAACCCATAAATTATTGTAAATATAGACTTCAGTACAGACCTTTTGCTAGAACATAACTTGAGAATATTTATATTGTTCTGCATTCCATCAGCAGGAGGTAATGGAAAGGGAAAAATGTTGGCTTTATTTAAACTACAAGCATAAACTATACCAACTGGTGCAATCTGTTGGGAACTGATATGTGTGTCAGCACATTACATCATCAGCATTTCTCTTCTTCAGCAAATCCACCTGCTTTAGTAAACAGACAGTACAGGGCCCCAGTGTAACAAATTACATTATTACAGAGACAGCTTTCTAAATTTATGGCCTACTTAGCTTTTTATTCCTGATAACACTAACCCTCCCTGACTAAAAGTATTTTTTTTGTAACTAACTGTGGTGAGCTCATAGGTTCTTTCATGTTGGTATAAAGGCAAAAAAGAACTTTGCTAATATGGCTGTAGTGCATAAAAAAAATAAACAGAATATAAATATTACTTACGTTGATGTTGCTGAGGTAATTGATTACTGTCTTGTCCTGCTAAACAGTCTGGAACAGATGCTGAAAGCTTAGTTAGAAGTTCTTTTACAGAGCAAGCTTTCTAGTAACCTTCACTATGTCTAGAGTTTAGCTTAGTATATAAACACAAGCACCTGAGATGTGACCCATATTAACATCCTGTAAATAATTATGCATTTAGTTTTTGTGCTCTGTCTTGGAAAATGTTTAATTCCAGGGGAATCAATTCTTCTTCATCTGAAGGTACAGGCCTATCAAAAACAGAGAACCATACTAAATAAAAATAAAACCAAAACACATGCAGTCACAGTAATTGGAAGCAGATGGGATAAGCTAAATCCAGCTTGAGCATAAATGAAAACTAAAAGACCTCATGAAAATCTGAAAGTCAAAGCTTGTCTCTTTGGAATAAGCTGCTGCGGGTTGGCTTTCAATAAAGGCTTTTGATGTTTAGAAGGGTAAGTTCAAGATCTGTGTCTTGTGAACTAATTAGCATATTCAAATTTTTGAAAGGTTATAAAAGGCATAATGTTGGCTGAACATTAATTTAAAAAAAAAAAAAAATCACTACTTTTTCCTGGAAAATGAACATTTTCATATTGAAACAAAATGCATTTTAAAAGTTGATGAACAATTTAGAAGCTATTGAAAATATTCTAGCAGTATTTCTGTTTTATTTTTCATATAATTTCTTTTTTGCATTTGAATTTGTATGTCTAAAATTCATGTTGATTGATGCTGTAAATATTCAAAAGATTTTTTTTTTTAAAAAAAATTAAAAATGTTCCTCTGTTGTAGTATACTATATAATTTTAGCTAAATATCAAGTATCATCTATTAATTTTCTGGAGTTAATGTGTTAATGTAGAAGAACAGCTTCATAGATCCTATGGATTGGGATATATTTATGTTTCGCTATATATATTTATATATATATATAAAGTAGGTATTCAGTTTCCTTTTCTCAAGAGATACAGAGAATTAGTTTTTTTCACAAACACACAGAGAAATTATGCATCTCTGAATTCATTATACAGTGATTATACAGTTGGGCTTTTTAAATCCAAAATATCACTGACAGAGAAATTCAAAGATTGCATTTAAGCAGGTTTTTTGTTACTAAGTACTTGCCACCCACATATTAGAAATGAGAATTAGAAAACTACACTATGATCTCTTTTAGAAGCTGTGAGGATAAAACAACGAAGTATTTAAAGACATAATGAATTGATGGTTGAAATCTTGATGTTACCATGTTTAGCTGGTATGTCTTCATCTTCTGAGAAATAGAATGGTGTGAATGATGAAAAATTTAAAACCACAGTGCATACAATCAGCTGAAATGTTAGTACTGGAAAACTGTGATTAAATCCCCCAAGGACTCTGTTGTGTAGGTTCAACAAATAAAATTCCTTCAACTTTTTTCGTTCATCATGTTCAAGTTTGTTGGAAACCTCTTACTAAGTTCTCATAGTTTATCACTATTTACATCAATACTTTCTGTTTATTTCTTGATGAAGTATGTATGAAATATGATTTGTTATTAGAACAATTGTAAGATTGAACCTTTCAGTAATCTAGGATCCTCTAAAATTGTATTTTGCCCTATTAAGGAACATGAAGTGAGCACAAGGGACCAGTGTCTCCATCATGCTCTCCTGTGTGACTTTATGAAAGTGATAGACACTTCTCAAAGGACCTTGCAATACCTATAAAACTACTGAAGGTTTCAGCTATATATCAGAGATATCTGGTCATCTTTAAGGTCCCTTCCAACTCAAACCATTCTATGATTGTATGATTCCATGACTTTTACCAAAAAAATAACTTCATAATTTTAAGTAATAAGACATACTAAGTAATAAGTGCTTTACTGAATAAAAACGTGTGTTATGACAAAATTAATTCAATTATTGGTTATGTTGGCCATACCCTGCCAAACTGATATAAATTCTCTGTCAAGATCCAGCAAAAAGTAATTTAAATATAGCTTTAAAAGAGAAAAAAACCTAGATTCGTAGAATGTCTGTCTTTAATAAATACAGCTAGTTCTGCAGTAATTGGCTAAAACTGTGATAAATGTGTAGATAACAAGAAAACAAGTAGAAGGAAAAAGCAAACAGTCCTGAAGGCTTGGAATTATATTATGAACTCACAGTGTCAATGAAAATACTTTAAAATCATGGCTCATGTTTGTTATTAGTAGGAATGCAATGATAATCCTATGAAGTTCACAGAAAAGGGGCATAAATCATTATGGAACTTTTTCAGTGGGATAGAAAGATATAAAAATGAATAGATTTGATTTTTGGAAAGGTAAATGGTATATCAAGGAATGAATTAATGAGAAAAAGAACATCACTTTATTGTTTTATAAATAAAAACAGTGAGTGAAATAAGACTAAAAAATTAATATAAAATAAAAATCTTTTAGTAAAATCTAGGGTTTGTTTTTTTTCTGAAGACTTAAGGAACATATGACTTTGTGTGTAATATTTAACAAAAGAGTGAGATTAATTGAAAATTAGACAAAGCAGGAAAACAGCCCCTGTGTAGCTCTGATGTAGAGTAAAATAAAATGTTCGTTTGCCTTTCTTCATCCAACATAGGTAGAAGAAAATAAAGTTTTGACATATTCTTGATGGAATGTTACAAAAATTTATTCCTTTCCTCTATTCTGTCATCCTGCCACACTCCATTGTAGCAGTACATAAGTTTAATCGGCAAAAAAAAAGAAAAAACACAGATAGATATAGATATACATATATAGATATATATAGATATATATGAATTCAACAAGAAGGTGTAAGATATAATGAAAGAAAAAAATCAAAAAGGTATGGGGAATCTGTAAAATATATTATTTAAAATACCTACAATTTGCTTCACTGCAATTCTGAAAGTACCTTTCTAATAATTGACTGCATCTTACAAAAATTAAACCTTCTTTGTGCCTCCCTCCTCTTAAAATAATTTCATCTTCAAGTTCATACTTTTTTTGGGTTTATTTTGTTTATATGTTATTTCTTCTGTGTGTGTCTTTGCCTGATTTGTACGAAAACTTCTGGTGGGTTCAAGGGAGGCAACTCTGCCAGGCTTGAATTTTCTTTTGAAATACAGAGATACTAACATATTGTCAGTACAACTTCAGATCTTCAGCTATTCTGTTTCCAATACTGTTGCAGTTTTTTTCTCAAGGAAACATGGCAAATGGGCCAGTATATCCTCCTATTTCTCCTGAAGTAGCTTCTGCATTCGCATGACAAGCAAGACTTTGCTCTCTTCACTAACAAGGACAAACATTCCAAGCATCTTGGGTTTGTGGCAAAAGTTTTACACCTGTCACATCTCAAAGGCTGATTAGTCCATCAAACCCTAGTGGTGCAAACGCTTGAACAGTTAGGTTATATATGTAGGACACTAGCTCTGTGTTTCCTTTCTTCCCTCTCCCTATAGGAAAGGGAATAGGAGAACAAAGTACGTCACAAAATGCTGCAACTTTAGAGTGATTTACAGCCTAAACCAGTAATAAATATTTTGTGATCATTCACTTCAGTATGGCAACTATTTATGCTGTCCATGTGAATATATATTAAGTGCAATTGAGAAAGCTCCTTTGACATTTTGATTAAAATTAATTATAGTTATAATAAACACCATAACCTACCCAGGTTTGCAGCATTAATTTGATCTTGATTTATTTCTCAAGGTGAAATATGTACTATTTTTTTATGTAGTATGAGCCATAAAGGATTTCTTTTGGGAGCACTATGCAATGAGCATCTCTCTTGAGTAAGTTATCCTCTTTCCATTGGTGTCTGTTGGTTTTCCATGGGTTTCAGTATACCTTAATAAGCTTTTATTTTCTTTATTAAAACAAAATATTAAAAAACCTACAATAAATACTCTCTTTTAAAAAAATTCTTATGGCAAATGTCCACCCCTAATAGAACTGCTATAATATAGAAGCAGAGTTCTGAAAATAGTGTCATTTTGATGTACAGTAATAATATTATTTACATAATTTAATACTGCACAGAGTGCAGAAAATTAACTGGAGATAAGGATGATCAGGGAAAGATAAGTAAAATATAAAAATACAAATTCTGGACAAGCACAGAACACTTAAGAAAGAATTATGCATTATTTTCCAAGTTTTAGTTTCTTATTGGAATTACTGAGACTGTTGACACCATCACTTCCCTGGGAAGCCTGTTCCAGTGCCTGATAACCCTGAACCTCCCTGATATATCTTGGCCATTTCCTCTTGATTTATATTTTTTTATTTGGGAGATGAACCATCACTTCACTACAACCTCCTTTCAGGTAGTTGTAAGAGCAATTAGGTCTCCCCTCAGCCTCCTTTTCTCCAGGCTAAACAATCCCAGTTCCCTCAGACGGCCCTCATTAGGCTTGTGCTCTATTTCCCTTGGATTATGAAGGCTTCATTCTTCTCCCCACCCCTGTCTTCCATCTCATGGGCTGGGTACCCAGAGAGAAACTGGTCTTACTATTAAAGACTGAGGCAAAGAAAGCATTGAGTACCTCAATCTATTCCTCATCCTTTGTTATTATGTTTGCCCTGGCATGCAATAAAGGATTACATTAAATGCTATATACTCAGAACATATCCACTGGTATCTAGATTATGTCCAGATCCATCTGATAATACATAAATTTAGAACCAAAACTCCTATTGGGGAAAAAAAAAAATAGAAGGTGTAGAATAAACAAACTTGTTCCTTGATGGTGAGATACAGCTGAGATCCTTTGGGGTAAAAACAAAGAAATAATGCCATCTTAATAATGTACTAACATAAAAATACAGAATTCAGTAAAATCCTTGCCAAAATATAAACTTGGAAAAAACTTTTTAAAGAGTACATAAGCTCTGCTGGTTTCAGCAGCTGAACAGATAGTGCAATTGTTTCTTAGACTGGCATTAGTGCCCTGGGCTCTGCTCCTTCTGGGGTACTGGACTGGTATCAGACTCAGGGTATTCCTCACCATGCTCTGTATGTATGAACAAGTGGTATCCTTATTCTAGATCTTCTAGTCACTTTTGATTATGGGAAAAACAATCAGGCAAACAGCTGCCTTATGCTTTTTAACAACGGAGATTTTAAGCAATTTGGAAATGGCAGAAAACTGTAGTATTGCATGTTCTTTTTTACTAGTGTTGAATTTTAAGGTATTCTATTATAAAGGCAGAAATTACATGAGTAACTGCTTAATACTGTTTTCTTTACAGATTGTCTAATCTTGTATCTGACTCGTGTCTGATTTGCAACTGAATGGAAAAGAAAAAAAAAAAAAAGAAAAAAAAAGAAGGCAAAAAAGGCAAAACAAAACAAACCTCACCAGCCAAACAACCAAATAAAAAGCAGATTATGAGTTTCCCGTAGAGTGAAAACCCTGATTTTTAGATTAGCTGGTCAGGGTCTATAGTTTTCCAAACTGTGTTATTTCCATAGCCAACTCAAAGGGTGTTTTATCACAGTCTTGCACAAACGTGTCATGCATTTAAACCTGCGGAAAACAGATGACAAAAATGTTCCCAAAGTAAAGCAAACTTTTAATCATACAGTGGCTACATAATATCTGTTTTTTGTTTACTCTCCGGGGATGTTAATGTTGTGAAAGTGCCAGTACTAGAGAATCTTACCAGTACTAGATCTTACCAGTTTTCACTATAGTGGCACTTCCTGGTTTTCAAACCTGCCTCATCTTTTCTTGATTAGAAGCTGTTAGGTTTTGGTAACATGTTCTACTCCTAAGAAAGGCAATAATGGATGGCAACCTATAAGGAAGTTGCTTCTCCTACTTAATTGATACTTATTGCAATGATTTGATGTAACAGAAAAAAATGTCCTGTATCCAGTCTTAGCTGTTCCTGCTCAGCAGTGAATGCCATATGCATATTAATTATGGCACAGCGCTCACCTTGGTTTAATATTCAGCTTCTTTTAGAGAGAATGAAATAGAGGAACTGAATATGAGAACAGTTTTAGGTTATTCGGAACAAAACTACAGAAACTTGCTCTAGACCTGGCAGGGCTACATTAACTAATGACAAGAGTGAGAAAAATGTAAAAGAACAGATTAGCAAATCCCTTGTTGCAGACTTCTTCATCCAAATCAAGATAAGTTCTCAGGCAGTTTTTTCAAGGAGAATTCAAGGAGGGAGAGAGAGGCAGAGAATCCAGATATAGGTAGTAGGTGCATTCAAGCAAGACAGTTTATAGAGTTTAGGGCATTTTTAACTTTCTGCTTGTGGAAGCATTGTGGCAGCTGATTTGTCTCTGCAGATGCTTAGTAGTCACAAGAAATCAAATTATTTTCAACAGGAGAGCAAAAAGAGCTTTCACAGAAGAACGAATTGAGGGGTGGAAGAAACATGTTTGTGAGCATGAAGGGTTCAGGAGCCTGCAGGGATATGAGTTTGAAATCACAAATACCTTCAATGTAATTCCAGTCATTGAAAGAAATATTCTAAAGTTGCATTAGAAATAGATACAGCATCTACATGGAGATTTTTACCTTCCCTAGTAAAAATAAGGTACTGAAAAGACATAGAAACTGTAGGGTAGATATTAGAAATAAGGTAACAACTGACAGCCTGATGTCCTCTTCAGAAAGGAGATGGAGGTTTTTTAGGAAAACAAAAAAACAAACAAAAAAACCCAATGAAACAAAAAAAAACTAAACCTGTGACGTTTCCAACTTTCAACTCTGCAGACATCAGCCTGTGAAAAAATGCAGTGCTATTTTTGCATTTATATGAAGTGGTACCATAACACCTATGCTCTGACAACCTCATTGTTTCTTTATTTAACTGAAAATCATCAGTCTTTTGATACTTTTTCAATTAAAAAATAAATAATTATGGGAGGTAACCATGAGATGCTAAGCCTGAACATATTTTTGCATGTATTTCTCCTTAGTATCAGAAACAGAATGTCTCAGGTAATCATAGGTAGGTTAGGAAAATTATAAAGTGTTTCTAGACATGTAAGAAGTGCAAGTATAAATTCCCTTTCTGTCAGAGTAAATACAAAAGTGTTTCTTTGTTTCTACAGGAACTTTACTTCTACAAGAATCATGGAGAAAAATAGTGCACCAAAGTCTCCAATCTGTAGTGGAACAGATGAGCACAAGAAAACATATATTCTCCTTGAGAAAAAGAGGATTACTATAATTATTATGGCATTACACATTTGAAATAAGACACCAAAAAAACAAAAAAATTCTATGAGAGATGGAAGACCTTTACATTGTAGTTTGCAGTTATAAGGGAAAGTGACAAGTTCTTTTATTTTTTGTTTGTTTGGCTTTTTTTTTTTTTTTTTTTTTTTACAAAATGCTATTTTTGTCATGGTATTTTTGTTTCATAAAATAAGTCATATTTTGTAGAGTGTAAGGTATATCCAGTAGATACTTGTTACTCTCTTCTATATAGAGAGCTGGAAAACAGAAACTGCCTTGTTCTTGTGCATTTCTTAGCAAAGCAAATCACTGCAGTTCAGAAGACTTATGTAAGTTATGCAAGGTTACCAAAAGTATGGGATGAAGAAGGAAGGGCAGTGTCACAGAAGAAATGTTTGACATTTTCTTCTAAGATTGCTATACTGTTAAATCTCGGAAAAGAAAATCACAATCGGATCCTCTCTAGCCTTTTCAAAAATACATAGCACCTGTCAGGTCAACATATAAGGCTTTTATCAGTTCTTTCTCATATATTTTGTTTTCTTTGGATTACATTTCTGAGCTCACTTAAAAAAAAAAATAAATTCCAGAAAATAATAATATTCTGACCTTTTCATAAGGCAAATTAGAACACAGAGCATAAGTGGCGCCTCTCCATATTAAGGTATCCTTTATAAACAACGTTTAATTTGTTTTTCAGTTCTGTGTTTGCTGTTCTTGAAACACATGTGTCTTTATCATGTTGTCACATCAAATGGAATGCAGAAACATCTACTTCAGATATTCAGGCAGAGGAGCAGGTCGAGTTACCTCTGTTTGACCCTAATTCCGCAATAACTTTCCAAGCATATAAAAAATCTTCACATCGTCAATGCTATTCTGATATATATGTTCTTACATTCCAGTGTAGCAACGACCACACGTCACACTGTTGTTTTGCCTATTAGTGAAGATCTGAAGGATACAGATAGCAATGTGATTTCTGGACACTTACAGCCCTGCATATTCTTGGAATCTAAGGAATAATTAAAACAACTATGGACTGACAGAAGATATGCTATTCAATATAGGCACCAGAATGTCACATTTATGTGACAGAGAAACCTTATAAAATACAGGCTACATTTTTTTTGCATTTCAATTCCTCTGCAGTGAGAAAATCTCTATGAAGAGGAGATATAGATTTAAATCAACACTCTTCTCCAAAACAGAACATGAATAATTCCATTTTCCCCTTCCCCACCCACCCAAGTAAAGTCTGTAATTATTGCCCTCATACACAAAAAAATAACAGTTCTCTGAGCTGCCTGAAGTGCCTTAAGTGAATGTTTAAGAATTTCCCATAGATTTTTCTAGTCAAAGGGTGTGATAACTCCACAGTAGTCCCTTCTCTTTTTTCACTGCCAAGAAAGAAGTTTTTAAAACTGAATCAGTGAAACTCCCTAATACCTAAATTCTCTGCTGAAGGGATTTTTAAGTGCTTTCCACAATATATTTACTAAATCATTAAGTAAATTACTTTTTTTTAGTCAGGGAGAATGACTTTAGTGATACCACAACCAATTTCATATTATTTTTTACTGTCTGCTGATACCTATCCACAATGAAGTTTGGATAATACTATTAATTTCACTTACCAAACAACAAAAAACCCTTCTGGAAACAAAGAGTTTCTTTCCCTTAATTCCAAATTCCTTTATGCAATTTTCCAAATTTATAAACTTTTTGGGTTACATCTTAATCAGCTGAAATAAACAATAGTCTTTGTCTTCAGTTAGAAAAATATTTTATTTTCTGCTTTACCTTTTTTATGAAATGTAATCAAAGCCAGCATGTGTTATTAGATTTGCAGTCATTACTATGTCTATCAGTAATATTAAAATTATTTCCACCTACTGACTAGTGTATTATAAATATGCTACATATGCAGAATTCTTGAGAAATCCATCTTGAAAGTTATGCTTAACCTGTTTGCGCAGCTTCAGCTACTTTTCATTTTGTGACATTTCTTCTTCCCATCCCCCAAACCCATGTATTGTAATGGTCAGAAAAATAAACACTTTATCTCTGCCTATGGTTCTGAGTAGTCACAATTAATTTAAATGTCAGGGAGCATGTAAACTTTTTTTTTTTTTTTTTTTAAATAAGTTTCTCCACAAAGATAAGATACTACCAGAAAAAAACAACAACCTGCTATCTGTAAGCAAATCACACCTAGAAGACGAAACTCAGTGGTCAGGATCAGAGTAGTACACAGACTATACCTGGGTAATTAGGACAATGGTCAAAAATGATCTGGACAGGAAATATGTTAAACCCAAAGAATATTTAAAGACCATAGGAAGGCCAAAGACCATCTTCTGAAGCCTGGTCAAAGCTGGTAAATGGCTTATGACTTTTAGAGCAAGTCAGGAACACAGATATTTTGCCCAGGAATAAAATAAATTTAAATAATATGAATAATAATAAAAGGGCAGCTATGCTGGAGTGGGAATTGAAGAGGGTGCACATGGAGAGAAAACCAGGAACCAGTCCTAGTAGTCCTATCAAGACAGATAGGCAAAAACAACTGGTAAGGTGCTCTTGTGTTCCTCTAGAATGGAAAAGAAAAGCTGTTCAGAAGCCAGTCCTAAATGAATGGGACTTTTCCTGTACTTGTTCCTCAGATTGGTTCTGCCTAAGCTGCTTATATTGATCTAACAAAAAAAAAGTCTTGAAAGCAAGAAATGAGATGGGAGGAGATTAAGAATTAAATTGTTAGATATTTGATTTAATCATGATAATATTTTAATGATCATATGTAGAAGAAGAAGAGTAGTACTAGTTTATTTCTCTCATAGACTAACAATGACTTTGTGATATACTCTGGTTTAAACACACATTAGAAGTGCAATTAACTATGTACAAACATATCAAGCAGTCTGAGAAATAAAGGTCATCATAAGTAACTGTGTAGATAAAACTATCAAAAAATCTCATTGAATTAACAATAGACAAAGGTATGCTTATTTGAAACTACGTATATTTCCCTTAATCTGTTTTAGAAATCTTTTTGACAGTGGCAGAATATTCAGATCTGCGATCTCAAATCCTTTTTACAATTCAGAGTAAAAGAAAACCAGTATTCACTGGAATTTTTTTTATCCTGCTGAGCATAACCAAGCTGGAATTATGCTGAGAGGGATGAGATCATATCAGAGCTTGTTACTCACTTCAGTTTCATCTCCTTCATTTAAAGTAGGAAGAAAGAAATTCTTTTTAAAGACACAGATAGTTGCATGACTGCACAGCTTTTTAATTTTGAGGGATTTATAAAGAAATTAAATTTACGACACAAAAAGTATATCCATGTCTTCATGAATGTACAGTTTGTCATACTGCTGCAGAGAAAGAAGAAAAGCTTAGATGTTACTTCCTGAGCAAGAAGAGTATAGAAGTGGCAAAATTCAAAAGTCTACATATGCTGTAAATCAGCATAGCTCTGCTGAGGTCAAGCACACTAAAAATCAACAGTTTATGTATCTACATATTTTGGATTATGTGGGCTTTGGAAAAAAAAAAAAAAAAGTCTGTTTTCTAAATTGCTTTCTGGTTGAATAGACAGTATAAGAACAGTGGTGGCTTTACATGTTCAGACAGCCTGAGTTTGTATGCAATAACTGTAGAAAATGATTTCTTCATTACTTAAATAAATTAATTTAATATGTATGAGGACAGGATAAAAGAAATTGACTTCCTAAATATTTGACATTCAAATCTACTTCTATCCACTTAGCAATTTAATAATATTCCTAAAAATATTTTGCATCTATTAGTCTTATTCCTTACCATTTTATGTAATTTTTGTCTACTATCAGGAGGAAAATTTGAAATATCACTGTTGTACAATTCATTTAGGAATAAGAAGGAAGCAGAAGAAAACAAGAACATAATGATAATTTATAAGAAATTAAGGAACACAAAATAGTTCCCCATTCCATTTCATATAGCCAGCTGGAGGTTACATTTCCTAGCAGACTGTGTAACAGAAATAAAACCACAGGTATAAATTTGATCCCAAATAGCCTTCTATTGTTGATAGTTTTATCATGCAAGTAATTAATTTAAAAGCAATGAGCACTATTCTTAAGTGTGAAATTTTGTAGGACAGTTCATTGACATCACAGCTGGCAGAAAATTAAAAACTCACTAAAATGTTTGTAGTAATGATGTCCTCTCCCTCCTCCTTCAACTGCTTCTAACAGAAATTAGTATTTTATTTTCTTATTTAATTGTCCTTAGTTGTTTGAAGACCATTCTCATGCTTAGATGGCAGATGCAACACAGTCTGACTACAAAGTAACATTACCAGCAGTTCCTCTCAAAAATATGTGCTTAGATATACAGGATATGTAGCTGAGATAAAAGATATAACAGTTCTGAAAACCTGCCAGATCTTTTTCACTGAATAAAGTTAGGCAGCCTAAGTTGTCACTGCAGCAACAGAAAACAAACATAGAGCAGTTTCCTAAATACTCAGTATCTTTGACAACTTTTAAAATGCAGTAAATCTTCTGGAGCTTTCATAGTATGATTTACAGCTTTGGATTATGTTTTTTACTAGTAGTATTAACAGTTATTGGATTATTTACTCACTTCTAAGCTTATACGGGGTTAACTTCTGATATCTGTATGCAAATCAGTCTGAATATTTTGTGATTGAGGAAATATCTTTAGAATAAATATTACTAACAATAGCTACTCATTTGACATGAGACTTCTAGAGATATATTCCCAGACATCCTCCCCATCTCAGATTATTTTGTAGTATTTTACTTTACAGGTGGAGCTTGAGTGATTCTAGTCATACAGACCTTTATCAAGATTGGTCAAAAATTCTATCACTTCATGTTTAAAGATACAGACTAGAGAAAACTCAGTGCACACGCTCAGTGGGGGGTGGTCACACCTTGGGAGGCAGGTCAGTTCTGGGATGGAGGTGTGTTTTGGTATTGTAATGAGATTATAATGAACAAAGTTCACTCTGAGTATAGCATTTCATCAAAAGTTGACAGACCATTGGCCCATCAGATGTACAGTTTATCAGTTTTATAAAGTGTATCATGTACCTTTAGATCCCTTTGTTATCACAGAGCATGGCCGTGCTGTCTCTGCTCCGCTCTGCCCTTTATGCAGTTTCTCTTAGAGTCAGCACATCGTTCCCTGATGTTGCCAACATCTAGGGTTGCCTAGACAATAGCTATGGTAAAAACTCATTGCATTACACCCTGCTGCAATGCTGTACCTTTCCTTAAAATATTAATATAGGTTTGATTTCTAGGTCACCTCCAGCAATTATTCCACATGCCTCTTTTAAATTTCATATCTTTATATTGGGTTTGCATGGCAAGGTTTTGGTACTGGGTTGGCCCAAGATGGAGCAGGTGAGTGCCTGAAGGAGCCTGTGACCTCATGGAGAGTGCACACTGAAGGGGGTCCCTGTAGGACCTGCAGAAAGAGGAACCCACATTGCAGCAGGTTTGCTGGTGGAACTTGTGACTCTGTGAGGGACCCATGCTGGAGCAGTCTGTTCCTGAAGGACTACACCCCCTGGAAAGGATCCACACTGGAGCAGTTAGTGAAGAACTGCAGCCCATGGGAAAGATTCAAGTTGAAGAAGTTCTGGAGAACTGTCGCCCATGGGAGGGACCCTACATCAGAGCAGGAAAGGGATGTGAAGAGGAAGGAGTAGCAGAGACAGTGTGACAAGCTGTCTGCAACCCTTATTCCCTGTCCCCCTGCACTGCTGTTGGGTAGAATGTAGAGAAATGTTTTAAGATTTAGTTTTATTTCTTATTACTTTGCCAATAAATAAAATTAATGTAAGAAAATAATCTTATCAGGAGTAGCCAGCATGGATTCACCAAGGGGAAATCGTATTTGACTAACCTGAGAGCCTTCCATGATGATGTGACAGGTGCAGGGAGAACAGTGAATATTATCTTCCTCAACCTTATCAAAGCTTTTGACACCATCTCCCATAACATTAATGTGAATAAACTCAGGAAGTATGAGTTGGAAGAGTGGACAGTGATCAAGAACTGACTAAACAATAGAGTCCAGAGTATTGTGAATAACTATGCAGAGTCCAATTGGAGACCTGTGACTAGTGATGCTCCCTGGGCATCAAGCCCAGTCTTATTCAACATCTTCATCAATGACCTGGATGAGGTGATAGAGTGTATCCTCAACAAGTTTGCTGGTGATATGGAACTGGGAGAATTGGCTGATTCACTGGAATTATGTACAGCCATTCAGCAAGATCTAGACAGACTGGGGAGCTGGGCAAAGAGGAGCCTAATGAGGTTCAACAAGAATAAGTGTAGAGTTCTGCACCTGGAGAGAAAAAACCCCAGGGGTTGACCTGCTAGAAAGCAGCCCCATGGAAAAGGACTCTGGGGTCCTGGTGGAGAACAAGTTATCCATGGGAAAGCAATGTGCCCTCATGGCCAAGAAACCCAATAGTAACCTGGAATGCATTAAGAACAGCGTTGTCAGCAGGTCAAGGGTGGTTCTCTTCTTCCTCTACTCTGCCCTAGTAAGACCACATCTGGAGTATTGTGTCCAGTTCTGGGCTCCCTAGTTCAAGAGGGACAGGGATATGCTGGAAAGAGTCCAACAAAGGGCTACAAGGATGCTTAAGAGACTGGTACATCTGTCATACAAGGAGAGGCTAGGAGACCTGGGACTGTTTAGTCTTGAGAAAAGAAGACTGAGATGAGACCTTATGAATGTCTATAAAGATCTGAAAGATGGATGTCAAGAATGGCCAGTCTCTTTTCAGTGGTGCCTTGTGATAGGACGAGGGGAAACAACACCAAGTTACAACACAGAATGTTCCACCTGGACATGAGGAAAAACTTTGTTACTGTGAGGGTGACGGAGCACTGGAACAGGCTGCCCAGAGAGGTTGTGGTGTCTTCTTCTCTGGAGACTTTCAAGACCCATCTGGACAGGTTCATGTGTGATCTGCCCTAGTTGTTCCTGCCGCAGCAGGGGGGTTGGACTTAATGATCTTCAGAGTTACCTTTCAACTCCTATGATTCTATAGTTTTAATTTCCTCACATCGAGTTTATTTTGCTTGTGAAGGTAATTGGTAAATGATGCCTCTGTCCTTATCTCGACCCGTGAGCCTTAAAATATATTTTCTCTCCCCTGTACACTTGAAGAAGTGGAGTGACAGAGTGGCTTTGGTGGGCACCTGTCATCCAGTCATCCCACTACATATAGACAGCCAAATTGTACTAGAGGATTTAATTTCTCTTTTATACTTCAGTGACACAAAGCAAGATTACAGCAAAAATAAGTAAAAATATTTAAAATCCTTGACTATTTTGCTATTTTGTTTCTTGATAAGTCATTTTGTTGTGTCCACTAAACAGCTCTCACTCCCCTTCCTGAGTGGGACAGGGAAAGAAAATCTGATGCAAAACTTGTGGGTTGGGTTAAAGGTAATTTATTGAAAGAATGAAGCAGAGTAATATGCAGAAGCAAAGGAAAAAAAATAAATCTCTGCTTCCTCTCAGCAGGTACTGTTCAGCCACTTCCACTCCTCATTTGTTTCATTCCCTTGCCGTGGGAGCTACTCAGGATTTCTGAACCACTTCAAAGCACAAATAGAATAATTCACACAATGTCACAAGAGATATCAACAGTTAAAGGATATGTCAGGCTGTATTCCCTTTTGCTTGTGATCTTCAGATCTGCAACAGTCAAGTTTTAGTTATCACTAAATTAGGTTCAATGCTAGTAATACATTCTTCATTACAAGGCCAGCTTTCTACCAGTCCTGGTTTGCTGGACTGATTGGCCAAGCGGTTTTTAGGGGTTCCACTGCTATCTGAATAGAACTACCTTCTATTGATTTTGTAAACCATGTTTTTAAATAAAATATGTTGCAAAAGTGTTAATAATATCTTCATCTAATACTGCTACTGAGCCTGTCATAAGTCTTATTCAGCCTGAGTAAGACATCTTTTAAACCATATAATAAAGAATTATTGGCTTTCTTATTAAAGAAAGCAGCCTGATACTTTTAGGCTAAATCCTAATAGATGGCAAATAATACACTATTTTACTTCTTACTTGTGTTTTCTCTGGGTTTTTTTTTGCCTCCATTAATTGCCATTCCCTCTCCAGGTTACTATTAATCAGGGTGCCAATCCTTTTATCTTGCACTTCTGCTGATATGTAACTGCTTTCTTTTATCTATCATACATTTTAGATTATATCACATTCCTCAGTGACTGCTATTTTTTTTTCTCAATTCAGTCCATCCTTTCACAAGATAATAGATTGATATTGTTATTATTAAATTATTGTGATTAAAATTATTAAGAAAACTTTGCAATATTCTCCCATTTTAATCTAAGTGTTTCCATGTAATTTCATCTCTACTTGAAATTACTTTCTGATGAAAAACCTGAGGCATGGCTTTAACCCTTTTCGTAGTCTTACATACTACACATGACTGTGCTGACACAAATCACAAGTTACTACTTGCTCTGAATGTGGCTGCTACAAAAAGAAGGGGAACTCAGCCATTTCCAGGAAGTTAAGGCCCTGTCATATGTAACAGTTACTTGGGAAGACAGACATCATAACTCCACACGTTTCTTCTTCTGAAGAACATTTGGTAGCTAGTTTAATTGGTGCTATCTATGCAAAACATAATCAATTTTTCAAGCTGCTTCTTGCCTACAGAGAGCTTTTGTTTCAAATCTAAAGAAGGTCTTGTGAGTGAAAATTTGTCTGATTTTTCCATCATAACAGCTCATTTAATTAAAGATAATGGCTCAGTCTATAAATCTGTCATGCCCATGCTGTTAGAACATTGTCAATGTGTTAACCATGTGGTTCTATATTTCTTTCTTTTCATTAAACTAGAGGCAATTTTTTACCTTGAAATCCAAGTGTAACTTCTTGTTCCTAAGATTTAAAGAGATAAAGGGTTATTTGTAACTAGAAAACAAAAAGCACTATATCTTGTTTCTGTCATTAAAAAAACCGTGCATCTAGATAAGAGACTATGAAGCAGTACATGTAGAAGATGAGTTTTGCACAGCTACAAACCAGATTCCTACCTGCAAAAATAATTGGATAATGTTTTGTTTTAAAGCAAGTAGAAAATTAGTTTAAGTTTTTATAAATCACGAACAGATCACTACTGGAATCAAACTTCAATTTTGTTTACCCAGACTATCATTTACCATAACTTTGAAAAAATGAAATCTCTAAGTTTTTCCAAGTACCTTTCTCCTGCTGCATAAATTACATTAATTATGATTGCATGTTAGTGGAAAGATAATTTGCTTGGTTTGTTGACTCTGCAGTTTCATTACATAAAAGTCCAAAGTGAAACTAAAAATTACTGAAATTGTTTGATACCAAACGTATCAATACATAAATAAAAAGCTTCTAGTTATCTAGGCCTGAGGAGATACAAGCAGCCTGCTAACACAGACCACACAAGTCACTAGCCAAGAAACTTCACATTGTCTCTTTAGTCCATCAGGCTGTTTGGCTACAGTTTAGAACTCATGATTAGGTGTACAGTGGAATTTTTTACTGAGTCAGTTTGATGTAGTGGAATTTTTTCTCACTGAGTCAAGAGCAAAGCGCGATTGCTGATTTTTTTCCCCTTCTCTTCCTCATTTTTGAGTATTCACTATGTTTTATACTCTAGTTTCTCACTTTCTTATTCCTTTGCTAAAATATTTTTCAATCATCATTTGTGTCTATCTCATATTCTCCTACAGTTTTTTTTTTTCACAAAGTGTGTCTTGAAAAAACATCTTTGTTCTGTTGTTGAAGTATAAAATAACAACACTGAGACCAAGATGAGGGCTGCTGTATCTGTTATCAGTCTTCACCACCACCACAGTAAGAACCATCTATAAAATAGACAGAACTTGTCACCTATAGAAACAGAATGAGCTCTTTCCTTGAAAGAGACACTTTTGGGATCAGACAGAAACTACTAAGGCAATGTTAAGAAACAGTGGATTGTGGTTGTTTCTGCAAGTCTGTAAATATATAAATTTATTTGTTTAAGCTGACAATTCACAATTTCTTATAAAGAGGGGTTTATTTTGGTTGGGGTTTTCTGGTTTTGTTGTTTGGGGTTTTTGTTTGTTGGTTTAGTTTTGGTTTTTTTGTTTTGTTTTTGTTTTTTTTAGATTAAGTGTAATTTAAAAAACAAAATATTAAAGAATCATCTCATTCCTTAATGATTTGAGTATTTAAATAAATACAGCCAAATGTGTCAATCTAATTATGTAATCCTTAAGCTACTGTAGACGACAGATGGTAGATGGAACATGAATGGCAGAACATATTTGGTTACATTATAAATCCATTCAAGTATGACAATTTTTAAATTTATTTATAAAACCAAACATTTCTGGGCACAACTTCCTGTATTTCTTAGCTTCAAACCCTGATACAATCACACTCAGGTTTCTAAAATCTACAGCGTAAAACCTGACCAGCTCTTTTTAAAAGATCAGTAGGAGACCTATTCCTGTTATGTGACCAGCAAAATATTATTCATGGATATTGGGTCATTTATCTTACTTTCTTTTTTTTTTTTCTTTCTTGCTTTCTTTCAAGTCCTGTTTTCTCTCCGCATTTGGGATAAATACACATTAATGACACTGAAAATTAGTACAACGTACTTCAGGATTCCTGAAGTTAAGTTTGCACTGTATAACTTGTATATTGTTAATGGCGCTAATTTTAAAAAACACTATATTGGACAATATAGTGTGTTTGCACTGCTTGCTTTTTGCATAATTTTAGCTCATTTTCACATGCATATATATCTATCTTGAGCCTTTCCTTTGCTAGAATTTATTCTAGCACTATGACTGAAAAGAACTACCACAACTGTGGGATGTTATTTAACATTGGCAAAGGCAGAACTGACAGCTTGGACAAAATGCAAATCACTGAGGAGTTTGCAATAGAAATGAGTGTAAACAGATGGTTTGGAGTGAGCTGAAGTATTGCTGAATTTCTATTTTAGGATAATGGAAGGGCTCCTATTTAAGATTATTTTTTTTTAATGGAAAGCAGCAAAACACTAACTTTAAAAAGTCTTCAGTGTGCTAGATCGTGAGAGCTGAATGCACCTTTTTATATGACTTACTTGAAATGTGTGGCTAAGATCCTGCAGCTGGCCATGAAAGGCTGGGTGCATCTGCATGGTGCTCTAGAGAACTGCAAAGTTCTTTAGTTATGAAAAAAAGGTACCATGCTTCTGGAAGAGAACAATGAAAGTCACCTTATCTTATCTGCTGCTGCCCTCAAACATAATCTTTAGATGTCTTACTTAAACATTCACTTAAACATTCTTGGACTTTTTTGCATTCCTTGCAAATTCTACAAAATGTGTTTAGCATAAACATTTGCGCTGTTTCTAAAAATTCACTTCAGCAAAATAGAATTGTTCATACAAGTTTCTATTTAAAGTTATAAAATTTAGTTACGATTGAATGTGATAGAATATTCCTCTGGTGATGTTCCATTTTTGTGTAATTTTGTAGAAAATTGCTTAACATGCGTACACAGTCAATTCCTCAGAAATTATAATCAGTTCAGCAACGCATTTGTTTTGGGAGCTAGAGTATACAGACCAATCTGAAATGTAATAGCCTTTCATTTGCTGTATTGTAATGTGCTGGTATTTCATAGAATTAGCAGAAAGTAAATGTGGCTTTCTCCTCTGAATAATAGACTTGCAAATAAATCTAGGGAAGTAGGACACTAGGTGATGATGTGTGTCTAAAATGTAAGCTGATCAAAATAGTGCAACTGATCATTAAATGTACAGAAATAGGAAAAAGATGCAACATTATACTTAGGCCAACAATAAGTTTAATCAAGATGTAGCTGCACTGCTGAATACAGCTAAAATTGCATTATATTACTTTTAATTTACTTAAGGGTAATTAGATCTCTTCTGTTCCAAAGAAAATCAGTTCACAGAAATCCTAAGCGTTATCTAGATATACTTTAAATGCAAAAGCTTAATCAGAGAGTTAAGTTTACCTCATGGACATTCTGATATGAAATTAATGTCTGGTATGAAATTACAATTAAAATTATATTTTTTATCATTTTAGATATTGTATTATTCCTTAAAGTACTCGCTTGTTCATCTCTGAGCTGGTTGAGTGGAGAGAATACAGGAAGAAACCCAAGTAATGATATTTTTTGTGTGATTTTGGGCCTTTTACCCCACTACGTTTTAGGATTTAACTTCTTATGTCACTAATGTCATAGAAATTGTATTTTCATGAAAGGATTCCAATATATTTAGCATTGTAAAGATTGTTCTAAATATTCCCCGCTTATCTAAATCAGAGTAAAGAAAGGAAAATTAATTGTTAAAAAGGAAAATGACAGTACCATACAGTAGAACTCCCATAATCTAACAATTCTCTTTCAAAATTAACATACAAAAACAAACAGGAAAAAGTAGCATATAGAGAGTGTTAGCATCCAAGATTCTGTTTTTCTCACAGCTTCTTGACATCTGAGCTTCTAAGCTTTTCTTTTTAGTAACCTAATAATTGTGTTTTGTGAAATACATCAGGACCTGGTCCCACAACACTGAATCGAAGAAAGAGGAAATTATCTTGTTTACAATTAGTGATACATTAAGGAAAAAGCATATTTCTGATCAATTTAGCAATTATTTATACTAACACTAAAGAACAATCTAAACATAGTATTAATTTCCACTTTTCCTACTACTGATATTATTGGATAGGAAAATTGACTAAGTGGTTAGCATTCTGATCAGCTACAGAAATTTAATTGGGAGAAGAGGCTGACCCTACAGATTTCTAAGGGGGGGAGGGGGAGTCCCAATAAACAACCAAAAAACAGAGATTGAAGGAGAAGCAGAATGTATCAGAACAAGAAATTAGTAATAAATAAATAAATAAATAAATAAATCGTAGGTCGACGTAGTTTTTAAGGCTGAAAATTTGTTTTGAGTTTACACACCATATTATACCAGTGGAAAACATGTCATGAATCCCACTGTTTTTAATTAAATCCTTTCTCAGTTTCATAATGAGCTATTACATTGCAAAGTAATGAGAAAATTTTCTATTATCAGTCAAAATATTTTGTTTTGCACAAAACAATGCAACTGAGGAAAGAATTCTTATGCCAGATATGCCCAAACTTTAGACACAAATGTAATAAAAAATATAAAACCAAAACAACTCAGAAAAAACTACTTCTATTGATTTTGGATTTCTGAAATCCTGAATCAAATGCTAATCAGAAAAGTGGCACTCTAACAATTCTATGTGTCCCTAGGTAACTTAAAAGCTATTTTTACATTGCATCAAGATTCAGAAAAGTTTTATACTGAATGTTATTCTTCGTTACTTTAAACACAACAGTCTCAGGGTTAGGAGGGCCATTTTACCCAGAAAACACAGTATTGTTTTTTTCCTAGCATGCATATTTCTGATAATATAGCTCAATGAATGAGAAACTGCAGATCAGAATAACTTTTTAATTTTTTTTATTCTTTTGTGGTCTTGGATTTACATTCTTTGAAGAAGAACGACGACAGGCCATTTCCTCAGGTCATTATTCACTTGGGAGAAGAGGCCAACACCCACCTCCCTACAACCTCCTTCAAGTAGTTCTCAAGGGCAATGAGGTCTCCCCTCAGCCTCCTTTTCTTCAGACTAAACAACCCCAGTTCTAAATTAATTTGAATTTTGCATGCCCTCCCCTCCTAGTATGTATAGATACAAACATATTTCAAAATTCTTCTGTGCCCTATGAGTGATGTCTGACATGTTTTTAAATTACAGTTTTAACTGATAAATAGCTTATTTATAAATAAGTGCATCATCTTTGTCCTGGTTTGAGCCAGGATGAAGCCAATTTTTATTTTTACTGATTTTTTTTTCCTTCAGTAAGCTTTCTTGTAGCTAGCAACAGTGTGTTCTGCTAGGCTGATAAGACAGTGGAATGTTTTTCTAACTACTGAGGCTTCAAGGCTGCACCTGCACTCTGCCGGCTCAGACACTATGGGGAGATCTGTGACCCCCCGTAGGAGGCTGAGTTAGATGGACAGCAAAATTGGCCAAAGATATTCCATTCCATATATCTACGTAAGCTCAGAGGAAGGTCAGAAATCACAGAAGACAACTTCCTTCCTTCTTCTTCCTCCCTTCTCTTCCGTCCATGGCCGGCGTCCTGGGAGGACTCTGTTCATCCATCACCGTCGACCCTTAGGCTCAAGATCTCCTGACCCCCATAACTCTCTGCTCTTTCTCCAGCAGCAACTCCGGGATTCCTCGGAACTCTTCCCAGTTCAGGGAAGTGCTGTGGGAGTTGCTGAGGGTGGGGGGTGGTGAGAGGCTTTTGCCCATACCTGAATATATCTGTATATAATTGTATATATAATGCAAAAGCTTAATCAGAGAGTTAAGTTTACCTCATGGACATTCTGATATGAAATTAATGTCTGGTATGAAATTACAATTAAAATTATATTTTTTATCATTTTAGATATTGTATTATTCCTTAAAGTACTCGCTTGTTCATCTCTGAGCTGGTTGAGTGGAGAGAATACAGGAAGAAACCCAAGTAATGATATTTTTTGTGTGATTTTGGGCCTTTTACCCCACTACGTTTTAGGATTTAACTTCTTATGTCACTAATGTCATAGAAATTGTATTTTCATGAAAGGATTCCAATATATTTAGCATTGTAAAGATTGTTCTAAATATTCCCCGCTTATCTAAATCAGAGTAAAGAAAGGAAAATTAATTGTTAAAAAGGAAAATGACAGTACCATACAGTAGAACTCCCATAATCTAACAATTCTCTTTCAAAATTAACATACAAAAACAAACAGGAAAAAGTAGCATATAGAGAGTGTTAGCATCCAAGATTCTGTTTTTCTCACAGCTTCTTGACATCTGAGCTTCTAAGCTTTTCTTTTTAGTAACCTAATAATTGTGTTTTGTGAAATACATCAGGACCTGGTCCCACAACACTGAATCGAAGAAAGAGGAAATTATCTTGTTTACAATTAGTGATACATTAAGGAAAAAGCATATTTCTGATCAATTTAGCAATTATTTATACTAACACTAAAGAACAATCTAAACATAGTATTAATTTCCACTTTTCCTACTACTGATATTATTGGATAGGAAAATTGACTAAGTGGTTAGCATTCTGATCAGCTACAGAAATTTAATTGGGAGAAGAGGCTGACCCTACAGATTTCTAAGGGGGGGAGGGGGAGTCCCAATAAACAACCAAAAAACAGAGATTGAAGGAGAAGCAGAATGTATCAGAACAAGAAATTAGTAATAAATAAATAAATAAATAAATAAATCGTAGGTCGACGTAGTTTTTAAGGCTGAAAATTTGTTTTGAGTTTACACACCATATTATACCAGTGGAAAACATGTCATGAATCCCACTGTTTTTAATTAAATCCTTTCTCAGTTTCATAATGAGCTATTACATTGCAAAGTAATGAGAAAATTTTCTATTATCAGTCAAAATATTTTGTTTTGCACAAAACAATGCAACTGAGGAAAGAATTCTTATGCCAGATATGCCCAAACTTTAGACACAAATGTAATAAAAAATATAAAACCAAAACAACTCAGAAAAAACTACTTCTATTGATTTTGGATTTCTGAAATCCTGAATCAAATGCTAATCAGAAAAGTGGCACTCTAACAATTCTATGTGTCCCTAGGTAACTTAAAAGCTATTTTTACATTGCATCAAGATTCAGAAAAGTTTTATACTGAATGTTATTCTTCGTTACTTTAAACACAACAGTCTCAGGGTTAGGAGGGCCATTTTACCCAGAAAACACAGTATTGTTTTTTTCCTAGCATGCATATTTCTGATAATATAGCTCAATGAATGAGAAACTGCAGATCAGAATAACTTTTTAATTTTTTTTATTCTTTTGTGGTCTTGGATTTACATTCTTTGAAGAAGAACGACGACAGGCCATTTCCTCAGGTCATTATTCACTTGGGAGAAGAGGCCAACACCCACCTCCCTACAACCTCCTTCAAGTAGTTCTCAAGGGCAATGAGGTCTCCCCTCAGCCTCCTTTTCTTCAGACTAAACAACCCCAGTTCTAAATTAATTTGAATTTTGCATGCCCTCCCCTCCTAGTATGTATAGATACAAACATATTTCAAAATTCTTCTGTGCCCTATGAGTGATGTCTGACATGTTTTTAAATTACAGTTTTAACTGATAAATAGCTTATTTATAAATAAGTGCATCATCTTTGTCCTGGTTTGAGCCAGGATGAAGCCAATTTTTCTTTTTACTGTTTTTTTTTTCCTTCAGTAAGCTTTCTTGTAGCTAGCAACAGTGTGTTCTGCTAGGCTGATAAGACAGTGGAATGTTTTTCTAACTACTGAGGCTTCAAGGCTGCACCTGCACTCTGCCGGCTCAGACACTATGGGGAGATCTGTGACCCCCCCGTAGGAGGCTGAGTTAGACAGACAGCAAAATTGGCCAAAGATATTCCATTCCATATATCTACGTAAGCTCAGAGGAAGGTCAGAGATCACAGAAGACAACTTCCTTCCTTCTCCTTCTCCCCTTCTCTTCCGTCCATGGCCGGCGTCCAGGGAGGACTCTGTTCATCCATCACTGTCGACCCTTAGGCTCGAGATCTCCTGACCCCCATAACTCTCTGCTCTTTCTCCAGCAGCAGCTCCGGGATTCCTTGGGACTCTTCTCAGTTCAGGGAAGTGCTGTGGGAGTTGCTGGGGTGGGGGGAGACAAGAGGTTTTTGCCCACACCTGAATATATCTGTATATAACTGTATATATTTTCTTGCATGATTCATTAGTGTTTTAATTAAAGCTGTGTAGTTTAGTTTTCAATCCAGCCAAGTCTCTCTCTTTTTCTCTCTCTCCTTCCCTACCTGGGTTGGGGGGAGGGGGGATCGAGAGCATTGTTGTCGGACCTGAGTCAAACTGTGACAATCTTGTCTGAAACAGTAGTGTTGCATTATTTCATATTATGGAGAACTATATGCAAAATACAATAAATATATATCTGAAGTTTTGCCAGTCCTATTAAGTAGCAAAAAATGAGCACACCGTGAAAGAATATAATGCAAAAAACCCACAAAGTCTCAAATACTAAAATATTTTTATATTAATAACTTCATTAGCTGTAGCAACTTCTAGTGACTTGAAAAGTTACCCTAAGCTGCTAAGGTATTTTGAGAGAGTGAAATGATAATACAGATTGTGGATTTTTAAAAAAAAGCACTATCATTATTCAAATTATCAGTAGGAATGCTTATGGTCTCTGAATCTACAATAAATAAAAAGACATTTAAAATTACTTGTAGTTGTGATTGTTATTCTGATACTCATCTTATAGGACCTTAATTATGAAGGAAATCTATGCAACCACTGTTGTCTGTGAGCTTGGGTACAAAAAATCCAGACAATTAGGTTATTTTATATACCAAAAATACCTATTTGTTCTTTTTCTACAACAATATCAGACAACTGTCACATTACACACTCTGACAGAGATAACCCAAAATATTTACTTTCTCTGTCAACTATTTTTTTAAAGTGAAAAGTAGGCTGACTGAAAATATGCAAATACCTACCAGCTCAGTGGGGAAAGGGAGGTCACTGACAATCCATTATGGCTTACACTTGTAGAGAAAATATTTACAGGAAGTAATTTTGTCTTTACCAAGAACATCTGTGTAAATCAGTTCTCACCCTGGGATAGCTGAAAGCAATGAGCTGTCTCTTTGCAGATGATTGAACAATAGCAGGAGATTATCATACAAGCAAACATTTAAAGTATTGCTTCTTATGGATCACACTTGGGAAATGTCAGATCTGAGTTCACCAAAGCCTTGATGGCCCTGACCAGGCTTACCCTTGGTGACTTTTCAGCCCTGCCTAGAGTTCCAGTCCCTGCCTGTGCTCTGTGCATCACTCTGCCTGTTTCTTGAGAACAAATTTATCATACCTAACCTGTACATTTTCAGAGATAGTTGTTTCTATATCATTATTGAAGTTCAATATGATTTTATCTTATTTTCATTTCAAATGTAAAATATTTTTCCACCAAGAAAAACATTTACTGTAAAAGTGACATTTAAACTGCAAAATACATAGTAATTTGAAAGATATTTATAAGAGGAAAGATATTACGTCTTGTATTATTTTCTCCTCAGGTTTATAATCAGAACAAAAATGGTACAGGAAGGAGAGGAAAAAGGGTAAAACGAGCAAGGTGTGATGTTAATTTCAGTGTTGTGGCGATGAAAGGCTTCTGGTAGAGCAGAATACATAACATTATGCAGAAGTGGGAAGCTTCTTACCAGCCAGAGAATGAAAGAGAAGTTTGGGGAAAGGAAAACAGTTGACTCATTTTTCCTATTATCCAGTACTAAAATGAAGCAACTTAAAAACTGAGAGCAGCTTTTATTATCACATACAATACAGTTTATATACACTAAAATCTAACCTGTTATTGTACAATACTGAGTAAACTGGCTATTGAAGCTATCCTAACACATTAAGGTCTTTCAGGCTGTTCCAGAACAGTTGTTAACATGCAACGACTAACACAAGCTAATGTAATGGATATATGGCAGAGGGGGGGAAGGGAATTAATTATACCTATACAAGAGATCAGTGTTTGCAACATTGTTTGATTGATGGAATATTTGGTGGATAAGGAATTGGATAGTGGTCAATGGCTCAACGCCCAGATGGAAAACTGTGATAAGTGGTGACCCTCAGGGGTCTGTACTGGGACCAGAGTTGTTTAATATCTTCATTAATGATACTGACAGTGGCATTGAGAGCACCCTCAGCAGTTTTGCCTATGACATCAAGCTGGGTGGTGCAGTCGATATGCCAGGGGGATGGGATGCCATCCAGAAGGACCTGGACAAGCTGGAAAAGTGGGCCCAGGTGAACTTCATGAGTTTCAGTGAGGCCAAGTGTAGGGTCCTGGGCCAGGGCAACCAGAGATATGAACACAGACTGGGGGAAGACATGCTAGAGAGCAGCCCTGGGGAAAAAAACAGCCTGGGGGTACTAGTGGATCAAAAGCTGGACATGATCCACCAATGTGCAATTGCAGCCCAGAGGACAAACAACATCCTAGGCTGCATCAAGAGACATGTGGCCAGCAGATGGAGAGAGGTGATTCTGCCCCTCTACTCTGCCCTGGTGAGACCTCACCTGGAGTACTGTGTCCAGCTCTGGAGCCCCTAACACAAGAAGGATGTGGACCTGTTGGAGCATGTCAAGAGGAGGATAATGAAAATGATTGGAGGGCTGGAGCACCTCTCTTATAAAGACAGGCTGAGGGAGTTGGGGTTGTTCAGGCTGAAGAAGACAAGACTCCAGCGGAGACCTTATAGGGACCTTCCAATACCTGAAAAGGCCTATAAGAAGGCTTGGGAAAAACTGTTCACTAGGATATGTAATGACAGGACAGGGTGTAATGGCTTTGAGCTAGAGAAGGGTAAATTTAGGTTGGACATTAGGAAAAAGTGGTGGATCACTGGGATGGATTGCCTAGAGAGGTGGTGGAGGCCCCATCCCTGGAAGCATTCAAGGTCAGGCTTGATGGGGCTCTGAGCAATCTGTACTAGTGTGAGATGTCCCTGCTTACTGTAAGAGGGTTGGACTACTTGACCTTTAGAGGTCCCTTCCAACCCAAGACATTCTATGATTCTCTAATGTAGCATAGCATAGCACAGCATAGCATAACCTCTTCTACAACATAACAGTTTTCATTACAGGGCTTTGCCAGAAGGTGCTATGCCTTCATCAGAGCAATGACACTTTGATAAAGCACTAGTGCAATACATCATCAAGGAGCTGCACAGGGTGATGTATTGGTGTAATATATCAAAATGCCACTGCTCATGAGAGGTTTGATCCTGCTTCTCTTGAAGTCTGTAAAATATATCATTGAGCAAAATGAAAAGGATCAGGACCATAAGGTGTTTTATATAAAATTACTTTTATATTCTCCTTTTTTTCAACTTAAAAAAATCTCTTTAACTTTGCTTCATATACTATTGTAATTTTATTTTGAATGAAGGTTTGTATTATAGGATTTAATAGGGAGAGACATAGTAGATAATGAAATGTACATGTATTCTTATTCTTCTCCAAAATCACTGGGGATTTGTAGGAGAATAAAGGGAGAGGAGTTTATACAAAACTTGCACTGTGAGATTGAGGGTTTGTTGCACTGGGAATAAAACCTTAAGCACTGGCAATGTAAAAAATATTAGTGTTAGAAAGAATCTGAGACTATAACAACTACAGTAAACAACTAGGCCAAAGATCACATGTATCAGCAATATCCTGCCTTTTCAGTGCCTAAGTTTCACTTGCTTAGACAAAAGAACAGAACAAGCATTTTGTTGTACCCAGCATTTGTCCCAGTCAATCCTTTGCCACTTTTGTGCTGGCTCTCACAGAATGCTTTCTATCTACATTTTTAAAGCATCCTGCAACATACCAAACCACCCCAAGGCAGCCTCTAGCAATGTATGCAGTACTTTGAGATGAGTTGAAAATACAAATTGTTCTTACTACTTTTTGATTGAACTTCAAAGAGAACGCTCCTCTGCCATTCTTTGGGCATCTTGCCAAAGAGATATCACTCTAAAAATCAGTTGTTAATCAGGCAACGATGGACTAGTGACTATTTATGTGTTCATTCTGATATTTTCTTATACTGTTTTCTGAAACTGCCCTTTTCCTGTGAAGAAAGAAAAGACTATTAACTGTCTCTGGGTTTTATATTACAATTTCAGGATATTTTCATTGGTGATATGACACAGTCTGTAGCATTAAAAAAATGCATATATTTACATATATATTTTTTCTTCAAGTACAGACTAATTCTGGCTTCTTTTGTAATACTTATTATCAAGTTAAATTCATTCCAATCAGTAGAATTTGAGGACTGTCTGTCATTCAAATCCTTTCCAAAACATGGAGTTAGTTTTCTAATATGATTTTTTAAAAAACATATCTGACTTGAACACATAAAAACTTTTTTAGAAACTTCTAAGAATCATGTATATCCTGCTGCAGAACGGATTTTGCTGTGTCTTCCAGTTTATGTAGAAGTGAAAATTGGAGGGCTGGAGCACCTCTCTTATAAAGACAGGCTGAGGGAGTTGGGGTTGTTCAGGCTGAAGAAGACAAGACTCCAGCGGAGACCTTATAGGGACCTTCCAATACCTGAAAAGGCCTATAAGAAGGCTTGGGAAAAACTGTTCACTAGGATATGTAATGACAGGACAGGGTGTAATGGCTTTGAGCTAGAGAAGGGTAAATTTAGGTTGGACATTAGGAAAAAGTGGTGGATCACTGGGATGGATTGCCTAGAGAGGTGGTGGAGGCCCCATCCCTGGAAGCATTCAAGGTCAGGCTTGATGGGGCTCTGAGCAATCTGTACTAGTGTGAGATGTCCCTGCTTACTGTAAGAGGGTTGGACTACTTGACCTTTAGAGGTCCCTTCCAACCCAAGACATTCTATGATTCTCTAATGTAGCATAGCATAGCACAGCATAGCATAACCTCTTCTACAACATAACAGTTTTCATTACAGGGCTTTGCCAGAAGGTGCTATGCCTTCATCAGAGCAATGACACTTTGATAAAGCACTAGTGCAATACATCATCAAGGAGCTGCACAGGGTGATGTATTGGTGTAATATATCAAAATGCCACTGCTCATGAGAGGTTTGATCCTGCTTCTCTTGAAGTCTGTAAAATATATCATTGAGCAAAATGAAAAGGATCAGGACCATAAGGTGTTTTATATAAAATTACTTTTATATTCTCCTTTTTTTCAACTTAAAAAAATCTCTTTAACTTTGCTTCATATACTATTGTAATTTTATTTTGAATGAAGGTTTGTATTATAGGATTTAATAGGGAGAGACATAGTAGATAATGAAATGTACATGTATTCTTATTCTTCTCCAAAATCACTGGGGATTTGTAGGAGAATAAAGGGAGAGGAGTTTATACAAAACTTGCACTGTGAGATTGAGGGTTTGTTGCACTGGGAATAAAACCTTAAGCACTGGCAATGTAAAAAATATTAGTGTTAGAAAGAATCTGAGACTATAACAACTACAGTAAACAACTAGGCCAAAGATCACATGTATCAGCAATATCCTGCCTTTTCAGTGCCTAAGTTTCACTTGCTTAGACAAAAGAACAGAACAAGCATTTTGTTGTACCCAGCATTTGTCCCAGTCAATCCTTTGCCACTTTTGTGCTGGCTCTCACAGAATGCTTTCTATCTACATTTTTAAAGCATCCTGCAACATACCAAACCACCCCAAGGCAGCCTCTAGCAATGTATGCAGTACTTTGAGATGAGTTGAAAATACAAATTGTTCTTACTACTTTTTGATTGAACTTCAAAGAGAACGCTCCTCTGCCATTCTTTGGGCATCTTGCCAAAGAGATATCACTCTAAAAATCAGTTGTTAATCAGGCAACGATGGACTAGTGACTATTTATGTGTTCATTCTGATATTTTCTTATACTGTTTTCTGAAACTGCCCTTTTCCTGTGAAGAAAGAAAAGACTATTAACTGTCTCTGGGTTTTATATTACAATTTCAGGATATTTTCATTGGTGATATGACACAGTCTGTAGCATTAAAAAAATGCATATATTTACATATATATTTTTTCTTCAAGTACAGACTAATTCTGGCTTCTTTTGTAATACTTATTATCAAGTTAAATTCATTCCAATCAGTAGAATTTGAGGACTGTCTGTCATTCAAATCCTTTCCAAAACATGGAGTTAGTTTTCTAATATGATTTTTTAAAAAACATATCTGACTTGAACACATAAAAACTTTTTTAGAAACTTCTAAGAATCATGTATATCCTGCTGCAGAACGGATTTTGCTGTGTCTTCCAGTTTATGTAGAAGTGAAAACCTAACCAACATATTTACTGCATTGTTTTAGGATTTTCAGACCTATCACATTATGAGAACACTTCCAGCTGAATACATTAATACCTGAAGTTTGTGAATCAGATTTTGTACCTCTAGCTGTGTATTTCCTTAAAGTATATAATTACCATAGCCAATAAGCCAAAAGAAAAACAAGCATGGAAGTGAAATTCAGAACATTTTTTAAGATTTTATTTATAATGCTTAGTTGCTTTCAAAAAAACCTTGAAAATGTAGACAAAATAAATGAATAAAAAACTGAAAATGTGTTTCTCCTAAGTTTACTTGGATACTAGATTCCATAAAAGAAAAGATTGCTTCATCATTGAAATACTTGAGTCATAACATTCTCCAAATACTCTCAAGATCAATCCTGCTTAATAGTAAGATTTGGCACATATGACAGTGGGTTTTTTTTCTAAAAGGAAATATGGCCAGTCATGAGTGGTGTTCCCCAGGTCTCAGGGCTCAGTTCTGGGGCAGTTCCTGGTCAACTTCTTTCTTGATGACTTGGATGAAGGGACAGAGTGCACAGTAAGGTGTCTTTTGCTTTCCTAATCTGATCCCTGGCTGCTCAGACAGTTTGTCTTTATTCCTCCCAGGATCTCTACCCTTTCTTCCACCCTCTGTAGGCTTTCATTTTATGTTTGAGTTTCTCCAGGAGCTCCTTGGTCATCCTCTCAGGCCTCCAGGCATTTCTGTCTGACTTCCTCTTTGTTGGAGTGCACCGCTCCTGAGCTTGGAAGAGCTGATCCTTGAATATTAACCAGCTTTGTTGGGTGCCTTTTCCCTCCAGAGATTTCTCCCATGGTACGCTACCAAGCAGGTCCCTGAAGAGGCCACAGTCTGCTCTCTTGAAGTCCAGGGTAGTGAGCTTGCTCTGCACCCTCCTCACTGCCCTAAGAATCTTGAACTCCACCATCTCATGGTCACTGCTGCCAGGGCTGCCCTTGAGCTTCACATTACCCACCAGCCTGTCCTTGTTGGTGAGAACAAAGTCCAGCATAGCACCTTTTCTAGTTGAGTAAAAAGAATCAAAAAGTAACATAAATATAATCTACACAAGAACACACAGCACATGTTACTAACCTAAAAAGCTCAGCAGCAATAAAAAAAATAAAAATCAATTATAATTTACCTTATGTTTGTAGTTGATTGGTATACAATTAATTAGCTATATAACAGTAATTTTCAAATAGTCTATTTAATTTACTATTCCATTTAAATTATTCAGCTGATAAAACCTTGTTCAGAATTTTAATGTTAGAATAAATTTAGTGTAAAGTGAAGTTAAAATACTGGCAAACTTTCTTCCTGTTTCTAAAAACATGGCTACTCTTTAATATCTGTTCTAGATTTGTAAAACTAAATAAACCATGCACAGACACATTATTTCAGGGTGTAAGCACAATGCTATAATTTGCTATGGTGTACCATTTGAGATAAAAGAAAGAAAATTGCAAAGTGACCAAAAAAGAAACACAACATTAGCACTACACATAATAAATCTTATTCTGGAAAGGCATAAAAATCGAAGCAACTCTTTTTGACCCAGTTATACTTTTTCAATAGCTCCTACTATTTGAAAATAAGTAACAATGAATCAATAACGTGGAAAGAAAAATAATCCAAAATTAATTAAACTTCAACTACTTGATTTTGTTTTCAAGTGCTCATTTGATGAGTATAATGATGAGAAATTGAGGTCCTTTGAATGATAGAAACATTCACTTTCAAGTTTTTGAGGTACTGACATACTGATTTTTTAAAAACACCTACCATGTTTATATGTAAATGATGTTGCAGCTGAAATACAGACACCACATTTCATAGGTTTTAGAACATATCCCTGAACTACAAAACCTGATGATTCTAAAAGCAGAATAAGCTAATAAGCTAGTCTGTTAGATCCTGTAACAATCCCAGACTTGGTATTACTCATCCTTTGGGAAATGATTCCACTACAAAGTGAGTAATAGTATTTAGAGTGGCCTTCAAAGTATCAGCATTTCTTCCAGAAGCAAACTGGATAAAAATATTCTTAAGCTATAAAGACATATTTCCCATTAGGTCCCTATGTTGCATATGTTAATATGTATCTGCATGCATCTATACATACATATCCATAGTCTTTTTGATAGCATCCATGTCACCCTAATATGAAAAACTATGGTACTCAGAAAATATGTATTTTAAGATTACCTCTGGAGTGAGTGGGTCTGAATCAGATATCAGACATTATGGTTTTAAAATGCAGCCTCCCTGAGGATTTTTCAGGTTAACAAGGCAAACAATATACTCCATGCAATTATTGCAGTTATTTCTCTTCCTTTTCTTACATGATGAGAACCAAATATCTGGACCAAATCAGGAGATATTCATTAACCTGCACAGTAAGTTCAATGCAACAGATAAAAGACTGCTTACAGCTTTCCACCCAAACCTTGTGTTAAAAAGTTATCAGAGTAAAATTAATTCTAAGAGCAAATATGCATATGATTAAAAATTCCCTTCTGTGAGAAATGATCATTAGTATTATCATGGGGACCTTGGTATTATTTAACATTCTTCTATTCATGGTTAGTCCTGTGTATATTTTTTTAGCTATTCAACAATTAGTTTCCATGTTAGCTGTAATGATTCAAAAATACTATGTTTTGACTCAGGCAATGATATAACATTACATATTCAAATCTTTGCTAGCACACTTGCATTCCAGTACATTGTCACCGTTTGACTCAGGTTCGACAACAATGCTCTCGATCCCCTCTCCCCCCAACCCAGGTAGGGAAGGAGAGAGAGAAAAAGAGAGAGACTTGGCTGGATTGAAAACTAAACTACACAGCTTTAATTAAAACACTAATGAATCATACAAGAAAATATATACAATTATATACAGATATATTCAGGTATGGGCAAAAGCCTCTCGCCTCCCCCCAGTCTCAGCAACTCTCACAGCACTTCCCTAAACTGGGAAGAGTCCCGAGGAATCCTGGAGCTGCTGCTGGAGAAAGCACAGAGTGATGAGGGTCACGAGAGCTCAAGCCTAAGGGTTGACGGTGATGGATGAACAGAGTCCTCCCTGGACGCTGGCCATGGACGGAAAAGAAAGGAAGAAGAAGGAGGAAGGAAGTTGTCTTCTGTGATCTCTGACCTTCCTTTCAGCTTACGTAGATATATGGAATGGAATGTCTCTGGCCAATTTTGCTGTCTGTGTAACTCAGCCTCCTACAGGGGGAGGGTCACAGATCTCCCCATAGTGTCTGAGCCGGCAGAGTGCAGGTGCAGCCTTGAAGCATCAGTAGTTAGAAAAACATTCCACTGTCTTATCAGCCTAGCAGAACACACAGTTGCTAGTTAAAAGAAAACTTACTGAAGGAAAAAAAAAAATCAGTAAAAATAAAAATTGGCTTAATCCTGGCTCAAACCAGGACATACATAATATAATCCATGCCCAAGTGACCTGTATTATAATGCCCAGAATTGTATAACTATAGCTATGACTTTTTTTAAGTAACAAAATTATACTTCTGTTACTGGAGAAAGTCCTATTTTTTTTTTATATAAAGTGGAGTAAGTGATAGAGGAATATTATAAAAACATGTATATCTGGTATTACCCCAAATGATTTTTCCTGTCTGAGCAGCTGGCATTTAATATTCTGAATGGTATTCTAAGACTTTTAAACTGTAGAAGATAATTTTCAGTCCTATGCACAGCTATTGTTAAACTATTTTCATACAAAAAAACCAAATAAAAAATAGTACTTAAGTAGTTTATGCAACTCCAATCAGATAAATGCTGTCTCCAATGTACAGTAACATGTTGCCTCTGAAGAGCATGTTGACTGTAATTGAATGACATAATCTAATTGTTTTGATGAGGAAAGTAGATGCCTGGTATTACAGTTCAAATTCAAGTGAAAAAGATCTGTTTCCCAAACTACCAATTAAAATAATAAAAATAACTGTTCTAAAAATTTTGTAACTGATATTGCTCATTAGATAGTGATTTCATAGTTCTAGAAATCATCACAGTCAGCATATTGGTTTTGAAAGTTCTGCTTCTCTAAAAGTGAAACGTTATGATACCAGAGTCTAAATGTGTTTCTGAAGAGTGATCATAATAAGAAGGAACAAAAGTGAGTTTTAATATTGTTGTGGGTTTAATCACAAGACTTGTAAATACACCCAAAAAACCCTAAGATTTTGTACATTTGGTGCACATTTATAGGTGTAAGTTAATGTCCATGGCTATTATTTTTGGTAGTCTGAAATCTATACACATATGTAGTGAACTAAAATATTATGAAGATTTTTTTCTTCTGTTTTAAATAATAGGTTTTTTGCATGCACAGTGTTGCTTTATTTCGTTGTAACTAAGCAGACATTTTCTTGTAAGCCACAGATAAATAACTTCAAAGGACCTGTTTTTCTCTGGGTCTTTAATTTAAACATGTAATTTTTCAATTTTATAGTTTCTAAATATTGTAGCTTTAACATGAGTGAATAGAGAATTGCTGCAAGCAGTTTACTGTTGTAGAGATTGTTTTAATAAAGATTAGTAAAAGTTTGAGGAGTAGAAGCTTACATGGTGAGAAAAATTTTGGAATAAAATATTCATTTTTCCTCAGCTGTGAAAGTATAAATCCCAGAAGACAGCTATAAACATATTTTTAGAATATGAGGTACAATACAAGGATCCCAGAAGACAATGCACTGTAAGAATAAAATATACCAACAGTAAGTAATTTGTGACACAGCTGCTGAAATTTGGGTAACTCTATTATTCTCTTTCTTTGTGAAATACCTATTAATAAGAAAGCTGCACTAAATACTGTGCATCTGTTAAGCTATGCCAGCAAGATGATTCCGAAGAGTGATATGATGTGGACTCAAACCACACATCAGGAGTCAACTGGCAGAATAACAAGCAGAGTTTTGTGCCAAGGAGGAACAATCAAACAGATGTTTATTCTGTGACAACTAACTGAGAAATTCCTTGAGTGTAAAGACAAGGGAACTACATAAAGCTTTTAGTGATTTTTAAAAGGCACTTGATAAAATGTGTCAAGAGAATCATTCTACATCTTGACGTATTGCAGTATCCTACAAACAATTACCCCTGACTTAATCTAGAATGTAGGAAACACAAAGAAAATTAATGGCTCACTCATCATTTTTTTCTCCTCAGACATTTCCTTTAATCTCATCTAGTCAGCCATATTTTATGAGTCCATCTGGGAAGACAGTTTAAACAGAATTGCCAGAGCTGATCTCTGCTTTCTAGACTGTATCAACCCAACAACTTGAGCTTTTAGAGCCAGCTCACCAAATCCTTGAAGACACTTCAAGATTTAGATTTCAGATTAGGAAAAGGGAAGAAAATATTGTCTGAACAAAATTAATAAACTAGGCAGAAGGAACAGTAAATCTGAAGCAGAAACCAATTAACTGTTTCAAGTAAAAATGACTACACATAATAAAGTTACAGGAAAACAAGATTCAACCTAATAGACCCAGCAGTAGGGAAAAAATGGGGAGCCTGTAAGATATATCAAATAGATAAAGGTTAACACTAGTCATGCTTTAGACTTGTGTATATCAATTTCAGAGAGAAAACATGTTAATAGACTAAAATTATCTATCTAGACTATCTAGATATAGAATGCATGTTTTAGGACATTAAACTGTAGAGCTAAAGAAGGCAATGTGCCTGAACCTAGTAGAGTGATTCAAACTTACTTCTTCCTATACAATTGAGACTCTGAAAACAAAGAAAAAAAAAGCATCCTCGGAGAAGGCGTGATAGTGGTTCAATGTCCTTGTTTTACAAAAGGATTATCTACCAGGAGAGGATGTGCCACAAATTTTACTGGTTTACACAGTATTTTTTCTACATTTATGCAAGCAGTGGGATATTCTGGACACTGAGAGATGTCCAGATTTCCTTGGACATCTTAAGAAAATCCAGATCTACTATCTCCTTGGAAAATATTTTATTGAGATTACAGCATGAGCAGGGTGTACGTCCTTCTTATTCCTCATACTACAATCTGTGTGTAAATTAATAGTTTCAGCAAAAATAATGGGACCTGATGGAGAACAAGAGCTGAAAATCTGTACACTGATAGTGTGTCTCATTGTGTCCTTACTCACAGAGTGTTTAATAGATTTTATATTACATAATTATTGAATATTGAATTATTAAATCCATGGACAAAGTCTTCTGTGTAGATCTGGGTTCTCTAAAAGTGGTCTGTGGTGCCAGGAGGATTTGGAACATGCAGCAATATATGTGTTCCCTCAGTTCTTTGTGTTCTAGAAAGGAGTGAAAGTCATTCTTGCTGAGAAGTACAACATTCTGCTGTGAGTATCCACACTGCTTGGACTACCTCTGCATGTGTATTTTGCCCTAGGAGTGTGTAACTGGGACTGTCGATACAGGCTGTGAATGACATTGTGATACAGCTTTTCAGCTCCTCTTGTGTCCACCAGTCTCACCCACCACTGCTTGTGACTCCTCTCTAGGCTCACAGAGTTGAATTAAAGCTTAAGTACAAGTTCACTAAAATATAGTCAGAGAGACATGGAAATTATTATTTTGGAATTTTAACAGATATTTGGCTAACAAACAACAGTCCATTGTGACATACATGTATGTTTTGCCATGCAAGAAAATGGTGTGGCAGTGATGTAAATCTGTAACCAACACTGTTATATTTCTGCTGCAAATAGGGCTTTACTTTCCAAATGGCAAGCATGCAAAATGAAAAGGATGGGTTAAGCAATTAAATAAGATTTTAGCTGAAAACCCTAGCCCCTTCTGTAAGACAAAAGCACAAAGACCTTCTGGAATTTGCACAGCAAGCTGAGAAATGAGGAGGACCGAATCTAGGAGAATAAAAACCAACACAGATAAAAATAGATAAATTGTCTAAAGTAAGAAGGCTCTTGGGACTCAAAAGAAAATGACCAAAGAAAGAGGAAATTCAGCAACAAAAACTACATAGTACTGTTTAGATATGAAGATTGTGGGTGGCAAGGAATATAAGAAAAAAGGACAGGACATAAATTAAACATAACCAAGATGTAGATCCTAAAGTAAACAAAAATTATTGCTTCACTTTTCAGTAAGAAGAGTCTTGTTAGTTTATTGGAACAAAGAAACAGAAATGGTAACTAATATACTGTGGCAGGAAGCAGACATCAGTTTACAACTTTCAGCAATGTTTTTCTATTCTAACATAGAACTGTAAATCAAAGAAGAAATATATGTATTTTTTTTATTCTGCACGACTGAGGATAATTCCACATGACACCAACAGTACATATGAAGGAAGAAGAACATAATCTGAAAAAAAACAGACAGTCTGTATTACCTTTGATAGAACTTCTAAACAAACTTTGACACAAGGATTACTTACAAGACCTAGAGGCCTGAACGTAAAATGAAGCACACATACTGTAATAAGGATGTGCTTACTATAGGATCCCTTCCTCTTGAGAGGGAGAAAGGTATTTAAACTGAGGCAGAATGCTAATGGGGAAAAAAAAAAAAAAAAAAAGTGAACATAAACTAGAAATGCATATATTTAAGATATAATTGTGAAAATTTCCTAGGTACCATGCAACTGAACATTGGAAATAATTTTTACAGGTTACCAACCTCTGAATACATGTCTAGAAATGTTGCTGATTTTCACAAAGAAGCAAGAAAGGTTTAAAAAAGGATTATGTGGTAGCAATTTGCAGCAGGAGTTAACAGCCCTTTTTCCTAATTCCACGTCCCTAAAGTGAGAAACCACTATTTGAGTAAAGATTTTGTTACATGCAGATGCAGAGTTTCTATGGGTATTTAGACATTCCTGTGATATTTTAAACTGCTTATATTTTATATCTCATGGCAATGATATAATCAAGCTATATTTTATAATAGAAAATTGTCTGAACCAGAGCTCAGAATATTTAATTACATTATTGATTTATAGCCTTTTACTGAAACTGTATAATCTGCACAGAGAATGCAGTGTTTGCTCCAATGTAACCTGTGCTTACAATTTCCATTTGAGATTAGAATGATGTATTTTTTTTAGTACATGTATAACAAGACAATATACAGGATCGCAGAAAAAAACATGAAAAAAACTGGAGATATAGTAAGTATCTATTAAACTGATTAATCTAGAGAAATTCTAAGGAAAGAAACTTACGGCTGTGTAATTAGTTGTGCGTTAAAACAAGTTATAACAGCACAATTTATAGTCCTGCAGTTACTGGCAACCTGAGTTCTTTTTTGAGGCTGAAAAGGAAGAGATAATGAGATTGCACGAACCAATATCTTTCATTTATTATAGATGTATTTCTTTTTTATACCAAATGCACATGATTTTTCAAGATATTAACTGATGTAGAAAGCATAGAGTATGCAAAACAAATTTAACAAGATATCTATTCAGTTCCTTATTCCTACTTTAAAGCTCTACATCAGTATAAAAATAGCTATGAATATTACTCTTTGCTGTTTCTTATAAACTAACTTCTCTTACCTGTATTTAAATGAAGAAAATTAAGGAAAATGGAAATCCTAACAGGTTCCACAGTAGAAACTGTTATGATGATGATGATATAGTAATTAAACCCCTAGCCCCATAAATACCTTACATGACAGTAAAGCACTGTAACAAAAATAGTCTGATTACTAGATAACTGTTTGCCACATGGCAAAAGGTGGAAAAAAAAACCCACACACGTACACACACAGAGAGCACCAAGAAATAATATTTTTAGTGTGAATTGTCTTACAGGGAATTCCTGTGTCAAAGAGAACTAATGTGAAAAAATTCATGGACTTTGAGGATGTTTCATCTTGTTCTTAGGCAGGTCTGTTCTTGAGACATCTGACCAAATGCCACAATCCCCAGAGAAAGCAATTGTTCATACATGTATCTGGCTAGAAAGACAAAGAAAGAAAGAATGACTCTTCTGAATATCCCAACTGGAATACTAGCCCACTAGTTTTCATCTTTTTTGAGAAAAATGATACCTTCCCATCTATCTCTACTGAGTAATGAACAGTGTAAACAAACTCATGGAGTAGAAAATAGCTAAATATCAAATACAATAGATGGTATGGTCATAATTTTATGATTCCTTTAAGAACAGGATGCCACAAAAACTCGACAACTGATGTGAGGAAAAGTTTATGTTCAGATCCATGCCAAGAAACACTGTAAACAGAAACTACAGTGTATGTGATAAGAAATTGAAACGATAAAGCCAAATAATCATTGGGAAATGCAAAATCTTTCAACACAGACAGCATAATATGGAAGAGGATTACATGCAGTTTCCTCAAAATTAAGAAAAATGTTCCTTCCCCTGCTATTTTGGATGTAAGCAGAGCAACCTGAATAATTATTAACATTCCAGATAAGCAAGCTCTCATCTCATGGTGGACAAGCTTATAAAGTAAACTCAAAAAATAACATAAAGCAAGTACAAGAGAAAGTATCTTGCTAGTTAAAATTTGTAAAAAGCATCATAATTGGTGTTGTTGCAGTAGATGGAGTCTGTGTGTACAAAATCAGCAGAGTTTTGCTTTATGACCATCATAATGTTGAAGTGCTTTGTAGGAAAAATGGCTTTAAATGCATTTAATGGACCAGGAAGTTTATTATTGCAAAAGATTAGGGTTCATTGAAGGCTTCATATAATTATTTGGACACTGGGTTTGAGTATTGAAAGAATATAAGCTCTGTAGCAAGAACCTGTTTTTTGTTCTCTAGCTTCAAAATGAAAAAAACTTAAGCTTCAGATGTGAGATAAATTTCCCAAACTTCTATAGAAAGTTAGAGGTCTTGCCAGCAATAGCAGATGACAAAAGACATAAAAGATTATATATAAGTAAGAAAAGAATCAGAGAAATTATGCAAAAATAGGAAAGGAAGTATCAGGAAAGATAAAGAAAATATATATTTAACAATGTTATGAGAAATCTGAACTATATAATTGTTTTAACGTCACTGCAGAGAAAAGGGAACACAGAAAAAATAAAATGTGAAGAAGCAGTAAGATTAAATTAAATAACAGATCACAGCTTTAAAAAGATTGCAGTGTATCTTTCAAAATTTCAATGTACCTTTCAGAAGACGAAAATGCTCCAATATATATGAATTATTTTTTTCTTGATTTAGGTTATTTTCAATCTATTATAAGAAAATTAACATTATCTCAAATTTCTTGGAGATAATTTATCAAAACATTCCTTCTTCCTATCATGGTTATAGATTCTGACAAAAAGAACTGATATTGGCCAGCAGGAAACTTATTTCAGTATTTTCACTACAGCAATATTGTTAAATTTTATTTGTGGTCATATATGAGGGTAAAAAAGAAAGAATTTAGGATATGATACCACTGTGCTGTGTGGCTTCACTACACTCTTATTATCTTCTAGTAGCCAAGTGCCCCATTTAGACTGTCTTCTATTATCAAAATAATAAAATAGAAATAACTCTCTGTCCTCTACGAAGAGGTCAAGGTAAATGACAGCAATTGGTACACATGGATGAATGAAACTCCAATAGCACAAAACCCCATCAACTCCAAAGCAACATGGCATATTTTTAACAAAAATATATAGCAAGAATACTTGATTTTTAACAAAAATAAATTGGATTAGTGTGAATTTTTTTACAAAACAGAGGGGCTTGGTGGGGGATGGTACAAGGGCTGGAAGGGAGAAAGGTCATAGATACAGGACTTACAGTCTATAAAATGAAAGCTTCTAGTTGTATACCACACAATATTTCTGCAACTAAATAAAGACTAGAAATTTAGTACAACATGTGTGTCTGTTTTGGTTTTTTTTCACACTGCATTCTCTTTTACATGCATGTGAAAAACATGACAAGATCACCTACCAAACAAAAGAAAAATTAACAAAACTATCAGAAACTGGTAATGTGAGATCTTTACTAACAATTTATTACAATTTTCAGTAATAAAGTGGTTTTTCAGTTTTATTTCAGTACCTCTGTAAGTCCAGGATAAAGATGCCATCATACTCAAAATATTATAATGGTGGACTGTGTCAAGAGGTTCTGTCTTCCACATGTGGCATCAGCTATGCTTTTGCTATGGCAACAATTGCTTGCCTACTTTGTTGAGATATTCTAATGTTTGCAACATCATATGTTCTGCAGGCAATGGCCGAATGATATGGCAGCATCTGGTAGAAAAAATGGCATTGAAAAAATTCAGGGAGATATAGAAGCTAGATATTTATGCAAGTTTAGTGGTATTTTTAAGAGAAAAATGAATTCTTAAATTTTATACAAATAGAAATTGTAGGTAACAGTTACACTAATACTGTATCCATAATCTTGTGACCAGTAACTGACTAGTAGTCTTGTAAATTTGTAGTGTTTGAGAAGAGTAAAAATTAGAGATACAAGGATAGTGTTGAAAGGCAAAGTAAGCATAATAAAACATAAGGTATTAATAAAATATTTTAAAAGAAATTATATATAGTAAAGTTCTGACAACTATTATGAAAATAAAAGTAAATTTATAGTTACAGCTTGCAAAGAAAATATCATACAATTAATAACAAGCTTTCAAGAGTGTCAGAAAAAAAAACCCCAGTTAAATTCACATAAGTATAAGCATTAGGTTTATAGGTGAGGTGGTTTTGATGCTTAAATACATAACTAAGACAGATGCAAATAGGATCAGGATCAGATCATAAACAAGATCTTTTGGCCTTAGTCACATATTTACTAAAATTATTGAAATTACTTTTTTACTTCCTTTTTCCACTGAGCCTGTAGACATCAACTGAACACAAGTATGAATTCTATCTCTCACTTAATCAGCAGTGACTGCAAGTGATTTTCTTTGGTGCTGAGTTAAGCAGTCTATGATAAATAATAAACATAAAGTCTATAAGGAAAAAAAAGTATATTTTATTTTACATTAATCTAGATTTCTCAAAAAGGATAGACTGCTTAACTGAAAAAGAAGAGGAGATACAATGTACCTGACACCAAGAATAATTTCTTATGAAAATTATAGTCCTGGTCTTGTGATAATAGTTTGTTAAACACTATTAAAAATAATAATAGTGTCCTGGTTTGAGCCAGGATGAAGCCAATTTTTATTTTTACTGATTTTTTTTTTTTTTCCTTCAGCAAGCTTTCTTGTAACTAGCAACAGTGTGTTCTGCTAGGCTGATAAGACAGTGGAATGTTTTTCTACCTACCAAGGCTTCAAGGCTGCACCTGCACATTCTGCCGGCTCAGACACTATGGGGAGATCTGTGACCCCCCCGTAGGAGGCTGAGTTAGATGGACAGCAAAATTGGCCAAAGATATTCCATTCCATATATCTACGTAAGCTCAAAGGAAGGTCAGAGATCACAGAAGACAACTTCCTTCCTTCTTCTTCTCCCCTTCTCTTCCGTCCATGGCCGGCGTCCAGGGAGGACTCTGCTCATCCATCACCGTCGACCCTTAGGCTCGAGATCTCCTGACCCCCATAACTCTCTGCTCTTCTCCAGCAGCAGCTCCGGGATTCCTCGGGACTCTTCCCAATTCAGGGAAGTGCTGTGGGAGTTGCTGGGGTGGGGGTAGGCGAGAGGATTTTGCCCATACCTGAATATATCTGTATATAATTGTATATATTTTCTTGTATGATTCATTAGTGTTTTAATTAAAGCTGTGTAGTTTAGTTTTCAATCCAGCCAAGTCTCTCTCTTTTTCTCTCTCTCCTTCCTTACCTGGGTGGGGGGGGGAGGGGATCGAGAGCATTGTTGTCGGACCTGAGTCAAACGGTGACAAATAGTAATAAAAAAAAAAAAATAGTCCAAACTGGTTGTGTGATGCTGCATAGAAAATACTTATGTTGATTCCAGTGCTACACAGCTAGGATTAAACTAGTGGAATGAGTATTCATGGGGAGTATAATATCATATGCTAACAGGAGGAAAAAAGAAAATGCTGAAATACCTTTATGTATTTTCTACTTTCTATGCAATGGCTTATAAGGGTTGTGTTCATATGGAAGAAAAAGTTTACTCATATAAGAAAATGAGCCAATAGTGAATAATTGCAGGTCTGATTTCAGAAGGTATATTTGATTTGCTATGAACTATGGCAAAAGCATTTTGCAAGTAGCTACATTCTTACACAGTATTTAGTTCATCTTTATCTTTTTGTGTCTTGGTTTGAGCCAGGACAGAGCCAATTCTCTTTTTAGTAATTTTATATTTCAGTTAAGTCTCTTCTATGTGACTGCACTTTCTGAAATTAACAGCATATTTTTCAGTCTGGTTCCAGGAGGGATAACAATTGATGTTTACAGTTACTGCTGGACAATGGTAGGAATGGTATGCAGAAAGGCTCTTGCTTATACTTACTCCTATAGAAACCAAGGTCACTGCTTGGTTCTGCTAAACTTCTTATGTGCTGGAAATGAAAGGGAGGAAAAGGGGTCACACCTGCAACCCTCTTCCTGAGAGAAGCAGACCAGACAGGTGATCCAAACTTGACTAAACCAAGTATTCCCTCCCATATGGTCATACTCAACATAAAGCTGAGAGATCATTAAGATCAAGGTCTCTTCTTCCATGGCCAGTATCCTGGGAGGACTCTGTCCATTTTTCTACCTTTGATGCATCCCTGAATCCAGTTACCATTATTGTTGTTGTTGTTATTGTTGTTGGTTTTGGTTTGAATTTGTTTGAATCTATTACATCCTATAATTCTCTTCCCCTTTTTATTGTCTCTCTTCCCCTTTCAGGATGGGAAAGGGTTAATAGAGAGCATCTGTTTTCCATTTAATAGGCAGACCAGCCTTAAGCTGTGACAGAGTGCAGATATCTGAGACGTTTGCAAAAATTTGAGCATGGTTTATCCACAATTACAAAAGGAAAGACTGAGAGACATTGAAATACTTTACTAAAAATTATTATAGAAGCAAGTGGTAGCCTATGTTGCTTTTGATAGCCATTGCTGCTTTTGAAACAACCCTAGACTTCTGCTCTGCTAACTTGATAGAATGGTTAGTTGTATCTTCCCTGTAATATATAAAAGGTCCATGTACTATATGGACTCTTTGATATAAAGGAACACAGTTCTCAAGTCTCCCACTCATTCCTCAAAGAACAATAAAGTTTAGTTAAGAAAATGAGAATAATTAACTATATAAATAACATATTAAATATATTTCAAGATTCAGTGTGCAATTTATGAGACTTCTTTCTGTTATACAAGATCCATTCCGGTTACTAAACACTTATCATCTTAAGAAATAAATACATGGGTCAAGACAGCCTGAGTTAAGCAGAAAAGGAGCTCTTCAATAGAGAGCTGAAACATAATTATAGGTCAGGCAGGTCAAGAACAGACACCAGTCACAGTGACTCTCAGTTACGTTTCTCGCCTAAAATAAAGGATATTCTTCTGAAGTATGAAATACTAATGGACAGAATTAACCCATAGAAAAAATATTGCCATAGTGAAAGCAGTCTTCAAGTCGCTTTCAACAGTGTACCTTCAGGAGTGATTTGAGGATACCTAATATGCTAGTCCTTCCCATTGCAAAAAAAACGAACAGCGAAACAGAAAATGCCACACCTTTAAAAGATGTAGAAATATACTAAAAGATTCAATCCACTACATTGCAAACCGAGGCAATGACTAAGATGTTCAAATAAAGTACATTATTCTTTCCAATGTTGAACTACATTTTGTGTATCATTCTTTGCAAATTTAACTAAGTTTAAACTTTGCAATTTAATTACTGATTAAATTAAGCATGCCAGGAACTGGAAAAACAGACAATCAGTGTGGTTTAGAATGCCAGTGAAGGAATGTTTCATTCATAAAATGTATCAGTATTGCAGCAAATTGATCCAATGTCAGTAAAACTTTACTAAAAATGCTTTTATATCGAAAGTAAAACCTTTGTTCCATTCCTTTTTCTGTAGCCAAATAATTTGTCAGCTGAAGAAACTTTCATGTTGTTTTCAGTTCTAGAAGTGTGAATAATGAAGGGTAGCTCAATCCATCTATAAAACAGAGACGTTTCTACCCTCTCTCGAGTCTCCTTCTCTGGAGATTTTCAAGACCTGTCTGGATGCCTTTCTGAGTGATCTGTCCTAGTTGTTTGATGTTTGTTATTTTTGGTCAGTTTTTTGTTGTTGTTGTTGTTGTAGGTTTGGGGATTTTTTGTTGTTTTTTTTCCTGCTCTGGCAGGGAGTTGGACTTGATGATCTTCATAGGTCCCTTCCAAACCCTGTGATTCTGTATTTCTGTCATTTTTAAAGGTGGATGGTATACAGTGACATACAGCATGAATCCTCATTAATATTTGACCTTACATGTGTGACAGCATGATTATAGAAGGTTTACATATAGTTTTATCCCCTCAAAGTTTATTTTCTAGACTGCTGAAGGCAGAGGAAAATCCAGACAGTTGCCAGATGAAGAGGAGGTTTCTCTTCTGATCTCTGATGAGTGTGTAGATAAAAGACAAAATACCTAAGAAAACCAGATATTCCAGATGATTCCCTGCCATTTATTCAAGTTTCTGTAAAAGATAAGTGTTTATTTGGTATCAATTTTCACTTGACTCAAACACCATGGAGAAAGACTTTCCAAGGATGTATATGTGAAGATTTTGTGGTCTGCAAACCAATCTGGTAATGAAGGTAAATAGTTCCTTTAAAATAATCTTGATGCTAAAAGTCAGGTTTATATCTTTAACTTGTTGAGTAGCCTGATTACCAGAATCTCTTGGGTATTGGTTCTGAAAGGAGGTTGTAGCCAGGCAGATGTTAGCATCTTCTCCCCAGTGACTAGTGATAGGACAAGAGGAAATAGAGTCAAGTTGTGCCAGAGGAGGTTCACATTGGATATTAGGAAAAATTTCTTCACAGAAAGAGTGGTGAGGCTGCCCAGGGAGGTGGTAGAGGCACCATCCCTGGAGGTATTAAAAAAACAGGTAGATGTGGTGTTTCAGGAGATGGCTTAGTGGTCATGGGGTGTACGGCTGATGGTTGGACTTGATGATCTTGAAGGTCAGTGACTGTGATTGTGTAATTCTGTGATCTTCTGTATTGTCTTTCACTTCCCTTTTAAACCAGTTGCAAATGACAATTAGTAAACTTCAGAGGATAGTTAGTATGCATTAAAATTAGTAATTATTTGACAAAACTACTCTTACTAGTTAAATATCTGGATACTGGGTATAATATGTTTTGAGTCACTTCTGTGACACAAGGTAGTGTTAGTGAATCTTTTTGACAAGATGCTATTACGATTAACTCAATTTTCAATAAGGTGTTTTCTGAATCTTTAATGATCTACTTTGGAAATGACAAATGGGTCCTTTTCCAGAGAGCAGATTTTATTTAAAATTTCCTTTGCATATACAAAACTGAGGAATCTGATTAAATATGCATGCTACAGAAGCTAGAAATAAAGAATTCAAAGGACAAGCATGAGGAGATTTGATTGGGCTGAGCACTTCACAAATATTTCTGCAGGGTACTGTAGGTACCCTTTTGGATCAGAAAAGTTTGTGAATGTGATATAATGAATTTTTATTCCCCATGAAACTCTCTCTCTTTTTTGTCTTAGTAACTTTTTTCTTATATGACTAATGATATCATTCAAATGAGTCATGAATGCTTTACTCAGTAAGTTACAAAAAGAATAGTATTTCAAGCTTTGAAATATTGACTACAGAGGAAAAAAAAAAAAGCATAAGAAAAAAAATGTGACCACTTTGCTCTCTTCAGTGACCAAATAACCATTTCAAAGTTAGTAATTCTAGTTATCTCAAAGGCTTACATCAAATAATTTTTTCATTTGAAGCTTTAATATTTTGTAACTGAGAACAGAATAGATATATGGAGCCTACAGTCAGGATCAGGAAAGACTAGAATATAGCTGTCTGGATAGATGTCTTGTAGAATCACAGAGTCATAGAGTGTTCAGGGTTGGAAGGGACCTCATCCGGTCAAACTGCCTGCTAGAGCAGGATCACCAACAGTAGATCCCACAGGAACACATCCAGACCGTTTTGAATGTCTCCAGAGAAGAAGACTCCACAACCTCTTTGGGATGCCTGTCCTAGTGCTGTGGTCCCCTCACAGTAAACTAATTTTCCCTTATGTTTAACTTGAACCTCCTGTGCTCCAGCTTGTGCCAATTGCTCATAGACTGGTTTGGGTTGGAAGGGACCTTAAATCTAGATATAATCCCCCAATACAGGCAGGAACACCTCCCACTAGACCAGATTGCACAAGGCCCTATCTAGCCTCATCTTGAACGCTTCCAGGGATGGGGAATCCACAACTGCTCTGGGCAACCTCTTGATATTCCTCACCATACTCTTAGTAAAAAATTTCTTTCTTATACTGAATCATACCTACCCTTTTTTAATTTAAAATTATTGTTCCTTGTCCTGTCACTAGAAGCCTTGTATTTCATCATTCTTAAAAGTTCCTTTTGTATATAGAGAGGTTTCCAAAATGTCTGCTCAAAGGCTTCTCTTCTCTAGGCTCTCAATTCTGAGCTTTTCTCATAGAAGAAATGTGCCAGTTCTCTGATCATTTTGTGGGTCTCGTCTTTCTTCTTGTGCTAGGGGTCCAGAGCTGGATGCAGTATAACAGATGGGGTCTCACAAGAGCAATGGTGAGGGGGAGAATCACGTCTCTTGACCAGCTGCACAAAGGAGAGTTAAAAACATTATCTTTTTTTCCTTGTCTAGAAGAATAACAAAATTATTATATCATCCAGGTTAAGTTCATAAATCTTGGTATATATGTTTTTAAATGAAAAAAACCACAACAAAAAAACCCACCCCCCAAAAAAAAACCCCCTATTTGTATGTATAATAGCATAAGCAGTCTACATTTCACAACATAGTAAAATGGTGATTTAATTTTTGCTTCCTCCTCCAAAGAATACCACAAGAATAATTTTGTGCTTAGATTTTCACTTGAAATCTGAATATCTGATACTCTCCCAACACTAAGAATATAGCAATGACACTCTGGGCTGACTGGACCATCACTTTGTTTTACCTTGATGATCCCTATGTCCCTCATCTTTCACAGTCACATTGTAAAAACCACTCCATTAAACCTTTGCAGTATTTTCAAGCCAAACAGACCTAGAAATGTTCAGCCTAGGAGGCTATCTCTGTGTCCTAATACTTCCCCCACTGAATACTAAATATTGTGGGCCCTGGAGGTATTTTTGTGTTTCAGCTTTAGTATGCAACATTGATGACATTTTAAAGGTTTAATTAAAGAATAGTTATCATAGCAGAATTCCGTAGGAAGTGCTGGATGACAAAACCCTAGAGCTGTAAAATTAATTGCACCTGTAATGTGTATCGGAAACAAGTGGAAAGCTTGAACCCAAAGAAACAACTCATTAATCTTCAAACAGCTGTATTGTGGTAGGTGAGTAACTTCTGCATTCACATCAAGTTATTAAAACAACAACAACAGCAAAATGCCTTTTTTTAAGAAAGAAATATAACTTTGCAGACCAGAAATGTGTTGTATACAAATGTTTAACACTGGAAAATACATTCCTTAACGGCCTTTAAATTAAGTTGGACTAAGGATAACTGTTTGCTCGGAATGGGACGAGATAGCAGGCGAGATGTATATGCACAGAGCAAAATTTATTGCAAATAGCACCAAGGTCTTAACTGTTTTAAAGTATAAGGCACAAGTACAGTCAAATTGTGGGGAAATTGGGAGACTGGAACAGTAGTTGAAGTTAGAATGCAAAAGGTATCTTAATAAAATGTGCTGCTAGTGGTTAGACCAAACAATAAAGGTTAATCATTAAAATATCCCCACTGGAGAGGAGAAGGTCCAGCAACCTCCTGGGAAAGTGTGTGGGAGTCTTCCTGATCAAAGATGGGGCCAAGCTTTTATAGAATAAATTGGATTCTCATTGGAGGATAAAAGGAAAACTGTGTTCCTGTGTCTATCCATTCTGCCACATCATCATAGAAGGCTCTCAGATTAGTCAAACATGATTTCTCCTTGGTGAATTCACGATGACTGCTTCTGATAACCTTCTTTCTCTTTGCCAAACCTGACCTGGGACTAAACTAGTGTGGCATTCAGAATTTACAGTGTTTGTCTCTAACAATCCAAGAGATAAGTGATGGACTCTGGCACTCAAGATATCTGTTGTGTGTCTTGTGGCATCTGAGAAACAACATTTGTTGATGGACTAAAGAGATCTACAGCTGGCTTTGAGAGAAGGATACTCCCCTGCAATAAATTAAACCTGTGGTGCCAGTCGTCTCATCCTCCCCTTCGTTATGCAGAGACCCCAGCAATTATCCAAACAAAGACTATCTGCAGGACTTAACCTGGTGCCATACCTACCCCCCCTGTTATCTCGGAGGAGCACAGAGAAGACAGGAGTTTTTCCTTACTCTGGAAAGAAGAGTGGGGGGGCAGTGGGCAAGAACTATATAAAAGTCTGGGACTCTATGGGTGCATTTGAAGTACTTTTCCACCAGGAACCACTTCCCCACCGACAACATCGCTGCACCGTGGGTGGTAACTATGCTCTCTCACTTGCTGTCCTCTGTCTCTCTGCTTTCTCCCCTCTTTTCTGTCTCTGTTTTCCTGCCTGTCCTATCCGCTCTAGGGACCTTTGCTTTGTTATTCTAATAAAAGTTTGTTGTGCATGTGATATCTGACCTCGTTTGCGTCTTAATTTCACCAGTTGGGATCACCTTTATAAAAAATTGCCACGTATCCGAATACTGGATCATGACAACTAGTAAAATAGAAATAGGACAATCAGACTTGACAATAGATGAAGTAGAATCCTTGGAAGAAGGATGTGAAAATATAGTGCATGGTGGAATGCTAGCTTACTAGAAATTTGTGACTAATATTGGATATTATATTACTAAAACAAAACCAGTGGACAGAGGGGTTATAGCTGTTTATTTAGGGCAGAGAGAAGGGAATATGTAAGGTAAACCAAACCCTGTGATTGAGGCTGCTCAGTGTTTTTTTTCAAGTAGTCCTGCTTCTGATCATAGCAGCTTTGAGCAGAAAGAGAAATGTATTTCTGATATGATAATTTATAGTGTTAACTTTATTCTGCGACCAGTGGAGAGCTGGGCTGCTTCTCCAGCCACCAGTGAGAGACCATTCATCAGAGACAAAGCAGACATCCTGACACCCTAACAGAATGCTGGCTTTTTAATCAAATAAGAAAGTTTCAAATAAACTAATTTTCTGCCATGTATAATACAATACTAATTGCCAGCCACTTTTTGTTTAAGGGATTATCTTTCATTTCTTAAAATTGCTAATTTAAATTTCTCATTTGTCTGTGTTTTAAGGAATGTACCCGTTCTTACATGTTTCTCCCGAATACTAGAGTTTGAACTGGGTCATGATGATGTTGGTGAACTCAATAGACTTTTTCAGTGTAGAATTCAACCTGCTTAGCAAAAATGAACCACAGCACCCTGATTTTTTTCCTTCTGTATTTTTATAATGGGGGACTGTTAAAACGCATACAAAAAGAATCTGAATGGTGTTTCACATTTGAGCTATTGACTTTTAAATTATATAATGACTATTGGCCTTTGAAACCCAGATAGGGAAAGGAAAACAGGAAGAAATGGTTCACTATAATGGCACATGCACAGTAAAGTGAAATTATTGTCCCAGTTTGAGAGGTTCAAAGGTACAATAGCTATGTATAGTATTTATAGCTCTAAGCACTGAAAACAAGAATGCATCCTATAATTTTACAGACTCTCTTGTACGACTAGCACAAAGGGAAACCTTGACACAATGATGCAAAAATAAATGAAAGAATAGTTTTGAGTATTCATTCCTGAATAGGTATTGCTGAAAGGCAAAACTAAATGTACTTACAACTGTTTCATTTCACACAAAACATTGTTGTTCACCCAGATGAGCATCTAATTACAAACAGTGGTTATTTATTTTTTATACCATATTTAAAATCAAATAATACTGTTTTTCTTGAGTGGTTAGGATTTGTAGGTTTTGTGTTTTGTTTTGTTTTTTTTTAGATGTTATATAATAATGACTTTACCATTGACACTAAAAAAGATTCGTATTTATGTAGCGTCTTTGCTTTAACAAAACTAATTTCAAGTTGGATTGCAATATACATATATGTACAACATCTTAAGGCAAGTGACACATGGATAATTTAATGCAATGCGATTCTGGTTGAGGTTTTTTTGTTTGCTTGTTTGTTTGTTGTAAACTTCTCAGTAATAGAGAAGTCTTTTTCTTGACTCATGAGCACAGTTGTGTTTTTGATTGTGTCTCCCATCCTGCTACATAGGAGAAGGAGCTGGGTGGGTGCTTAATCACTGGCCAGGGGCAACCCACCACCACTATGCACTACTTCAGTATGGTAGTAGGAAGAGTTTCATTCTGCAAACCTCAAATGCTCTGTATAAAGTAATTAGAGCTTTTAAATCTGGACTTCAAACTAATAGCAATTCAATATGAGTGTATGTAAATCCAAACATAGACATGTAAGTGTATAGTATTTGTATATTCAAGTATACTTACATGTATTCAGACGTAGTGTGCACTGTTAATTAATGCACTTAAAAACTCTGCACTGAAATGAGGTGCAATATGATTCTGGAAGAAACATATGTGCTGTATTACATGCTAGGGACAGTTTAAAAACATTTCTTATGATAAAATTATATCCCTTGTAGTTACAAAGAGACTGTCCTTAATTTTTATCAACAGAAGATTAATACCCCAGAACAACTATTTAGGGCCTTTAATCTCCTGTAAAGAACTCTAACGGATAAGAAGAGACAGTCAATGTCTAGAAGTTGTAGAACTGGAGTTTAAAAGAAAGGATATTTCAAGAAAGAAACAATTCAACAGGAATAATTTAATATAAACTGTTTGAGGAGCTGGCTTGGGGTTTTCTTTTAATATAATAGAGAAAAAAAAATAAAAATTCTTTGATAGTCTGTGTTTTTCTTGTTTTTACCCAGTTTCTGCTTAGTTATTACTGAAGACAACTTGAGCTTCTAATATTTCTGAAATTTTGTGGAAGAAGAATTCTACTATATCTATATCTATATATTCTACTATAACTACTATTTGTATATTTGAAACTTTGCTCTCTTCACTTTTTCTAGGTTAAGTTCTCCTGTCTCAGCAACGTAAGATCTATGTCAATGTGTCTTTAAAAATATATCTTACAATAAACACAAAAGAGTTTTGCATCAAATATCGGAGGAGCAGAAAATACTAAAATACCAGTTTAATAGTTTCTGCTTTCAAAATAAAATCAGAAATCCTAGCAGCATTAAGCATTTTAAAGCTTGTTCTTATCTCTTCTGCCAAATATTGTCAGGTTCAACACACAAAACCAGTTCCATAAGGTTTCACCGTAGAGTAACACCTAAATATATAGCTGTATTCTTGTGCAAATATATAGATGTCATGATGCAAAACCAAGAAATTTTGCATGGTTTTGAGGAGAGCTTTAAGAACACTAATTTAAAATGTAAGACAGCTAATTTAATTTTCATTGAATTGTTTGCTTCATTTAATGTGTGGACATGAGTTCCTATGCAATACAAGTGATATGCTTGTTGTATAGCTACTTTAATAAGGGTGTTTTTTAATTTACTGCTCTGCAGTGTCCCTTCTCATAGACTGGTTTTTCTCTCAGTTTTTTGAACAACTTTGAAGTTGTGCAAAAAATTATATTCTGTATATTTTTAAGTTATGAAATATAAAATATATTTTTTCTTTTAATCTGTAATTATTACTCGAAACCTTGCAATAGCAGAAATGCATATCAGTCTCAAGTAAAAAATACTTTATATGAACTGCATGCATGTTCATAAAAAGTATGTTGTACCATAAGATCACCACAGTCTCTTTCTTATAATTAGTCTAGTGATTACTAGGTAGATATTTATTAGGTTCCCTTCATTTAATGCTATGACTACTGGTTTTATCGAAGATCTATTGTGCAGCTCCTCTTCAGAAGCTCTAAGCTAATTGCATAATTAGCACTTCTCAAGCCATGATTACAGTCAAACACAGGTAATTCAAGATATAGAGGTGACCTCATTATATCACTCCGTGCTAGAATGCATTTAACAAAGCCTTGTTCTGAAGACATATATTTTTGTTGGATTTGCAATATCTTGTGAATGATATTTCCAACTAAAGAAATGTCAGGGAAACAATCTACTGTTTTAAAAACTTGGTAAAAAATGTGTTCCAGGACCAGTATTGAGGATAAAATTACACCTGAAGAAAATCCTTTTAAAACCTGGGCAGGAGAGATGCCACACACATAGACTAAAGGTGATTTTTTTTAATTACTTGAACAAGTTAAACTACATAATCTATGTCATGTGAGGCCCTCTATTTAAGCTACAGATTCCTAAAGAGCTAAAAAAGAGTTAGTGAAATTAAAATCAGACATATTTGTAGTGGCGTCTTTTCTACTCTGCTCTGTCAGTGGAGATCAGGAGTATTTTTCATCAGGGTTACTGTCAAGATTTTATAAAAGGAAATACTACTTCTTTATGTAAGAAAAAAGATTTTTGAAATGTAGTGCAGGCAGCAACAAGACTGACTGGCAAGAAATTATACTTCTGGATGTTGTTTGTAGATGTTTAACAGAAACTGTGTTTGATCCAAACCATAGTAAAAGTGCTTTACCTTAAGGTATCAGGCGCTATCACGCTTCTTTCCTCCCAGACTTTGTAAACATACTTTTCATCAGATGTTTTAGAACACATTTTTGCAAGTATCTTGTTTTAGGTAGATCTCCTTCAAAACATGGTCATTGGTAGTATATATATCCCTGCCTTAACTGAAAATCAGAAGATATATTTCAAGGTAAAATTTCAATGTCCATTCTTTTTAGGAATGTGTCCTCTTTGGGATGTTAAAGTGAATATCCACCCTAAAAAATAAGACTTTTTAATTTCTGACAAATACTAACTGTTTGTTCTGGTAATTATTGCAACTGCATAGAACAGATCAAACATTTGATTGATTGATCTGTCTTTTTGCACTACCTGGGAACTACTATTTAGTGGCCTGAATACAGCTGCTTCTTTGAATCACAGCCTTAGTCTTCTCTTCTGTACCATAGAAATATTTTTTTAAGGTGTGAAAAATTTACTTTCCTAGGCCTTGTCCACTGGTAATACTTAACTAGTGCATCTGCATCTATAATGTTATTAGGCTTAATAATTACTGCTTGATCTCTTGCAACAGTTTTTCACTGGACCAGACCTGTTACTTTATAAATATGTTGAATGGCATTCTTCAAATGAGATTTTTCTTTATATTCTTCATTCTTTATTTGTATGTTGGATTTTTCTATAATTAGATATTTTTAAAAAGGAATGCACTGACTGCTGTGTTTGCTATATATACACGTATACTCAAAATTGCAGTATCAGTTCTTGACAGTCTATGTTATTTCAGTAATGCCATTTATATAAAGGTCTTCTCCACTGCTAAGGTTCACCTGTTTCTGGTTTTAAATAACACTGTCAGTTCAAAACCGATTTCATAAAAAATAACATTATGTACGCTTCCTCAATGACAGCTGTTTATATGTCATATTTGAAAACTCAGTCCTCAGCTGCAAAAAAACATATATTTTTTTAAGAAACATAATTTGAAAAAAAAACATCACTTTTCTGTTGTATGAAAAAGATATTGCCACATATATTAATTCCCTCTTTAGTATTCTATTTATATCAGGATTAGTAGAAACTAAGGAAGGAAAGCTAATACTTTGTAAGAATCAGATAAAATAATATATTTTATTTTATATAAAATTGTTTCTATAATAACAATAGTTTTATATAATAAAATTATATAATTTCTATAATAATTTAAATAATTTTATATTAAAAATAACTTGTTTTCATGTGAACACAAAAATACACCTGAAATCCTTTGCCACATCACTATGACCTATATAATCTTACATGCAAACTTCAGTCCTTTAGAAATTTGAGATTTTATAGAAGGATAATGTAGCTATATACCATACAGCTTATTGCAAAGCCATGTAACTAAAATCTAGATATGCTTCCTTAAATGAGCTCATTATCATTTGTTCAATAGTTCATGACATAATGTTTCAAATTCTGAATATATTCTGATAGTAAATGTTAACTGGTTGTGACATTTTGGAGCAGATGTATTTCTTCCCGTGGAGTGGCAAACTACTTCAACACAAATTTTAAGTAATAAAGCCTGGCCACTGGTCAAACAATTACATATATGGTACATTGTAATAAGATAAAAGTTATTGAACATATTATTATGATTATTATTTCAAACATATTTAGATTTATTGCAGAACATTATTTACATGCATTTTAAAAAACAGCAACTTGCAATTGCATCACTGTCCGTTCCAAGTGTAATTCTGTAACAGCTAATATCAAGGAAACCTCAGTGATTCTCAATGTGAATTGCATAATGGGAAGTGATCTCACAGTCATCTTCCTATGCCAGCCCTGCATTTGTTCCTTATGCTTCTGTCATCTATTAAGGAAGATTAAAAGTGGAATAGAAAATTATTCACTAGTAGCATTGAGCTTCAGAATTATATGATTTGTTAAAGTGCTTGTGGCTTTGAAAAAGAAGTACCACCTTTAAGAGATAAATGAGGTATTGAACTGGTGAAGTGGGTAGTCTATCTGTACTTTTCTGCACACAGAGCTGAATTCTGACCACCTGAAAAATAAATTCTTAGGTTTAATGGTTACAAGAAAAAACTCCAAAGTTCACTTGAAAACTTCCAACTTTATATATTTTTTTAAGCATTTTAAATTTTCTAATTTAATGTTTCAATTACTCTCTGCTGTAGAATTATGAGAAAATGGAATAAAATTAAACAATTGTGGCTCTATTCATGTGGCTCTATTTTCTGTTTGTTATAATATCTGTCTATGAGAAATGAGTCTAATTCAGTCTCCTTACTAAATTGATGTCTATTCTTTTTCTGCCAAAAAGAACTGACTTAAAGACACAGTAGTTAAACAATGCACATTCACACACACAAAATTATTATTAAAAATTATTTGTGCTTATAAGTATTTTTTCAAGTGACAATTTCAATCTATTATAATATGCAACTTACACAGAGTAATTTCACAGATTCAAAAATGGTATAATATGCGATTTGGCGTGTCAGTTGGGATCAGCTTTAGAAAGCAATGATGACTAGAAGTACAATAACTGACAGCTATCCATAAAAAGTACATGTGTTGGTACTTATTTTATAGAGGATAAGGCTAAAATAAAGCAATAACTGTTAGTGATTGAAGGGTTAGGTGACATACAAAAAAAGCTCTAGTTCAGCATGTTCTCTCAGACACTCAGTTCTTGTTTCCATTATATTCTGAGGAATGTACTGTTCAACTAGAGGCCTGTCTGCAGATCAACATCACTTCTATGCTTCAAGCACTAATAATTTAAAACCTTACACCTTTGATATTGGCTTGCAGCTAAGTCTCTTCCCTTTCAATTATAATATTGGCTTTTCTTTATAGTTTCTTGCAGTACTTCATATTATGTTATGTTATGTTATTGTCATGAGTGTTCACTCCTAAAAAGATAAAAGCAACACTGCAATGCACTTTTCAACCTTTATACAGGTGATTGTAAGCCTGTGAAAGCTGACATTTTTTTCTTTTTCTTTTGAAAATAACAAAAGCAAAAGATTAGCTGTCTCCCTGTCCTACAAATGATTTTACCAAGTGTATACAGTAAGTGTATTTGTATGTATTTGCCAAATAGTAATCTTCTTCATGGGCTAGTTGTCTGCCAGCTGGATCATAGTAAGTGAACCTGTAGTAGAAGATCGCCGTGAATGATGAGCACAAGCTTAAGACAGGTCTTTGCAAGCGTTGCAATTATGAGTATTTTGATACTTTTTTTTTCTTGAAAAAAAGTATTTAAAAAATCTGGTTATTTATTATCATTTAACTAGCTCTGTGATATGTTACTGTGTATTTCTCTAGCTCTTCCTTCCCTCCGTTATTTCCCCAGAAGTAAATGCTAGCTCCTCTGCACTTGTGAAGCAAACATTAATGAATAGCAAGTCAAAATGGAAATAGCAGGTGATGTGCAAGGAAGCATTCTTGCAGTGCTATTGAGAAACTTAAAAGTGAGATAATCACACCAAACCTCATCTTTTATTTTATGTTTCCAGACATTATCAGGAGTTCATTACCCATCAAGAAGACTTAATTTGACTTTCAGGCACAAATGAATACCTACCAGAAAGAATCTGGCCTTGATGTTTCTCTTCAATCTCATTACACTTGCTTGGAAGATATCAAGGGGTGCACATTAATCTGCTTTTGCACAGGACCAGATGTTTCCTTTGGTAAGAAGTCATTCCATTTCAACGTGGGTGTTCCAAAAAAAAAAATAATTTTATCATTTGACTTCAGATTCTTTCTTTGTCTTATTAGGGCTGTTGCTGTTGATGTTGTTTCCTTGTTTCACCATTCAGTTTTAAAAATAGCTTGTTTAATTTTTACTTCATTTTCCTGTGTTATTTCAGTAGTAACTACATTCACCAACATTTATGAATGGAAAAATTTCTGGATTATAGATTTATAATTTGAATGATACGTAGAAGGGCAATACGTTTTTCCCAGTAGTGTAAAGTGTGTCTATGGCATGGAATCTCCACAGATGTAGAAATAAAAGGTTTCTTAACTTCAGCCTTGTCTGGAGCAGGGAATCCTTCCCCTTCATTCCCTCCTTTTCCAAACACTTTCGATGCAATGGTGTAGAAGTGGTATTTCTTTAAGAAAAAAAAAAATAAATAAAAAAAATTTGGATAAAATCATTTTATCTTTTCTGCTTTTTTTTTTGTCTAACTCACTTCACTGTTGAAACAATATAAGCCTGTTATTCATCACAGTTTGTTTCCTTCTGTACAGAGGGTGCACATAAGCCATTTCTCTGCTAATGTGATGATTGTATATCTTAACTTGTACAGCTATGAAGATCACAAAATACTTCACATACTGGACTATTTATCACTGACATAGGATAGCCTTGGCAGTTCAATGCATCTTGTTTTTTAAATGTAGCCTTGAATTTTCTGAGATCTGTATGACAAATTTTATCATGATAAATTGGAAAGACTGTATAAAGATTGCATTATCATCTGGTATTCTGCCAAGACAAATCTTGTCTGTTTACTTCAGGTCTCACTGTTACTGCTAACCACACAGTCTGCCTTTTTTTTTGGTCACCTATTTAATGAACCGCAGAACTATCTTTAATTTATGCTTGGCACTAATCTTGGCACAAAGTTTCTCAACAGGTATATTAATATAATTAATGCACAGCAGTAAAAGAGTAGAACGCAGAAACAGAATTAACAATCTAATTTACTTTCACCAAAAAACTAGTGAGTGAACACAAATGCCACTGAAACAGATAAGCACAACTGTGGCAGCTGAAAGACTAATGCACTTCAGTGGATGTGAATGCCTGCTCTGAACACTGAAACATATATTAGTACACACGGACATCTCAAGAAGCAGGCCACGGAGTACCTACTATTAAAATCTAAGATAGATTATTTGGCAAATATTTTTTAAAACTAAATTACATTCATATACAGTCAGTCATTGTATATATATACATATATATAATATACAAGAGTCATTATGAAATGCAAATCTTAAGATATAAGCTTCTGCTTTATCACCTACAATCCTGGTTAGAAGTAAAAATCCATAAAGAAGCATAATCTGACAGACATACATAGTGCTCCATAATGTGTACATTGCACACAAAACATATGGTTGCAGTCAAGCAGAGAAAGCCTCGTATACAGTGAAAGCTCATGACAGCAAACTACAAAGACAGAATAGTACATAAGATGATGAATACTTTGAGAACTATTTTTGGAAAACCATTTGTTCACTTAATTTGTTGAGAGTGTCCTTTATAACTCTGCATTATGTCCACTGCTCTTAAATAACAGAGTTTTATTACACTGGCAGGAACTCAACAGCACAAAAGTACCTGTCTTCTTGTATCTCTCATATGAATAGATGAATGTGAACATTGCTTACGTATTTTTGTTCAGTAGGGTAACAGTGAAAGAAAGGGTGAGTTAAGAACCATTTCTTCAAACCCCACTCTCTTTAAAAAAAAAAAAAAAAAAGAAAAAAAAAGGAAAAAATAAAAATATTTTCCTATGTATACTAATCTAATTCAGTATTGCCATTGGAATGTCTCAAAGCTGGAGAAGAACAGCAGCTAACAACAATCTGAGACCTCACTAATAGGTTTGGTCAGTCATACAAAAACCTTGTATTGTAAGCAACTCTTTAATGTGATCCTTTATGTGAAAGATACTAAAGCTCTTGTATGTCTTTCTCTGTGATAGCAAATGCATTATGTGTCTCCACGAATTATACACAAAAGGAGTTAGATACTGTTTGTAAAACAAGTATGCCTGCTGGGTTTAATAACCACAAGCAAAAGTCACTTTAAATCTGCTACTTTGATTTTTTAAAATACATTGAAGCTCTTTTCTTTTTAAACATTGGTACCACAGTATTCCAACTGACCTTCATCCTTGATATTCGTTTTATGCTGTTTACTTCTCTTCTAATGGTTTAAAAAATGAACTCAGACAATGAACTGAGAAGATTAGAAACTGCCTTCTATCTCTGGGGTTATAGTCAAATGTGCCTTTAACAGAAGTATCTTATTCTCTTCAGATCAGATGTCTTTAAGTCTACTTTGTGATGACTTTGGCTTCTAGGCCAAGGTCATCACAACATGATTTTTTTTTTTTTTTCCCTATATAAGCACTAACAATTTCCTGTTTTCCTACTTGGATAGATGATGAAACAGTCCACTAGTTCAGAGACAATTGAGAGAAGAATAGAAAACATGGGAATTTTACTTCATCTACACATAAGATGCAAAACTGTATATAATGATGTATCAAATATCTTTCCCATTTCAATTTTAAATCAACTGCAAACTGGCTTAAGTTATAGCTCTAGAATTAAATAATTAATTTCCTTACACTATTTCTTACCAGACTAAGGTGTGAGTTATCCACTCAGAAGTTCAGCAGCCTGCAGAATGGCTGAGCTTTTCCTGATATAAGAAGAAAAACTAGAACTAAGCTCTAAATAAATTTTACTTCATTTAGACTTGCAAAAAATGAGTGTTTTTCTTCCCCACAAATATGTGCTCATGTCCTTGATTGATTTCAATAGAGTTATTCTCTGCATGCTCTTTTAAGAAAAATCTCATTCAGTATATTAGAATTAGCTTCCAGCCATTATTTTGATGTTATGCATATCTTCAGCGAGAGAAAGTGATATTACTTGTTGTAATCAAGCTGCAGGGGTATAGGTAAAAGGCCACTCTTTACAGCTGTGTATATTAGTCTAATATACATCCTATAACTTAGATCCAGACAGCATTATTCCCTAAAACCCAGGCAGGAAAATTTATTAATATTATATATAATAGCTATACTTAATTATAAATAACTGATCAATTGACTTTTCATTGCCTTATGTCAATTTTCAGTTCTGACAACCTAATCATAAGATGCCAAAGAATTCTGACAATAAGCAAAGCATCTGGTACATTATGTATAACTTAATCACACAAACAGCTGACGTCTGCAAATTTTGTTTATTCCATTCTGTTACCCTTATTGTAGCAGTAGTCCAGGAAAAATAAGGGCATAAAACCAATTCTACTGGGTTTTACTAAAGGTACAAGTCTGTACTCTGTCCTACACTGTGCCAAGACACATAGCAAAAAACTTTAGGTGTTCATTATTTTTAGAAGCTTGGGTACAGAACAGTCCCAACTATTCTAGACTTCTGTTGGTTTGGGTTTTTTCTTTGTTGTTGTGGGGTTTTGCTGTTGGGGTTTTTTTTGTTTGCCTTTGTTTTCTGTTTGATTTGTTGTTGTTGTTGTTTTGTGTTGGGTTTTTTTTTGTTGTTTTTGTTTGTTGGTTGGTTTGGTTTGGTTTTTTTTGTTTGTTTGCTGTTTTTTTTCTTCTTTACACTACTGAAAAAGTAACATCTATTCTTTGAATGTCTAGGAATCCCATGCAGTCCCAAATGGGGCTCCTCCTATGGGATACAGTCCTTCACAAACCACTCCAATGTAGATCCTCCCCGCAGGCTGCACTTCAAGAACTGCTTCAGCATAAGTCCTTTCCATGGGGTACAGTCCTTCAGACACATACTGCTCCAGAATGGATGGCTCCCATGGGCCACAGGTCCTGCCAGAAAACCTACCCATGTGAGCTCCTCTCTATGGGCTGCAGATTCCTTCCCCTCCTTCTTTAAGGCACTTCACCTGGGTGTCCGCAGAGTAATGCACATTTTTTTCTCCTCTCTCTCTCAACTGCTGCACAATGTTTTTACCCTTTCTTTAATAAGTTTTCGGTGAGGTGCCACCAACTTGACTCCTGGCCTCAGCTGTACCTTGCAGTAGGTCCATTGGAGCTGGCTGGAACTGACTGGAACCAGCTGTGTCCATCATGGCGCAGGCCCTGCACTTCCTCACAGAGAAAACAAAAGAAGACATAAAAGGCTGTTAAAAGCTGGTTTTGTAGCACAGAAACTATTGTACACTGATATTTTTTATATACAGTGCATTTGAGAGTAATTCAGATCCCTGTCCCCAAAATTACAAAAAGTCTGATAAATTGAAAAAATATGGCTTATAAATTCAAGGGACTTGATTCTCCCCCTTTACTCAGCTCTCATGAGACCCCACCTGAAGTACTGTGTCCAATTCTGGAGCCCCCAACATAAAAAGGACATGGAGCTCTTGAAGAGTGTCCAGAGAAGGGCCATGAAGTTGATCAGAGGGCTGAAGCACTTCTTCTATGAAGACAGGCTGAGAAAGTTGGAGTTGTTCAGCCTAGAGAAAAAAAACCTCTGGGGAGACCTTATAGAGACCTTCCAGTACCTGCAAGGGCTACAGGAAAGCTGGACAGGGATTTTTTTTTATACATGCTGGTAGTGAGAGGACAAGAGGTAATGAATCAAAACTGCAAGAGAGGAGATTTAGGTTAGAAATTAGAAGGAAATTCTTTAGTGTGAGTGTGGTGAGACACTGGAACAAGTTGACCAGGGAAGTTCTGGAAGTGTTCAAGGCCAGGTTGGATGAAGCTTTTGAGCCACCTGGTCTAGTGGGAGGTGTCCCTGCCCATGCCTGGGATTTGGAACTGAATGATCTTTAAAGTCCTTTCTAACTTAAACAATTCTATGATACGATTCTATGATATTCCATAGGCAGAACTGCAGAGCAATTTTCCCTTATTTTCTTTTTAATTAAGATTATTTTCCTATTTGTTTGAGCATACAGTTTTTTGCTTCACTGATCCCAACTGAACGCTAAGAATTGTGTTGACAGTAAAGTTCAGAGCGCCTTCAGAGAAAAGAAGTAAATTACCTAAAATTAAAAAAAAAAAAAAATCCTGCTTGAAACAGGAAGTTATTTAAATACACAGACTACAATGTATATGACTTGCTTATAACCAAATCAACTATATATTCATGACACGAGTAGTGGAGCAATAAATGTGAGAGTAAATAACAAAAGCAATGTTGTCCATGTCAAGCTTTAGTTATAAAAGCACCTGAGTTTTCAGCTATCCACTTGATTCTTAGAGCAGAACAACACCATTATTTGTTAAGATTATCCTCGTAGGCTTGGAAAACCAAACTGCATTGTGAGATCACGTCCAGAATGAATTAGTATGGGAAGCTTCATCCAACATGAGCATAAAGATAGACTTTTGAGATTTCAGGTGTTCACATAAGTGTTTCCTCTTGACATAGTAAGTTTTTAGGAGGCATGTAAGATTATCCCTTTCGTAATTCCTCAAACTAGATATCTTTTTTTTTTTTTTAATTGCAGACATTCTCAAACAATACCATGAAAGAAATCTTGTTTGCTATTTGAAGCCATTAGACTATGCCTTCATGAATATGTTTGGATGTTGGTAGTCCCAGGATCACCGCAGTGTCACATTATGTTTCCTTTTAACTAAAGGAGCTCTTGCTTGAGACACACAGTACCACTTGTTCATGGTGTCTCTCTCTCTCTCTCTTACTTTTGTGTGGATTTATGTATACCTATATACACACACATATAGACATACACATGCAAGCCAACAAGATCAGATTTCAGAGTAAGCATAAGACATTCAGGTACTATGCCTCAGACCGAACTTTTCACTCTGTATTTAAGATAAGCTGAAATGTTTAAGCATTCTAGTTTCTCCTTGTGGTAACTAGATTATAAAGCAAATTATTAAGAATGTGACACACAGAACATAAGGACAATGTATCCTGCTATGTTTTCCTTTATTGTTGTGAGGCATGAAAATAAATAATTACAAGAAACAGTGTTGGCTTTTATATATTCTATTGATTTAAATAATATAAATATACCTATCCCCAGATTCTCCACCCTTGATCTTCTTTCTTTTCAGCTTGTCTTACTAAGTGGGTGGAATTAATGAGCAGCATGTGCATGATGACTGAAAGAAGGTGAGTAGTGGAAGAAGGGAGATCACAAGACACAAGAAATCTTAATACTCAGCTCTACTTGCAAAGAATGAAACACGATGGGTTTATTTGGTTTTGTTGTTGTTTTTGGTTGTTTTGGGTGTGGTGTTTTGTTTTGTTTTGTTTTGTTTTGTTTTGTTTTGTTTTGTTTTGTTTTTTTCCAGCACAGTAGTGCTTCTATTTTGATATATTTCTGGCTGTCAAAAAAATTATCTGACTGGGATCAAAACTCAAAAGCATTGTGTGCCAGTACTTCAGAGATCAGAGCCACAGTCAGTGGGATTTTGCATTTGGTAAAATGGAAAGATGCAAAGGAGCAAAAGCTGATCTTTCACATACTGAAATCAATGAGATTTGCCACTGACTTCAAGAGAAGCAGCAGGGCAAAATACAGCCAAGAAGAGAACACTCAGAGGAGTATCTAGAAAGAAGAGGAAAGAAAAGAACAAGATATCTGGGGAGAGAGAAAGATGGTTTGAGAGAAGGTAAAAATGCAAAAGGCTAGATAAGAGGGAAAGTCCTGAATTAGAAAAGCTTTCACAGATTCTTAGAGTACTTCCTTATCATGTTTAACATGCTATTTGAATGACAGAAAAAGTTTCTTAAATCCAAATTCCTATTTGTAGAACATTCCTTCAGTAAATTTATCTTGACTGCTTACTTGGCTGGGACTCTAGACAAGCTGTTCCATAGACTTACAGATTACTTAATTTCATCCACATTGTTCTTTGTTTGATTGTTTGTTTTTAAATACTGTATAAAATACAGGGAATAGCAGGCTGTATTAATTCTATATAGAAAACATAGAAGTGACAGTGAATAGTCAGTTCCTAAAGCCAATGAAACAAGTAAATTAACATGTGTGCACACATACTAATTAATGAATCTGTGTGTATTAACTCATGATCTATTAGATTTAAATTCTAGATAGAAGAGTGAGCTCATTGTATATATGCTGAGGTCAGGCTGCAACCACATTTAATACAAAGGGAACTTGCAGAAATTTTGAGAAATATCAGGCTGTTTCCCTTGTGCTCTGAGGCTCGAGGCTTTATAGCAAACTTGTATAATACTGCTTGGTCTTTTGTCAGTGTATCCTCTTCACTAGTCATACTTACATGTCTTTTGACATGATTTGTACTAAGAAGAAGTAAGGAAAACAAATAAAAAGAAAATCAGCCTGCATCTGTTTCGGGAAAAAATTACACCCATATAAAATCTAAGTGTTAGGGTTGTAAATGGAATTTATTGCTTAGATTACTCTACATATTTATTGCTTATATTGTTGATATGTTTATTTTTTAGATTCTCCCAAGTCTAACATCTTGCACCTGCACTGGGGCAACCCCCAATATCAGTACAGATTGTGAAACGAATGGTTTGAGAGCAGCTCTACAGAGAAGGACATGGGGGGTGAAAAGAACAACATGAGGTGACAATGTGTGCTTGCAGCCCAGAAAGCCAATCAGATCCTGAGCTGCATCAAAAGAAGCATGACACCAGCAGGTCAAGGGAGGTGATTCGCCATCCTTGTGAGTACCCACCTAGAGTACTGTGTCCAGCTCTGGAGTTCTCAGCACAGGAAATACATGGGCTCATTGGAGCATGTCCAGAGTGGGGCTGGAAAAACTCTCCTATGAAGACAGGTTGAGAGAATTGGGAGTTGTTCAGCCTGGGAAAGAGAAGGTCCTGGGGAGACCTTATAGCAGCATGAAGGGTGCAGGAAAGCTGGAGAGGGACTTTTTATAAGGGCATGTAGTGATAGGGTGAGGTGAAATGATTTCAAGATGAATAGGGTAAATTTAAGTCGGATATTAGGAAGAAATTCTTAGTGTGAGTGTGATGAGACACTGGTACAGGTTGCTCAGAGACGTGATAGATGTCTCATCCCTGAAACATTCAAGACCAGGTTGGATGGGACTCTGAAAAACTTGAGATCATTGAATATATCCATTATCATTGCAGGATAGGCTGGAACTAGATGACTTTTGAAGGTCTCTTCCAACCAAACTATTCTGTAATTCTGTATATTCAATGAAGAAGGGAAGTTTCCTCCAGAGGCAGATGTGGTGCATCTCATTTATGATCATGACTTTTTTTCTCTAGATTTTTTCCATCGAGGGACTCATGTTCTTGGGAGGATTCTTATTCTTCATTCAGTCTAGCATTCCTTAATGACTCATTTAGAATGACCAAATTACTTTTAAGAGTAGAATGAGATGACTGACTATTTTGTGATATTGATAAATACTAGTTACACATTAAAATTATGTATCATTCTAGGAAGACTTGTAAAAGATTACATTAATACCAATAAATACATATTTTGAACTTCAGCAAATTAATATATATTAATGATATGTATTTTAAAATCCACTTCTTTATTCCTGCAACTGAGAGGAATAATCATAAGATATAATATAAAATATGCATTAAAATTACCTTTTGAACTATTTCTAAATATTTAATATTATTTATTCTTAATAAGAGGGTTGCATTAGTAAATTAAAATAAGATTTATAAATGTCCATTTCTGATTCTAAGGGTGCTTGTGCATCAACAAAGCAACCTCAGCATTCAATGAGGGTACTATTCTATTAAAAAGTATGGAAGTTTGGGGGCTTTTTGTGTGTGTGTTTATTATTTTCTTTCCTTTATGCATTATTTATTATCTGAAAAGTAAGATAAGTTTGCTCTGAAGAAACACGTAAAAAAGTGTCAACATACCAGGTAACAAATCAATGGTTGTTTAGAAGACTGGGTTTTTTTCAGGAGAAAAATATATTCCATTTGTGGCCCTAAATTCATTATGCCTCAGTGCATACTGAGTAAAAAAACACTATCTCCATCATTAATGTGTTTATAAAAGGCTCTTGTTATCAACACCAAATAGTTAGTTACTTGCTAGCTATTTTATGTTTTCTTTGATATATTCTCTGACAGTAAAAGCTAAGGTACACAGCAGCTTTCAAAGACCTTGAATGTATTAAAAAATTTAAGTAAATTTTTAACAGGAACAAACTTAACTACATTAGTAATTTTTATGAATTATTGCAATACTTTAGTGAGAAATTCAGATCAGTTTAATTAAAAGTAAATTTTAAAAAGTCCTCATGCTTTATAGTCTCCATAAATTGATTTTAGTGATTTAGTTTCTCCACAGTGGTGATCTGCATCTGAGCTTTTCAAGCCTTGCTGAGTTTCTACGTTTCTTTTATTTCTATTCTATGAAGATTTCTTCAGAACGGACAAAAAAGAGAAGAAAGAATTCTAACCAATTTTTAAGTCATACATTACACAAACAAGCAAACAAACCCAGGTCCATTTCTCAGCAGATTTTAGAGTAAACCTGTATTATTATTCTGTTCTAACAGCATGACAAAGAAGCATCAGGAGAGAATGTTCTCCTCTACAGAAATTTTGCTGTCAAAAATTACTCATTAGCCCTCTAGTAATACCAAACTGCCTTTAAAGTCATAATTACATATGAATCATAATATAACAACTGATAGAATTATAATTTTTTCATACATCAGAGTATTCCTCTGGTTCATATTTCTGACTGCCTATCTCCCTAATCACAAAGGGAACAAATGTAAAGCTCTTCTGGGCAATACAAAGGTAATCAAAGACCTTGAGAGCAGAGGTTATTTCCTCTATACAGGACAAAGAGCAGTAAATGGAACTGTGAGTTACTATGGTTATTCTGTTTGCTTAAGGTGTTGCAGCTTGGGTATTATTTCCTTTGAAGCAAGGTATCTCCTTTCCAGCTACTGTACCACAGACTTTGTATCTTGGGGTAGTCATTTGACACACATCAAAGAAAATTGCTGAATTTTTTTTTTCTGGTTAAGAAGCTGGATGAAATGTAGGTTTATTCTTTAGTGAATGATTAAACAAATGCATAACAAACACGTAACCTGGAGCATATACTGCTTATTAAGTTACTAAGCTTACTTACTGAGTTGCTCGTATTTTTTTCTTGTTCAATTCAGCCCATAATACAAATGCTGATGGGCATGGTACTATGATGGGCTTATGATACTATTAGTTTGGGCTTTAAATTACTAGGGTAATAAAAAAAACAAAACAAGTTTTTATTAATTTAATTGTCCAATGAATAACATTACACCATCATTGCAAGTAATTATTCCTTTTGCAGCAAGAATGTTCAACTGATCAATCCTCAGCCAAGAGAAAGCAGATTGAAAGTGCCAGTTGAATTGGGAAAATCTATAAATGGCTACAGGAGTGGTGCCACAGCCAGGGCTTTGTCTACTTAGACCATGGGACTTGCTTCCAGAAACCTGGTCTCCTAGGGGCTGATGGAATTCATCTCTCAGAGAAAGGGGAGAGCATCACTGGCCATAGGCTCACCAATTTAATAAAGAAGGCTTTAAACTGGAACTGTTGGAGGCAGGGATCCTCAATCCATCTCACTGCCAGCACTTTGAGGCTAGTAAGAGTAACAGATCCTCTGGATGGGATTGACCTAGTCTAGTGGCAGGCATCCCTGCCTATGGCAGGGAAGTTGGAACTAGTCGATCTTTAAGGTCCCATCCAACCCAAACCACTCTGTGATATGATTCGTGATGATTCTATGATTCTGTGTTGATGAGTATCAAAGGAATTTTTTTCAATTTTATCAAAGGAATGTTTTTCCTGGAATTATATTTGAAACACTTATTTAGAACTAGAGGAAATGGCCTGAAGTTGCACCAGGGGAGGTTTAAACCGTATTTTAGGAAAAGTTTATTTACCAAAAGAATAGTTAGGCTTCAGGCAGGTGATGGAGTCGCCATCTCTGGAGTTACTAAAAAAACACATAGATGTGGCACTTCAGGACATGCTTTAGTGGACATGGTGGATGTTGTTAAGTTGTTGCTAGTTTGATGTAGGGTTTTTTGTTTATTTGTTTGTTTTTCCTCCTGGATGGACAGTCGGACTCAGTGATCTCAGAGATCTTTTCCAACCGTGACAATTCTGTGATTCTGTGATTTATTTTAGGGAGGAGACTTTTTTAAAAAAATAATTATTTTTTAAAGTTATTAGAAATATTTGTCCCTTTAGCTACAATAAAAATAATAAACGTATTTCACCTTAATGAGAGTATTTTAAGGATGTATTTATCTATCTGCTAGTGAACAGTAATATTTAGAATGTTCTTACACAGCTACTAGGTAGAATCCATTGAATAACTCTAATTATAATTTCTCACGGAACAGAGTATATCTTGCCTAAATGAATTTTGTGTTGATGTAAATCTTCTCTGCCCTATGGCTTATGTCTTGGTATACAAAAGGATTTTCTTTTCTATTTATTAGGTATGATGTTATCATAAAACTTTCTTGAAAAACTATTTGCTTGAGTTTTGACTTTGTTTTATTTCTTTCCTCTCTGTGAAAAACAAACCAGAATTAGAATCACGTAAGTAAAAGAAAGGGAAAGGCGTGTCTTAAGATCAACGTTAAAAGAGAAAAATAATTATTGGAGATAGATTTTCCTTTCTCTGCAGACAATAATTTCACAGTAATTTTTAAGATGTAAGTATTCCATGGTTGACTTTATAAAAAGCTCTTTTTGAAACTGCAGCTGAGTTCCTGGAGAATTCATCTTCAGAAAGAATTTTTTAGGACAAGGCATGGAATATTTCTTTACATTTCAGCTCCTGGCAGTTGCAGGTAAGTAAATCACTAGGTGGAGTTGCAGGTTGAGTAAATCACTCAATGAGAGCTTCTGCATTGAGAGCACATCATGGATGTGGGGGGAAAATACATGAATCAAAATAAACATAAAATATTTTGGACCTCAAGTGACTGCAGGCACTAAACAGGTAGATTTTCATGATGTCAGTCTCCAAGTAAGGAGAGAGGATAGGATCTGGAAATCCAGGATGAGTATATTTGATGAAGGAACCTAGCAATTAAAAGCAGGTAGGGGAGAATAAAACTTGGACTTGCTGGTCAGAGAACAGACCGAAAGAATTTTTGTCTTATTTGAGGACTCTTTGGACAGATCAGTCACATTTTAACATTTTTTAAACTGCTATATTTTTCTTCTTTTTTTTTTAATTAAAAAAATAATCCAGTTAAATTAAATGAAAACATGTATAAAGTATACATAAAGTTAGAATACTTTTCTTTCTTTTTCCTTTCTCCCATTCATTATACCTTTGTACAATGCTGTTAAATGTAATGTTCATTTCCCTCTACTGTAAATGCATTATTTACAACATTGCAGATCTCTCTGCAGACTAATGACAGCTTCATGTTGAGATACATATTTGTAGGATTATTAGACTGGTTTCAAACTCCATGAATGTATATTGAGTACTGGCTTGGACATGACATGTCTATACTTGCCATAGAGAAACTGGCAGATGCAGTCAACCAGATGTAGAACAGTTCAGAGGGAGCTGCAGAATGCTGGCTTGGATGCATATGGCTTGAACAATAACTAGAGCTCCAGCCCATCTGTAAAGAGGTATTTTCATAAAGGATTGCATAATTTATATGCAAGGGCTTTCCTCAGGGCATATAAACACATTGAACAAGAACTATGAGGGCAGCATATAAAGCCCCAAACAAGCAAGATTATGTGATTCCTAAGAAAAATAATGGAAGTTACAATCAGAGTACAGAAGCAAGGAATTCAACATACAGAAGTATGACTTCAATAATATGGGACTTCCAGAAAAAATCCTAGTAGACCTAGGGAGGTAGCAGAAAAAAAACATTTGATAACAGTAAATGAACAATGAAAGTGGAAAGGAAAGAAAGGATTATTTTACACAGTTTCACTGAAATAAAATAAAAAAAAATACTGATACAGTGTTACCAGTAATAACACCAATAATACTATAGCATCTGTTAAATTTACTCAATGACACTTTGAAGAGTCAATACACAGATATAACTTTCAGCCAGAATTAAGAAAGAGAAGGAAAGGTATATACTTAATGTATAGTGCAGTGGTATAAAAAAATTCTCCAATAGGAAATGAAATGGTGGCTAGGGAATGTGATTCCTGTTTAAAGGGGAACCAGCACAAGAAAAGCAAGATGAACCAAAACCTGAATAGCAAATGGAAGTGTTCAATGGAAGAGTCACATCAGTGAACTGTGATGATGGAACAAGTAATGATTTAAGCAGAAGGAGCTCAGGAGTTAAAAGAATAGTTGATCCAAGAGGGCAAGAGTGGCAGACACCAACAGGAAAAGCAGAAATTTGGAAAAATAATACAAAAAATCTGGGCAGTGAAGGAAAGGCTGTGAAAAACAAAACCACTTCAGATCACAGTGTGTAGATTTATCTGCCCTTTTCTGCTTTTGGACACTTTGTAATTAATATATAAAGATGTGGACTGTGCCAGGTGAAGAACTGATATATATTCAACTCTGCCAGCTGATGTGGAATTTTATTAACCCTTACAAAAAGCATTGTGCACAAGTGAGGGAGGGGAGAGGTAGCCTTTTAACCTACCAGAACATATTTTTAGCTTTCCTTTGAATCCAAATGTGATTGCTGTTCTAAAAACTGGAAAAAAAATAATTATCTTATTTTAATCTTTCACATAAATAATTATATCACGAAATCACTCACCAGTTTTATTTCAAATCCATGAGAGAGAGAGGTGTGATGGACTTCCAGAATCACTGATCAACACCAGCACAGACTGGAGAAACAATACTCTGAAAGTAATGAACTGTAAAGCTACTTAATATGAGGCTGTAGAATACTGTTGATAAGCATCATCCTCACACAAGCTGAAAGAGTTTATAATAGCTGACAAAAAAATCACCACCACTCTGAACAGCAGGACAGTGCAAGACTTGGATTGGATTGCACTGTAATATGGGACTATCCACCATATGAAGATACCATGGTGTGTCTACTAGTTTTACAGAACATGAGGACATTTCAGTGGAGGAACCTAAAGAAGCTGAAGTTACAAATACATGTCTGATTGCAGTTATGAACTGAATACCATTATCTCAGGTGGAATCACTGAAGACAGAAGAAGTAAGCCTGGAAAAAAAAGATTGGATATATGAACATATCCCCTCAAAGTAGCACAGAGTGAATGAATAGCCAAATAGTGGTAATAAAGGCTTCCAGTAAAGGGAATACCTGCTTTCATCAAAAAAACATCTGATAGGACACTGAGGGAAGTCCCAGCCTATTAGTAGTGACTGAGGACAAGCTGATAAGTGCATTCTGGGAAGATTGTTCACTGTAATGTCAAGAATTATTTTAATTGTATTTGAATAAATATTTTAGTTCTCCAAAAGAAACAATTGGATTCTGAGTGAAAAGGTAAGAAAAACTATTAAACTATTGAATTTCAGTTATTCTTTAAATACGTATACTTTATATCTTTTAGTTTTGTATGATTTTACAGATAAATAAAGCCTACTGTCTTCTAAGAGAAATTATTAGAAGTTTCACTTGAAATAGGGAGTTATTCTGCAAAGTTACAGAAACCTGAATAGTGTCATCTATTAGAATTACCTGGCACATCTAACTACAAACCTACTTGTAGAAAATAGGCAGTGTTCTTGTGAAAAATTCAGTTTGTGTGGTAGAGTATTTCCCTTTGGCTTGGAAGTGAGAGGTTATATACTCTAGAAAAGAGAGAACAGCACAAAGAGAAAGCGTGAAATCATGTTAGAAACTAATTTCCATCCCTGAAAACTGACTCTCTCTCTCTACAAGGTATTTCCTGCATAGTGCTAAATAATGTAAATTATTAATATAAACTGCTGCCAAATATGAATGTGTTCCTAATTTTAAGCAGCCAAAATTATTTCTTTCAATTCAATGAGAAAATTTCACACTTGATTGAAGATCACACACGTGAGAAAATTATGGTTTAGATTTAAATTCACAGATCTATATTAAAAGCTTATATTCAATTTGTATCAGTGTACAATGTCTGTGAGAGATGGAATTACCTTTCCTCTTAGCAGCCTGTATGGTGCTCTGCTTTGAATTTGTGAATAAAACAGGGCTGATAACACAAGGCTTTTTTTGCTATGGTTGAACAGTTTTCACACTGTATTGAGACTTTCTCTTTTGCCATCTCTGTCCCCACAGGAAAAAGGCTGGTAGTGTACAAGAAGCAGGGGAGGGAAAAACCTGGGACAGCTGATCCAAACTTGGAAGATGAATATTAATGGTTATGGCATTTGTCTTCCTAAGTGACCATTATGTGTGGTGAGGCCCTGCTTCCCAGGGCCTCATGGGACTTCTAACTGCAAAAGGAACTATTGAATAACTTCTTTATATTGCTTTGCTTGTGCATACAGTTTTTGCTTCACTTGTTGAACTCCCTTTATCTTGAATCCTGTGTCATCTTCCCTTCCTTCTATTTTCACCCCACCCCATGGCAGAGGAAGGTGAGCAAGCAGCCATGTGGATGCTTGCCTGCTGGTCAGGGTCAACCTACCACAATCACTCATTTCATATAGTAAATGAAAATTTGTCTTATGGAGAAGTAGGCACTTGTACAGGTAAAAGTTGTAGTGTAGTAAAAGTTAATAGAAGAAAATAAAGTAAAAATACAAGGAAGTACACTGATACTTCCCTTGCAATTTCCAACATATCACAAACATCTTAGTGATTGAACAGGGAATAGGAAGCGAGTTCATCCTAGGATACTCATGTAAGGATCAAATGTTATAAAAAATTTATAGAAACATTTATCTACAGTCTCTTGAAATAAAAGTAGCTTTCAGTTTTTCATCAAAATAAAAACTCAAATGTTATATCAGTAATATGTTGTATATTTATACAGGTCACAGCTGGTTTGCCTTGTGTCTATTTTTTGTCCTGTTCTTCAAACAACTGACTGTGCTTTTCCATTTAAGAACAATAAAGGTCTAAATAGAGGTTTTGTTTATTATTTTGGGTATTGGTTTAGGTCTTGTTTTTTTCTTGGGTGTTGCTTTTATATTTGTCTGTTTTCCCCAGATTTCCAAGCACTTTAAGTATATGAAAATAAAGCAAGACCTGGTATGGGGAGTTTTCTAGCTCTTTTATGTGCATTGCCTCTTTCAGACTGACTTTATAGATGTTAAATTTCACACATCTTTCATGGTATTGGTGTTTCTATTTCAATCTAATATAAGTTTTGCTGAAGTGTTTCACAGGTTTAATTATTTTTTTACAAAAAAATCTATTGTCCCTGTTTTATGTAAATGAAAAAAAAAATAATTTCTATTGCCATAGCAAATAACTAAAAGCACTGGGGCTCAATTTCCTTTTTTTAAGTGAAAAAGTTGTGTTGTTGGTTTTTTTTAAGATTAAATTACTTAAAGATTACTTAAAATATTGGATCATGACTGGGAAAATGCTTACATTATATCAGCAACCAACTTGAAATTGATTTATTGAGAATTAACTCTTCACTAATCACTAAGGAAAAGAAGACAGATTCTATTTTTTTTTTAACATGAAAAAAAATACCTTTAGAGAATTGAAAAATGTGTCTGAAATAAGGACTGAATTAGGGTCCTACAGTCTAACACTGAAATATTTTCACTTCACACAGTCTTCTTCCAAATTAAGGGGAGTGACCACAGAACATCAATTGGTTCAAGTCTGTGTGAAGCCTCCTGTTTGCCAAATGAAAAATACAAAAACTGTAATGATCTGATCATTTTGTGAAGATTTTGAAAAAGAATGTAAACAGTGAGAATGTCGGTACCATTCATTCAGGGTTTGTTTATCTATTATTTCTTTAAACAGCAGTAAATGTCAAACAAAACTGAGTATTAGCATAACTGAAATAAATAAATATTGCTTGTAAAATGTTCAGTTCTGAGTAGTGCACCAGCCAAAGTGTTCCAAGGATGGATGCTAAGAGTGCTGAAAAGAGGGCCACATCAAAAGCTGATGAGCAGAAAAAAATCTTAGACTTTACAAACTCCTTATAGACAAATGATGTATTAGTTTTCTTATTAAAAAGATACATTGTAAATCCACAGTTTGCAGGATTATTAGGAGAAATTCATTCTTCATGAGTTAAAAAATGTTTTTTGCCTTGCTATATTATAAAGGAAATGGAGAAAAAACAAAAGTAATAGGGAGGGTGTGGAAAAAGAGCACAGCAAAAGCTAGACATTCCCAGTTGTACATTGTTAGGAAATTGTTCTCTGCCAAAGTAGATGCTAAATCAGGAACTTGCCAAAGTATGTGAAACTGTAATATTTGACATCAGGAAAGAAGATATAGTGAATAAAGTCAAGATACAGTCTTTGGTTCATCCCTAAAGGCAATAGAATATAGAAAGGGAACACCTTGTTCCCAAATTAAGCAAGTAAAACAGAAAATATCACACTTCCATGGGAATAGACATCTAAAAATTGTCATTATGTTTTTTGGATGAGTAGAACTCTGCAAAGCATACTAGAAGATGTCCATATGTCAAACATTCTGAAAGAAATGTTAATCACAACAATAAAGCTGGGTATATTTGCCTTGTCCAACGCAATACTAAACTTTGAAGATCTCAGTCAGTGCTGGATCCAAGCCATCATAATTACATCAATACAGCATTATGTCTGACTAAATGAATGTCTATTGTTTTCACTAAACATTTTCCACTCAGCATAAATCTAAGACATTTTCAGGGAATTATGGGGCTTGACATATAACCATTATCATCTAGTGTATTAGTGGAAAGTAGTTTAAAATGTTTAAAAAATGTTGTTATGTTAAACTGCTAAAGGAAGATGAACATTTTCAAGTTACTCAATTTGAATAGTTTATTTTTTATTATGCAGAGGCATATAATACCTAATACTGATCAGATAAATGCAAAATGAAAGGGCAGTCTTGATTCTGACCAATCTCTTAACTATTCAGATGGGTACTTTCTGGGACAGAATAAACTTTCCAAAGAAATATGACGAAGATGTAATTGTGTCTTTTTTGTACAAGTATGTAAAGATTACTATTTTCACATCTTAAATGTTTTGGTTGAGAGAAATTATTTGTATAACAAATTAGTAACTTTCCTGCATTGATATCCTCACAGGCTAGTTTAAATTTTCTTCTGGAACACTGATATATGAAGCTCATGGTCATGCCAAAGTACATGGCATTATTTTACATTATATTAGGTAAGAATGAGATACTGTAAGATTGCAGTACTTAAACAACCCTGAACAATGTTATAGGTACATCCTATCAAATTTAAGAAGATATTTTTATACAGTAAAATACAACACTGTAAAGAAGGGAGAAACCTATCTTAATTGATGAATAACATTAAAATTACAATATGCATATTAATGAAAGAAAAATAATAGCCATATTATGTTTATTGGCTCTTTTTATCCATCAGACATTGTTATTCCTCTTGAAAGGAACTGAAGTAGTATATTCTAAGTGTCCATATTTCAAGAACTGTGTCCTGATTTCACTGGGACAGAAGCACAAGCCAGCCATGAAGGGCAAGTCACTAGTAGCAAGTCAGCTGTGAGCCTAAGTTGGGGCAGCTGACCCAGGCTGGAAAACAGGTGTATGCCACACCACTCATGTCATCATTATAAAAAGAGGAGGTGTGGTAACAGCAGGGAGGGCTGATTTTGGGAGTACTTCATTTTGGTCTGCTACTCTTGAGCATTAGGCTGAGTATCAGCTTCCATATTCATGTTAGTCTTTGTGTTAGTTATGTTGTTTCATTAAGTCTCCTTATATTTCAATACATGAGGCTTCTTTCTTCTTCCTGATTCCCCTTCTTGGCTTGGGAGGGGTCAACAGGTGAGAGGGCAAACTGCTTCTGTTTAGCCCTGGGTAGCAAGTAAATGAAGGCATGTTAAATAGAAAGATGTGAATTTCCAGAACAACAAACTGTTGGGAGAATGGGAGGACATTCTGGGACTGTGTTATTAAAGCTTCACTCGTGTGGGAAACTGTTCTTTTCTTCCCCACATAAATCTAAACATGGTAGCCCCCCAAATATTGGCTTCCAACACTTAGGTTTTCACATGCTTTCTTCAGCAGCTTAAGATACTAGACAAAGAAGTATTTCTGTATAACTTCTCTAGTACCTTTTTACTTTTTTTGTGAACCATACTTGCTAAAATGGGGTAGAGAACTATGACATAATTTAGATTAAATGTTAGTATAAACAGTCCTCTGAAATGCTTACAATTTTTAAATTAATAACTGGGGGAAAAAAATAATAGTATTGATGTAGTTTGCAAAATGTCATTGGAGAAGATGGGAGCCCAACATAATTTTCACATTGCAAAGTAATGTTTAGCATTATCAACACAGGTCCTTCTATAATGTAGTAATACTAACAAATTTTATTTACTATATTAGTATGTACAAAACCAAGTTGTAATATTTGTATGTGCAAAGTTTCTTAAGAAATCCATGAGAGTCCATTTAATTAGCCACTAAATTACCATCAGAGGACTCAATTATCAATTTTTGTAGTGTTTCTGGGGAAGACTCTCATCTGATCCTCAGCTGATGTAATCAACTTGATTGCACTGACTTTGGGGGAGTTAACACTAATAGACACCAGAGAGATTCTCAGATGTCAGGTTATGTAAATACTTAAGTACATCTTTAATTTTAAGCAAATAACCTCCTTGAGTTTTTTTTTTTATATCAAGTTCCTATGGGACTTAGAATTTTTTTAATGATGGATACTAATGTCTTCTTGCACTCTGTAGTCAGAAAATGTCACTAATGTTAAGGGATGTTGTGACTGGTCCACCTTGCTGCTTGCTAGAAAGCACTCACACACTTTTACATTTGTCCCACAGGCACCCCACCCTTGAAGATTCCCCCTGAATACAAGTGCAAGCCTTCTCCCTACCTTATAGCTCTGCTGGGACTCAGGGTTGCAGAAGGATCCAGCTGGATATTTGTTAGAATGCACACAAACACCTATTTTGGAGAAGGTAGACATTCCTACTCTAGCAGCCAGCACTAGGCACGCTGGCTGTGATTTAGCCACCTGTGCTGAGCCCTTGATTCAACTCACTCCGGTCCGTCCCAGTAAATGTTTTTTTGGGGCACATGCTGCTCATTTTCAGTCCAAGGGCTGGAGCTTTTAAGACCCTTGGCCATTGCAGTATCTTGCAAGAAGATGCTACTTGCTTAATTAGTGTAACTGATCAAGTTATTCTCTCCTCGCTTGGTCTAGTTCGTGTAATTAAATGTAATTAAGAGTTAAAATCTGGTTAAAAAATTGTCAAACCATTACAACCATAATTATAGGTTTCCATAACTCACCACAGAACAAGCTACAGGACAAAAATATTTAGTAGTAGTAGTACACACTTTCAAATGAAAATATAAAGCAATTACCTTGATGTCTGAAAAAGTAACATAAGGACTTACCTCCATGCCTCAACATTTTCCCAGCTTCCACAAGCAACATGTGTATTTAAAAATGCCTTTAAATCTTCAAGGTTAGGAAGCTTGAAATTTGAATTAAGAAATCAATGTTTGCCACTTTAACATCTTCTTCCACCTTTTTTTGTGTCCTCACTCTGATCTGGACCCAAGGGAATTCTGGGGAAATGTTCCAGTTGACAAGTTTTGGATGGAGTCACCTATTCTGCTGTGGCATCAGCCTACTTGCTGTTGTTCAAAAGTAACCTGTATTAATACCAGTTGTCTTTTCAATCTTCTCCTTAAAAGCCTTACATTTCATTTAAAATATTAACATCTAGGATGTATTGCATATTATAAAACAGTGCAAAGATTTAAGATTCATCATTTGAGTAGTCACTAACTGAAACTTATAGAAAGATTATACTTACTTTCTCCTCATACCTAACATGACTAAATATACCCTTGCTGATTTAAGGCTAAAAGTTTCTTCATAGTTGCATAAACTTTAATGGTGGTTCTTGGATGTTGAGGTTAATACAAAAGACTGAATTATCAAGAAATAGACTATTATCAGGAACTGTAAGTCAGAATTTCAGTGGTTAGATTTAGAGCTCTCAGTGTCACAGCTTTTCTGAAGCTTAGCTATGGAGTTCCCTGGTAATTATTATCCTATTTCTACTTGGTTTGTACTGTATACCCTAAATGCTTACAGTCAAGCTTCAGTGCAGTACTGTAATTATAGGCCCCAAAAACAATCATGAAAAGAATAAATGGATCCAAAATGAGATATAAGATTAAGGTGGATATAGTAAAATAGAAAATTTTACTACATGGAATAAATTTAGTAAAAATGCAATTGCAATTTAATACAAAATTCTAGTCACTGACATTTGTGATAGATCTGTTCAGACTGGAACAAGTGCCAAGAACAACTGTGAAGATTATTAGAGAAAAAAAATTTGTCAACATGAGAGGAAACTTAAAGTCATTGGCTTATTTGGTCTAATAAAAAAAAAGTTAAGAGGGAATGTTACTGCTGGTCATAAAAAAAGTCTTAGGATAAATAGCTTAGGATTCAGACCATCTATTCAAACAAAAACCAGAAAAGTTGAGACAGGAATAAATAACTTTTGGAAGGTTGCTATACAGTTATAAATTAGACGAATATAGATATTAAAATACTGTAGAACAAAATTCCAGTAAAGCTAATAGGAAAAAATAAATTGGGTAGCAAAAGGGACTATATGCAAAGAAATACCTGTGTGCATCAGAAAATAGGCTTCAAACCTTGATGGGGTCTAGAAAATAAAACATTTTTTCCTTGAAAATTGGCTTGCATGGAGGACATCACCAGCCTTTCCAGTTTCCCAGAACTTAGTGTAAATATTTTTCCACATGTCATAATATTGACAAGGCAAAGGTATTGACATTGATAATCACAGCCTAAATCAGGGATTTAGTGTTTGCAGTAGAATGTTTTAGAGCCCAATTTCAGCTGTAAATCTGAGAATTTCCTGGCTCCCTTCTGCAAGTTGGAGAGAGACATGGTCTACATGGAGACATGGTACAGATGGTAGAAATGGTAGAGATGAGAAAATATTATATTTCAGTTGGAAGGGATCTACAGTGATCACCTAGTCTGATTGCTCAATGACTTCAAGACTGACCAAAGTTAAAGCATGCTATTAAGGGCTTTGTGCAAATGCCTCTTAAACACTAAAAGGTCTGTTGTATCAACCATCTCTCTAAGAAGCCTGTTCCAGTGTTGAACCACCCTCTCTGTAAATAAATGTTTCCTAACATCAAGTCTGAACCTCACTTGGTGCAGTGTTAAACCATTCCTACCTACCTTATCACTGAATCTTTGGGAGAAGAGATCAGCACTTCCCTATCCACTTCTCCTCCTCAGGAAGCTGCAGAGAGCAATGAAATCACTCATCAGCCTCCTTTTCTCCAAACTAGACAAACCCAGAGTCCTCAGCATTATTCATAGGACATGCCTTCTGAGCCTTTTACTAGCTTTTTGCTCTCCTCTGGATCGATTAGAGGACCTTCACATCTTTCTTAAGTTGTGGAGCTCAGAGCTGCACACAAAGTCAAGTTGGGGGTGCAGCAATGCTAAATACAGTGAGATAATCAAATTTTTTGACCAGCTTGTTATACTGTATTTAATGCACCCCAGGATGTGTTTTGCCCTCTTGGCTGCCAGGGCACACAGCTGACCGATATTGAGCCTGCTATCAACAAGCACCCCCAGATCTTTTTCTGTAGAGGTGTTCTCCAGCTGCTCCTCTCCCAGTTGATACTTGTGTATGGCATTACTCTTTCACAGATGCAGAATTAAGCATTTGGTCTTGGTCAGTTTCATGCCACTGATGATTTCCCAGGGCTCCAATCTATCTAGATCCTTCTGCAAATCCTCTTGTCTCTCAAGAGCATCAACAGCACCTCCTGGTTTCATAGCATAGCAAACTTCCTAATGATGCATTCTCTTCTGGCCTTCAGATAGGTAAAAATAATGAACAGAGATCCTGGTAAATCATGAGGTGCTGGACAATTCTGCCAGAAATGCTGTCACCCAGTAATCAGAAAGCTCTGGGCCCTCCAGTTCTTCAGTTAGCACATGAGTGAAAACTATGGGGTACATACAAGGTTTATTCTTGTGTAGTAGTGTTGCAGAAATACACTGCTGAAAGCCATTGATTTTGTAGCACAGATGGACAGCATAAAAAGGGTTCTGTCTTAAAACCCACACAAAACAGATGGGGAGCCACAGCTAGAAAAAACACTTTCTGAAAATATGAATTTGCTGATTATTCCTTATTGATGAAATAGAGTAAGTGCTAGATTTCACAGATCATAAACTCACGGAATTATGTGGAATGGAAGGGACCTTAAAGATCACCTAGCTCCAACTTTCCTGCCATTGGCAGGGACACCTCTCATGAGACCGGGTTGCTCAAAGCCAAATCCAAGCTGGCCTTGAATGCTTCCAGGGAGACAGCATCCACAACTGCTCTGGACAACCTCTTCCAGTGTCTCATCACCTTCACAAGAAACAATTTTTCCTAATATCTAAATTTGTGCTCTTCCAGTTTACAACCATCACGCCGCCTCCTACCACTACAGTCCCTGATAAAGAGTTCCTCTTCAGCTTTCCTCTAAGCCCTGTTCAGGTACTAAAAGCCTGCTATAATACCTTCTCTTCTCCCAGCTGGACAACCACAAGTCCCTCAGCCTGTCTTCATAGGAGAGGTGCTCCATGCCCTCATCTTTGTGGCCCTCCTCTGGACTTGCTCCAATAGCTCCAAATCATTCTTGTGTTGTGGGCTCCAGAACAGGACACAGTACTCCAGATGGGATCTCACCAGTGCAGAGGGGCTGAATTGTCTCCCTTGACCTGCTGGCCATGCTTATTTTGATGCTGCCCTGCTTTCTGGGATACCAGGGCATATTACTGACTCATATGCAGGTTTTCATTAATGTTGTCACATCTTTGCTATTGTAAGTAGATTTACAAAGATCTGGACACTCAGGTAGCAATGAATTCAAGTCTGCAATCCATTAAAGATAGTGAAAAAATGTGAAAAGTAGTAAACTATTAAATCAAATTGTTATTGTGTAGTGATGGACTCCTTCAGGAGTTATTCTTTTCTATAATATTTTTTTCTAGAATCACAACTACTATGACTAATAATTATATCTCAGAAAAAAAAAAAAAAGGCAGTGAGAGATGCAGTGTGTACACCATGTGTAGTTATTCTATGTAAAATGAAAAAAAAAAAAAAAAAGGAGGGGGGGGAAGAGAAAGAAAAAGAAACAATATAAACAGATGTTCAGTTCCTCACACAGAAAGCAAAAATTGTGTTAACAATTATGAAGAAGCTGGTATCTGTAACCAGGGAGATAATAAAAGAGTAATAATGCGGCATTCAGCCCAACCAGGAAATAAATAACAAATTAAATGTTTGTAATTTAGTGCAAGACCTCAAGTAATAAAATGTAAGGATTTGAACTACTGGTGCAGGATGAATCTGGGTATTACTGAGCATCAGAAATCTGCACATCAAAAATGGACTGGACATCATAAATGGATTGAACTTATTGGAAAACACAAGTTGTTCACAAAAGTTAAAGATGGGTGGGAGTACTGATACAGAAATATGTGTTAGTAATATGCAGGTGGAGTATGAGATGTTCTCTGAAGTAGGTAGTCACCTGAATTGATACAGATTTGTAGTAAACTCTATCCAATGTAACCTAAACAAAAAGCTGCAGAACTATACAGTCCCAGCACTTATCTACTACAGAAATGGTACTGGGAGTCAGCAGGGAGCCTAAAGGGAAATGGAATAGAGATTTCTAAAACTTTCAGCAATTTAATCAAGTTTTTGTATTACTTAATTTAATTCTCAGATTATAACATGATGAAAGCTGAATTTTTACAAACTGTAAAATTTATCTAAAGCAAAAGCCCTAAATATTAATTTACAGACCTTCTTAGGATCATATAAAATTTTAAGGAATATGTGTAATTTTAGTCCTGGATGTACTCAATTATCACTGAATGTCTTGAGAGCACTTATTTGAAACATGCAGTATACATTAATATCTGAAACACCTTCCCTTATAACATGTAATTTTAAGCATCAGCTCAGATACTACTTTTTGTCCAGATTGAAGGTTTTGTCAGAGGTAAATGGCATCAATCATGTTGACAAGCTAGAATTTGAGTATATAATTATTTTTATAGAAAAAGTTATTTTCATGGTCACTACTGAAAATGTTATAGGGTTAACATCTATTTCTGATAGAACGGATGAAAAGCCAGCTGTGACACAATGGTTTAGTTTACCTTAACAGTTTGAATTTCACCAAGAAAATTAAAATAATCTAGTATGCACAACCTAAATATTTGCAAATGTGGCATGTTTCAGGACTAATGCTATACAGATCAAATACTGTAAGTCAAAGAACATGATTAGTATTAGATTTTTTTATTCATATGTTTTTAATCAGCTGGTGTTAACTGAGTATAAAAGTATTTTTATCTATTATAAATATATACATAAATTAATCAAAGAAAATTAAAGCAAATTGTTTTTTAATCTCACAGACTCATATTTTAAACAAAACTCTTTGCTAATAAACTGAACATAACATTAATTCATAAAATGAAAGGATAGTTATTTAATTTTTGAGGGGTAGTGAGTAAATTGTCTTCAACTGTATGGCTGAAGAGCAGAAGTCTGGATTTTTTTTCCTCATTTTCCATTAATTTTCTTAAATAGGCATTCCAATGAAAGGGAAGGTTGAAGATTAATGCAAGAACTTTAAAACTACATGTACATAAATGGTTCCCATTTCCCATTAACAACAGGTTGCTTCTGTATCTTTGCATATATAAGAACAAGCAGTGTTACTGATCTCTAAGATAGCAAGTTTTAGAAATCTAATTTTATAAAATAAATAAAAGAAACACTTCCTCATGCCAGAATATAAATTGTTCACTATTCTTAGGAATTAACCAAACATCGATGGTTTAATTATTAGTTGATCTCAATATGTTATGGATGACAATGACAGATTAATATTTCTGTTACAAAATCCAGAAGAAAATGCCCTGGAATTAAGCTGCATGGCTCACAAATCTGTTCATCGACTGTCGGGTTTTCATCTGTTTGGGGTTTTTGTTTGTTTGTTTGTTTGTTTGGGGTTTTTTTGTTTGTTTGCTTTTTTTAAAAATCTGTCATTGCTTTATATTTATGCATATTTTAAAACAAGGAAACAATATAAGACATTCTGTCTTACTTATACAATATAGTCTCTTTGTTCCTTTCTACACATCTCAGATATTGTGTACATTCTGTTCCATTTTCTACTAGCTACTCAGTCCTTTGCTGTCATGAAAAATTTATGCTGGTGAAAAGATTAGGAACTCACTTTGCCTTTATTGTTGCCATAGTCCCCTTAAATACATTGGGATAGATGAAATCTCTTAGAACTTCATTGACAGAAGCCGTTTTTTGCTCAGCACAAGGTGGTTCAATCAATTATTTATAAACTTTGCTCATATACTTCCATCTGATTCATGTCACTACAGAAGTTTATCTGGATTTTTAAACAGAAAGACGTTTTGAAGGAAATAGTGAACTTTAAATTTGGTTAAACTATAATTACAGTTATATTTTGCAGACTGTGTTTCTTTTTAGTGAGTTTGGGGTTTGGAGATTATTTTTGTTTAATTTGTAGATAACATACTGTAAATCAGCATTATTCTTACAGAATGCACGTACTAACACTTGCATATTTTTTACCTGTACTTCTCATGAACTTTATACGTTTAGCACTACAGCTCCCAGCGACTAATATTTTCAGCATAATGCCCTATAGAATGAATACAGTGATTACAAAAAGGACAACAATATCAGGAAGGTTTTTGAAGGAATAAAAGCTCCTTAACTCAGGACTTATGTTCAGAGCAGTCAAAAAGAAGAAGGAATACCATTCTCAAAGTCCAAAAAGTCATGTTGTCATGGAATTTGTATATCTCAAGAGGTTTCTGAAAATATTTTTGGCTTATCATTATTTCATTTGGCTGACAATTGTAAAAGCATATAAGTTATTTTTGGAATGGTTTTGGTTTCAGAAAGTTCATGTCAGGAATAATGATGCTATAAATATCAGAGGCCCACAGGAAAATTCAAATTGGAAGGAGTTGTATCGAAGGGGGAACAACTCCATGTATCAGAACAGTCTGGGGACTGACCTGCTGGAGAGTAGCTCTGGGGAAAAGGATTTTGGGGTACTGGTGGACAACAGGCTGACCATTAGCCAACAATGTGTCCTTGTGGTGAAGAAGGCTAATGGCATCCTGGGGTGCATTAAGAAGAATGTGGTCAGTAGGTCAAAGGAGGTTATCCTGCCCCTCTACTCTGCCCTGCTGAGGCCACATCTTAGAGTACTACATCCAGTTCTGGGCTCCTTAGTTCATAAATGATAAGGAAGGAGCCCAGAACGTTACCACAAAGATGGTTAGAGGAATGGAGCATCTGCCCTATAAGGAAAGGCTGAAAGAGTTGGGTCTGTTTAGCTTGGAGAAGAGACTGAGAGGTGATCTCATAGGTGCTTAAAAATAGTTGAAGGATTGGTGTTAGAAAAATGGGTCCTGTCTCTTTTTCTCAGTTACAACCTGTGTCTATTGTCCCTCATCTGCCTGCCTTGCACCGCTCTAAGGAGTCAGGCTGTATTTCCCTGATGACCTGCTTGCAGGTGCTGGAGTGGGATGTGGTCTGTTATTAGGTCCCTCAAAGCCATCAGTTGGCAAGGCTGAACAAACCCACGTTCCTCAGTGCTCCAGCCCCTTGCTAGCTTGGAGGCCCTCTGCTGAGTTTGCCCCAGTTTATTGATGTCTTTCTTGAACAGAAGGGCCCCAAAACAGGTGCAATCCTGTAGATGTGTTAAAATGAGTGCCAGGTAAAAGAGAGCAGTCATTCCCCTTGACATCCTGTCCATGCTTAGTACAACCCTGGTTGCTTCACACTGCAGGTTGGTGCTCAGCTTATAGTCTGCCAGCTTTCTCAAGTTCTTCTTAGCGGATCTGCTTCACAGTCAATTAAGCCCCTGCCTGTCATTGCAAGGGGATCTTCCTTCCCAGGAGCAGGACGGAATTTGATCTGACTGAATTTCATAAGGTTCCTGGCAGGCCATTCCTTCAGCCTGTCTCAGTCTCTCCGGAAAGCAGTTGTTACCTCAGTGATATTGACTGGTTCCCCAAGCTGGACTGTTGGTTTCAGAAAGTTCATGTCAGGAATAATGATGCTATAAATATCAGAGGCCCACAGGAAAATTCAAATTGGAAGGAGTTGTATCGAAGGGGGAACAACTCCATGTATCAGAACAGTCTGGGGACTGACCTGCTGGAGAGTAGCTCTGGGGAAAAGGATTTTGGGGTACTGGTGGACAACAGGCTGACCATTAGCCAACAATGTGTCCTTGTGGTGAAGAAGGCTAATGGCATCCTGGGGTGCATTAAGAAGAATGTGGTCAGTAGGTCAAAGGAGGTTATCCTGCCCCTCTACTCTGCCCTGCTGAGGCCACATCTTAGAGTACTACATCCAGTTCTGGGCTCCTTAGTTCATAAATGATAAGGAAGGAGCCCAGAACGTTACCACAAAGATGGTTAGAGGAATGGAGCATCTGCCCTATAAGGAAAGGCTGAAAGAGTTGGGTCTGTTTAGCTTGGAGAAGAGACTGAGAGGTGATCTCATAGGTGCTTAAAAATAGTTGAAGGATTGGTGTTAGAAAAATGGGTCCTGTCTCTTTTTCTCAGTTACAACCTGTGTCTATTGTCCCTCATCTGCCTGCCTTGCACCGCTCTAAGGAGTCAGGCTGTATTTCCCTGATGACCTGCTTGCAGGTGCTGGAGTGGGATGTGGTCTGTTATTAGGTCCCTCAAAGCCATCAGTTGGCAAGGCTGAACAAACCCACGTTCCTCAGTGCTCCAGCCCCTTGCTAGCTTGGAGGCCCTCTGCTGAGTTTGCCCCAGTTTATTGATGTCTTTCTTGAACAGAAGGGCCCCAAAACAGGTGCAATCCTGTAGATGTGTTAAAATGAGTGCCAGGTAAAAGAGAGCAGTCATTCCCCTTGACATCCTGTCCATGCTTAGTACAACCCTGGTTGCTTCACACTGCAGGTTGGTGCTCAGCTTATAGTCTGCCAGCTTTCTCAAGTTCTTCTTAGCGGATCTGCTTCACAGTCAATTAAGCCCCTGCCTGTCATTGCAAGGGGATCTTCCTTCCCAGGAGCAGGACGGAATTTGATCTGACTGAATTTCATAAGGTTCCTGGCAGGCCATTCCTTCAGCCTGTCTCAGTCTCTCCGGAAAGCAGTTGTTACCTCAGTGATATTGACTGGTTCCCCAAGCTGGACTGGTTCCATATTGACTGGTTACCCAATCTGCAGACTTCATAAGTAAGCTCCTCCTCCAGGTCATTAAGAAACACGTTAAAAAGGGGAGGTCCCAGGATACACCCCTGGAGTACTTTACTTGCTGTTGGCCCCAAGGTAGAGTATCACCTTTCCTTTTAATCACTACCTTTTGAGCCTAGTGTTCCAAGCAGTTCTGTACCCCATCCAGTCAATTCCCCAATCTAGACTATAAAATCCTAACTGGGGTAAAAAAGCAGCTGAGGTGACTGCTAAGACTGTCATATGAACAGGGTGAGAGGAAGATGTTTTAAATCAGTGACTACACTTCAAATGAGGTTCTCTCAAGTGATTTGTTTGCTGGTATATTGATGTAATCCAATTTAAAATTGTGTACAGTTAACAGCCTCTAAAACCATATTCCTCTCTTAAAAATGCTCCATTGACTTCTACGGTAGCAAAGGTAAGGTACATCTATACATTCAAATTCTGGTTTTGGCAAGGTGGATCTTTATACAGACTCTTAAAATGGGCATATTTCTGAGATGAAATTGTCCTCTCAAGGGCCTTCAAGATATTAAACACACTGGCCTCCATCCAACAAAGCACTTAATCACATAATTTCCTATTCATTTCAGGCTTACAATTTGGATGCTTGAATCTGAACTTTAGTACTCAGACTTGGGTCAAACTGTTCAGTAGCATGGAAGAATGGTACTGCATTAAACTTATTGAGGAGAAAAACATAGTATGATCTTTGGCCATAAATTATAAAGTTAAGCAAAATTTGTTTTCTGTGTAGGAGACATGAAATGGCCAGATCAATAAGGAAAATGCATTGCAATAGTTTCCAAGAACAATATTATATGTAAATACACAATTAGCTTCTTACTTGTAAAGATTTTTATTAAAGAAGAAAAAAATATTCCTTAGGTTTTAATTCCTCTGGTGCAATTGATATTACTACATTAACTCTTCCTTTCCTTGAGAAGGTTTTTATCCAACTCTATAAAACACAATACAGGCTAGTGAAAATTCTGCTGAAAACTTTGTAGAATTTAGGTGTATAATTTCTATTTTTCTGGCACACAGATATATATATATGTGATTACTGAAAGCAGAGCAATAACAACAGTTTTCCCCACTAACATGAAGTGCAAATAAAATGAAGATATATGATCATAACCTGCACTGAGGCAGAACTGCGTGAAGAAAGAAGACTAACACTAGAGCATATTCTTCCAGCTATGCAAATTTACTAAATTTACTGATTTTACAGAATCTTAGAATTGTCACAGCTGGAAAAGACCTCTAAGATCACAGAGTCCAACCATCAATGCCTAGCCCCCACCTCCCAAAAAAGGAAAAAAAAATTTAAAAAAAAGCCCACTAAAGAATGTCCTGAAGTACCTCATCTACATGGTTTATAAATACCTCCAGGGATGGTGACTCAACCACCCCCCTGGGCAGCCCATTCCATCATGTCACTACTCCTTCGGTAAATAAATTCTTCCTAATATCTTGTCTAAACTTCTCCTGGTGCAACTTCAGATCATTTCCTCTAATCTTATCAGTACTTACCTGGGAGAAGAGGCTGATACTCACCTCCTCTAATACTCACCTCCTCAACCTTCCTTCAGGAAGCCATAGAGAGCAATGAGGTCTCTCGCCGGTCTCCTCCAAACTAAACAATCCCAATTGCATCAGCCTTTCCTCACAGGACTTAGTTGTTAAACCCTTCACCAGCCTGGTTGTCCTTCTCTGAACTTTCTTGAGCAACTCAGTGTCTTCTTGTAATGAAGAGCCCAGAACTGCACACAGTACTCGAGGTGCAGCCTCAGCAGTAATTATTAGGGAGGATAACAGGATGAAAGTAGAATAATGCTAAAAGTCATATTTATTTATTTTTTTATTAGAAGAAATAAGGTATAGTGTATAGATTAAATAAGCAAGTAGTTAATATTAAAGTTGCAGTGCTGTTCTGCCATAGATATTTCTCATTAGGAGCAGTGAGCAATTTAAAAATTACGTATGTTTATATATATGTGTGCACATATATGTCTATGGATGTGTATACATATATGTGTATATGTACACGAAACACTACTCCAGTTACAAATTACAACTTTTGGAGCAATTTACTATGTTTGTAATATTTTAAATAAAACAAACAAAAAAAAAATCAAAACTTTAAAACTTATCCAATGTCTCTATTGTCTTTAAATAAAAGTTTAGCCAACATTATTGCATAATTAACAGAATAAAAATAAATAATGAAAATGGAAGTTTTCAACATAAGATTCTATGTAAATGCTGTGAGTAAAATACAAGAAAATTCATGTTTATGTTGTCTCTAATGAAGTTGTATTATAGAATAATAAACCTCTGAATTTTCTAAATAACTTAAGCAGAACGGTGAATTCAAAAGAAGAAAAAAAATACTATATCAGAAAAGTTTGTTAAATCATGCTAATTTTACTGCTCCTGTAAAACAGAAATTGTCACCTGCTAGCAAAAATTGAAAAAGTCAAGTTTCCTTTCTCATCTATCAGTTTCTATGTCAAAGAAAGCTTAAGATGTTCAGCAGACACCATTTTTAAAGACCCAGAAATTGTTAATACAGTTCAAAAAGCTTTTTCCGCACCATTTTCCACTTATTTCATTTCCACCAGTCCTAGACAATTAAAAAAAAATCAAATTAGTGTTTTCAAGTAAAAAGTAAATATTTCCTAGACTAATTAGACCAACATACTTTACCACATTTAAATTCCATAGCTCATTCTCTAAATGTCTATATTCTGATTACTTGCATTCAACTTCTTGATGCATTTGACTACAAAGTGACTAAACATGAAAGTAAAATCAATAAAGTCCAATAATACTTGCAGAATTTGGTCCTTAAAGAACATGTTATTCAGTCTGAAGTGCATAGAACACTAAAGAGAATAATGTCAATAGTACTATGTGACTTTATGTGATGCATTAAAAAAAAAATAAAACTGAGTTCTTTCAATCTAGAAGGTACTCTGAGGTAAACTGCATCTGTTGAAACTCCTTCCTCTTTGCACAGCATATTCAAGCTGTGAAAAGGAAGTGTTTATTACTTTTATTCTCACAGAATTTGTGGTGGTGTTTCAACAAAAGAGATAAACAATTCGCCTATTTCCAATGCAACACCCTGCTGGATAGAAGACAGCAAGACACTGAGAAAAGCAACTGATTCTTGTAAATGTAAAAAATTTAACCAGATTTTTCCATATCTTGGGTAAGCATCTCTTATTTCAGGGACAGATTAAGTATCACCTCCCTTCTCCCTGTCTCATGAACTTAGCCCCCTTTTTTCTTTATTTTATAAAAAGCTTCAATATTGATACCAGAAAAAGTGTTTATTTTTTATTTAACCAAAAGCTTAATAAAAGTGATTGATTTTTTTTTTTTTCTTTTTCAGTTTGCCACTGAAAAATTGGTATTATTTCTTCCTCAGTCGAATGGAAAAATTATGTGCCCCAAATTTCTTATTATGATCCTTTGAACACGTTTTGTTAGCGATCCATGTTTGTCTGAAACGGTTTCCAAGTAAGTGGCATGATGCGGCCGATGGGGGGCACTAAGAGAGCGTGCAGCTCCGCAGCTCATCCTGCCCAGACCAAAACGTCACCTGTGTGGCCATCCTGCTTTCAGATCCCCTTAAGTGTCTCATACTTGAAGCTACAAATCAATCTTGTAAGCACTGAGGGTGTGCACAGATCCCTGAAGGTAGGTTTTCAGAGACGGAGTCAATGCCTACTTCAGCAACTTGGATTTACAGTAAATATAACCCTAAAGGCATCCAGTGCAGCAGTAAACAGAAAAGCGTAAGCCAGTAACACACTGGAACAATAACACTAATATAATTTCTGCTCTTTTTTAGACTAGATTTGTTCTAGATTAGACTCTTTATTTCTTATTTGTGCACTTCTGAATATTCTTTTTGCTTTTCCTGTCTTCATATCCTAATCAAATACCTTCAAATGCATTCACTTGTACTTCAGTACATTCAGGTAATACTAGTAGAATTTTTATTTATTTATTTATTTTTCCTCAGATCTAGAATAGTGTCAAATAGATCAGAGTTATCCCATAAGATCTTCTATTTACTGGAACAGTTGTTTGATATTATGTTTTCACCCAGAAACATTTATTTGAATTATGGATGCAGTTTTAACTCCGGGCATTGCAAACCTTTGTTTTGTATTTCGTAGAAAAGATCCATAAAAATACAGGTGTTTTAAAGCAAATAAATAAATAAATAAATAAATAAATAAAAATAAACTTCCACATGTATACAGTTTTTTTTGTTTGTTTCATGCCTGGCTTCTTTATATATATTTATCTATATCTATATATATATAAGCATTTTACATGTAACAAACACTGTCTTTGCTGGAGTTGAGAAATTACAGAGAACGTTATACCAAATGTCTCTGAAAGAAAGAAAAAATACACCAACAACCTCTGAGCTTAAGCTTTACATAAAAAAAAAAAATCTAAGGAGAACAATTCTCAGAGTTCTAAAACAATTGTATAAAACTTTGTATTGCTTCACTGAAATTATTATCCACTCTTGTGATTATGTTTTCTGAGGATCTGTAAAAAGCCAGTTTGATTTGGTTCTGACATATCACGTTAACCATTGCTAGAAAAACTAGCAAACAAGTTTGTAGCAAACAGACCTAAGAAAACAAATCTCAGAAAAGCCTTAGGTTTTACAAACAAAACTGAAGGATTTGTTTGGAGGTAGCAGTATGCTTTTCTGAGATTGCTGTAAACTGGCTGATCATCCATATCAAAACTCAGTCAATTTTGGGTCTGAAAAAAAGAGAAGATATTTTCCTGGTGAATTTTCCCTTCTAAAAGTATGATAAGGAAGAGACTGACCAAATCTTTTCATTTGTCTAAAGATGTGCACAAATTGACAGTTCATTATTTTCACATTTATTCCTGGTTATGTTCTCTGTTTAGATGAGAACACTGGAGTTAAAATTGTTGTTAAAATGCAAGTCTCTAATAAGAAAAAAAAAAATCAGTATATATAGTTAATAAACTATTTTTGAAAATATTGCTTGTTGTTTTTTACTTATTTTTTTCTTGGGATGTGTTGTTGTTATTATTATTACCATTATTGTTATTATTATTTTTATTAATGGGAAGCATTCACTGCATTGAAAAATTGGTACTTCTTTTTCAACATGCATAGGAAAAGAAGTATTTACTTCCTGCTTAAATACACAGCATTGCACATGTATGAAGATGCTATAGTGTCTTGAAGGACAATAATTTTGAATGAATGAAAAAATAAAGAGGAAATGCATAAAAAGAATGAATCACATGCCTGATCTCTAGAGGTACTTCCTACTATCAGCTATGAATACAATTCTTGTGGTAATTGCCTGCATGAAGCAAAGACAACATGTAATTCCTTAATTTGTAAAAATCATACAAATGTTATCCTTTTGAGATTACATTAAAGCCTTTTAATATGTACAAAATGCTCTTGAAAACTGCAGGCAACCTTCTTAGCAGCCTGAAAAAAAACATTGTCTTCCATCTCTGAGTTACTTTTTTATTTTTTAGGAATTAAGCATAAAGAACACAGACAACATTTGGTGCTCTGCCTTGCAATTTTATTAAAACCGTATTTTACAAAACAGTTTTTCATCACACATGCACGTGGATGTGCTTAATCAGAATGAATCATCCTTTGAAGGCACCCATCACTTTTTATTAGCTATGGAGTAGAGATTCATTACACTAAAATGTAGTAACCTAAAAATTAAGAAGGTAATGAAACCCGTTTATTTTGGTTTCCTGTGTTGTGTCTGTTGGGATCATTCATGTCACCTCTTCTGGATACATTTCCAAGTAGACATGGGTGTCTGTGCACATATCATGGAGAAAAAGAGTTGCTGACACATCAGATAGTGTACATGTCATCTAACATTTTGTTATATATATGGTGTAAATGAGTTGTCTATACTTCCTTTGTAGTTAACAGGTAAAACTAGTTACACTTCTTGGTAAGTTCTTCCAGTTTCTTGTAGGTCGCTATTTTGAGTTTGGATATGTTGTCCTGGTTTGAGCCAGGGTTAAGCCTGGCTCAAACCAGGACATATGTTATCTTTCATATGTTTTCTGTAGTGAACAGTCATAATCAAGAAATTACCTTTAGGCATATAGCTAGAGTTATGTGAGATTATTAATTCTTCAGACAGGTACATTTTAGACAAGTAAGACAAATTCCAATGAAAGATAAAACAGTCTTAGAGCATAGTAATTATAACATAAGGCTAATTAGAAAAAAAACAGGAAACCACAAAAAAACCCCACCAACAAAAAACCACCACCAACCAACACAAAAAAACCCAAAAACACCAAAGAGGATCTCTTAGTTTTTAGAGGTTTTTCAAAATTTATGGATACAATCCATCTCTCTATGCCGTTGAATTGAAAGATCTACATCTTAGCAAAAAGCCTTGTTGAGAATACTTTGCATTTAAATTGTTATATTCAAATAGCATAACTATTTGCTAGTGTTAAAACAAGAAAAAATACTGTTTATGATAATGAAAATTTTACTATTTTAGTTGAAGATATTTTTAAGCTTGACTTTGAGTAAACCAATGTTATTTAATACACTACATTCCAGCTTAATCCTCAAATACCTGGAAATGCACTAACATGTCATTAAATAGAGAGATTAACTGAAGTGTATTATAACATATTATAACATAGGAGCTACTTTTACCAAGTTACTTAATTGCTTCATTTACTCCAGCATCTTGTTCCTAGATATGGATAGTAGTAAGTGTTCCTTGGCAAAAAGAAAACGTGGTATGTGCTGAAAATATTGTCTTTCCTGCAACAGGAGGTAAACATAGAAACTGATTTAGGCTCATCCGTACTGCTATGCAGTAGCAATTAATACTCTTGCAGCAGTTTAGGCAGTGCTGGAAGCAGATAATCAGAAGTGTTTTAGAATCTCAATTATACCATAAAATGAGTGATCATAAAAACTGATTTAAAAACATTTTATGTACAATAAACATGTTTTTGTAGGTCAGCAAACCCCCTCCACAAACTGGTGTTTTTTTAAAATAACAATAACAGTAACAACAACAACAGCAGTAATACTTGATAAAGGTTTATATTTATGTCACATAGGACTTTTAGCCAATGTTTCAATGTCCAAACTGAGACCAGCGACAAGTGGCATTCCTAAGGGGTCAGTACTGAAACCAGTGCTGTTTAGCATCTTTGTCAGTGACATGGATTGGAATTGCATAGTTCCCAAAGGCTTAAATCACACTCATCTCCAAACCAATCCAACCCGTATCAAAGCACACTTCAGTGTGCTCTGTTTTTCACTCTGATGCCACACTGTGCTTTTGACTTTTTAAGTTCTAGGAATTCCTAGGTATGATGTGAGTTTATGTCCAGTCAAAAAGCATATTTTGAAATCAGAATTTTGTGGGTATTTTTCCTGTAAATAAAAAAAAACAAACTAATACATGCAGAATTTTTATCTCCATTCACACTGGAAAACATGGGAAGTATGGAAAAGGCAGGGAAAGTATTACTCATTATGTCTTGAAAAAATATTTTGCAAGTTTTTGAGATGAGGAAGAAATGTAAGAAAAAGTGTAATTACATTTTATACTAGGCTTTTATTTATTCAGATGTACAGGGTATGATCTAAATTGCAAATGGGAAATAAAGATAAGACAATAACAAATTTTTACATTCGATCATTCATCTGCTAATCAAGGACTTCACACTGCAGGACAGTCTGGTTTTATATACTGAAAGGAAAAATGCTGCTTCTATTCAGCCAGCAGAAAAAATAGGCATGTTGCTAGCTGAGTATAAAATAGTCCTGGAGCATTTTTACATCTTGCAAGTCTTTGGATGACTTTACAAATGCAATAGAGGAATGTTAATGCAATAATCTTATCTCTTCTCTAACATCCTGCATCAGCTGTGAATTATACATCTTGATAATGAAGGTGAGGGTTTACTGTTCAAGCGTAGGATCACTTCATCAACTGAAATTAGGTTCATTAGAACATTGGTCCATGCTGTGCAGTATAACCAAGCTAGTACAAAAGGAAGAGGAAGGCCTAATACTTTATTGCTCTGCCTTCTTCAGGTACGTAGCTGGATATGGTATCTGTTGTTTGTTGTGTTTTGGGTTTTTTTCTAGAATTTTAAGAAACAACAAGATCAAAGGTAAAAAAAAAAAAATCAGTCTTCTCTACCATGCTCTTCAGATGCTCATTTCAAATAGTTGGACATTAACAAGCCTCAGCACATGCCACACACACTCCTCTTCTCTCTGGGAGTTGTGCAGAGTCTGATAGAGCAGGGGATGTATGTATTGGAATACATAGGTCCAACACAGCAACAAAACACTTGTAGTGACTAACAACAGAATTCCTAAATTAGTATGTGTTTGGCCTTAAAATAAAGTGTGGGTTTTATTGTTGTTTGGCTTCTTTTATATTTTTTTTTTAGTTTTTAATTTGATAGTCATACTGCATATATGTTGTACTTCATTCATACAGGCTGTAACATTTGAGAAAACTTACTAATGCTTTATCTGAAATACGGCTTTTTAACTTCTATGCTCTTGAAGGTAGCAGATGAGTATGGTATTCTGTATTCATTCCCCAGCAGTTATCTTTATAATAGACAATTATTTATGGGGAATCCTAACTCTTGTCTTTGCTGAATACACTTCCAGTTGGACTTAGACAATTACTTTTTTGCTGTGATCCAAAGGGACACAGTCCTTTACCAAGACTAAAATACTGATTACCACCACTTCTGTCACAGCACTGAGATTCCAAGTAGTCCATCCATAAAAATAAGTATTTAATGGGAAATCAATTAAATTACTCACATATGTTGGAGCTTCTAGAGAAACAACGAAGAATGCACTAAAAGACTCAAATTAAAACAAAAGATACTTAAAAACTTGGTGCATAGGAGGATTCCTGTAGCTGTAAGTCTGAATGGCAGTAAGTGGCAGAAGTTTGAAGAGCTCCAAACACTTCCAGACATCTGAAACTCCTTTGTCTAGCTTACCAACATTTCTGCTTCAAAATATTAAGCAAGTTCTTATTTTAAAATACACAGATGAAACTGAGACCACTGTACTGGCCAAGTGCTTTCAGAGACTTGAACTCTATTCTTGTTTCTACTAATACATTTCAAGTGATGTTACCTTTTCTGGGTTTGTGTTTCTAAATTAAATGACATAAATAGATCAATGTCCATTCTGTCTTGCTGTTATTTTTTTACTGATTGATTTCTTCTGAAATATTACACACTCCAAAAAAAGGGTATTGAATAACGTATATAGCAGAAACCAGTAGATTTCAATCATCTTTATAAATATTAAAGTCATAGACAGAAAAAAGGTATTAGGCACTAAGAGATCACACTTTCATAGTACAATTTTATTTTCCTCTTCCTTCTATGTAGACATTTCAAAATACTGTGGTGCATATAATTTGCTCATTCAGATTGATGATGCATTTACTTACGTTTACAAGGTAAATATAATTACTAACATTTAGATAAAAATGAACCAATTTAGGATTTTTTATTTTTTTAAGGCAAAGTAGAATTCTTACCAATCTGATGGGCAGTGTTGCCAAGACTTAAAGTTGCAGTTGACAAAGTATTCCATATTTAAACTGTCAAGTAAGGACTGGAGAGAAATCTGTAGGTAGAAGATTTGTATAAAATTCTGTTACCTTCTTATGTTATATCTGGTAAAAAAAAGGCTATCATGCTTAGGAACAGCTGAAATAGATTTTTCTATGAGAGGTATAGTGCTGGAGGGGAGGCTGGGGGAGAAGGACCTGGGGTTTTTTTAAGGAGTTTTTTGGGGTTTTTTTGGTATTTTGACAGGCATTGCACTGGAACATCTAACTAGTCAGAAACAATTCATTCTGAGAGAAATGCTAATAGAAAGAGATAGTTCTGCTTCCTTCTATTATAATGGGAATATTTGATAAATACAGTTGACTGCCACTTAATTGTAATATAATTTTATTCACACTATAAATTACACACTATTTATTTATACTTTTTATTTTACATTCTACCTTTTTAACAGTTTGTTTTGCCAAAAATATAAATGTAAATAATTTCTTAATAATAAATGTATGAAAATACAGAAATCACCTCAGTATCAATTCTTTCTATTCTGTATGTAGTTATGTGTGCAGACGTCTGAGTGACAACAGCTAGATAGGTGACTGTGGATTACAAGGCCCATTAGGCCTGGATGCCAACAACTGGAGAGATCAGGATATGCTTCCCTAGAAAACTTCAGCTGTCTTCACATTTCACTGCTTGTGTATAGGTGTAAGTCACTATTTAACTTAACTGCTGAAGTTTGCCCCTTCGGAGACAGTATGTCCAGGTGCCAGAAACTGTGGAGACCAAGGATCTGAGGTCAGCTGTTAGAGAGACAACTTGACTGTCTCATGTCTGCAATGGGAAGGATTTGTACTGCACGTATAAATCCATGTACTGGTAGTGAATTTCAGTCCTAGTCAGCCAGAGGGAAGGAACAGCTTTACATGCTGTTCACATTTACAAGAGTTCTGTGTGCTTCTGTCCATGTTAGTCTTTTTGGCCAGCCATGTGTCTGCTTGTTTGATTATTTTCTTATTGTGTGCATGCTTGTCAGTGAATGATAGCTTTAGCCAAAAAACAGGTGTGACAGATGCTGTCTGTTATCTCCCCCCACTACCCTCCCAGAGGAAGATAAAAGGAGAATAAAGGAGAGAGACGTCAAAGTTGGAGAAAAAAGCACCACCCTAGAATATGTTTAATGAAATAATAGAGAGTAATAATAATGATGATGGTGGTTTACAAATACATATGAATATGTAAATATGGAAGACACACTCCTCAGTTGGTAATTCCTCCCAAACAGAAAAGTCCTCATGTAGACTCAGCAGCAGATGGTGGTGTCTGAGTCCAGGGTCCCATCCACAGTCCACAAAAGCCTTGGAGCAGCCAAGCAGGTCCTAATTGAGGGGCCAGGGGAAAGCAACCTGTCCTTCTGCAGAAAGAAAAAAAGGCTGCAGGAGCAGCAGCAACACAGGGAGAGATGACAAAGAAATCCAAACACAGCCAGCACACCAATCAGAGAGGCTAGAGCAGGGGTCTCTTAGGAACACCATGGTATGGAATAATGAGGTTGATCTATTTGAGTCACCAGACCCATCCTCTCCTCCCCAGTTATAGCTGCTCTCCCATTGTAACTGCCACATGAACATACTGGCAGCAGCTAGCATTGTCCCAGAAGGTCTCAGATCAGTATGGCCATAGGCAATTTTTATCCTGCTAGTCTCAAACCAGGACAGTGTTGACCCATTGGGAAATACAAGTTCAGCCTTACCACTAGGAAGACCTGGGGACACAGTGCTGCAGCAGCCTTGCTTCTATCAAACTAGATTTAGTAGTCTTTAAAAATGTTGAAATTCTGATTGGTGTGATATAAGCACAGCAGTGCTGACTATACTTGTCATATAGGTGATGTATGTCTTCATAGTAACATTTCTCTTATATGCATTATTTAAAGAACACTACAAGCTTTTAATGGGTTGTAACTTTTCAGCCATCCAATGTATTGCCAGGCCACCTGTATCAGATGCATGGACTAAACTTCCATTCTCAGATCCCTTTGCATGAGCAAGTTATCTTTTCCAGATTTGAGTAAATCTAAAGGAGAAAAAGAGCAGAGAAGAATAAAAGGCAACCAGGCTGAGAGTATCAACAGTATGACATAAGCGTGTGGAATAAGATTACAATCTCAAGGGAATCTTTTGTCCAGCCCGCCGGAGAACTTGTTAGATTTTTTTTTTTTTTCCCTTTAAGGTATCACTACTTTTCTGCAATATGGGATTATGTGAATGGCAGCAATGGGATGATTCCATAATATTTTAAATTAATGTTTGACATACACACACAAGCGCCTTGCACACACGCATACACATGTATACTTGGATGCATAGATATATAGGTATTTATATGAAGCAATCATAACTTTTTTCCCTCAACTCTCTTCTCACAGTCATCTAATGAACTTTAGGTAATCTGCTTGTCCTCCCTTTCATATCTTCTAATTACAAGGAAATATTGCCATAAGATGCAAAAGATATCATAGGTCATCATATTTTATAAAAAATTGAAAAAGTAAAAAAAAGAAAGCAGAGCAAAAGTACTGCATATATTATGACATTTATATACTTATGAAGTTCTAGAAATTTTAATGCTGAACTCTCATATAAGTTTGTAGCTCTGAATAATAGATACATAATGACTAATGGTCACCGAAAAAGATAAAAAATATTATACAGGTTGCTTGTGAGAAGTCCTTGATTTCATTTAGCTTATGAGTCAGACTCTTAGTCACATGGTTCTAAATTAGTTTGTAGGCTTTAGTTCAGTTTTTAATTGCTTAGAAATTACATGCTTGCAGGTGCTTAAGTGGCAGCTAATACATAGCATAGCTTGAAATATATATACTGCATTGAGCTGTGATAATTAAAGAGCTGCAGTTCCTTTAATCTATCTGAATTCTCCCCCTTTACTGTTTCATTAAGAAAATGTTTCTTTCTATTAGGTTTCACAAGTTAATAGCTAGAGACAAGTACTGGGTTTGCTAAAAATACAGTTTCCTTCTGAGAAGTGACTGCCTAAAAGAGTACCTTGTTACTGGGCAGTCCAGCCGTCTGTGCAAAAGATGTTCCTCCATCATGTTCTTATATTTGATTTATTCATAATTATTTGTTCCCCTATTATTTTCTTATATTTGATTTATTCATAATTATTTTGTTTTCCTCTTTCAGACACCTGTGGGCTTCCAGTAGTGATGTGTATTTTGGTAGACAACTGAAAGAAGTAAAGAAAATCTGTGCTCCAAATATTTTACAAGCTGAAATTACTAATTAACATTGGTTTAAACTATGTTGTTCATGGGATCAAAGGAAATGGATTGTGCATAATCAGTGAAGATATTTAACTAAGATGCAACTGCATTTCCTTTTTGTCAATATGCGAGGGAAGTTTGGTAGTTTTAGAGCTCAGCTCTGTCTTTTCTCCTGTAGTCGAGGACAGTGTTGCATAACTTAATTAGCTTTTAATCAAATTCATGTTTAGTTTAGAAACTACTCAATATGATGGTAATAGGGTTTGCTCACTTTTCTTTTTCTGGATTCCGCCACTACAATTTGCTGTCTTTTCTTTCTCTGTGTCCAAGCAATGCTTTGCTTCTCAGTGACATTAACTCTGTACAGAAGACATGAAGAAGCAGAATTCTACTAGGTTTCCTCAAAATTATTAGAAAGGATAACGTAAGCAACCATCTCATTTATGCCATCATTAAACAGGATTACACAATCAATTTTTCAGTGCTGGCGCTGATGAAATGTCATTCTGTGTTTGACTTTTTGTCAAGCAAGAGTTTAGGAACAAGTCCTTAGCACATGTACTATAACACGTGCAAATAATGACACATTTATCCAGAACTCTTCCTAAGAAATATCAAATATTATCTCCAATTAGGAATTAGGCTTTTCTTAAAAGTTCATTAGCTGCATATTTGCTAATTGTCTTTTCACATCTCATAAAGAAATTACCGGAGACAACCACAAAAAGCAAAAAGGACAAAATCTCATTTGGGGATCATATTTTTAGGTACTTAGATAAAAGAAAACTGCATAGTGGTGCTCTACCCAAAGGATTATTATTGGGATTCTCTTTGGCAAAGCGCCTTGATTTTCTATTTCTTTCTGTAGCTACAAATTTCTCTTTCTCCAGGGAAAATTATGTACGTGATTTTTTTCATTATTCAGTCAGAGATTTTCAGTCACAAGTTTGCTGTTTGAGAATAAGGGTGGCAGATTCGCTGCTAAGATTGGAATAAGAATTGTGAATTGTTCTCTCCTTTTGGTAATTGGATGTTAAATTGCCCTTGAAAAGAAAGTACTTGGTTGATAGCAGACATACAAACTCCTGCTCTGAAATTCTCTTTAAAGTTCCACCTACCCACAACCAAAAAAATAAACACCTTTGTGCATTTACTTGTCAAGTTTGAGAAAGAACAAAAAACTTTTAAATGCAGATCCACTTGGAAGCATCAAGATAAAGAAATTGTGTGGTTTTGTAATGCTTCTCACTTGAAAATCAATTAATTCTCAGAGTGAAACAGTCACAAAAAGAAAAATGTCAGAATGTAAAAGTGAATCTTGAACAGTAAATGGAAAAAACATGAAGCAACTGAAAATAGTAAAAAGAACAAATACACGTTTGTTTAAATTTATTAAAAAGAATTTAAAAAAGAAATAAAAAAAATATTTTCTTTACTAGCATTCACTCCAGAGATTTGTAAACTCATACATATTAAATGATAATGCAGGTTTTATGCAAATGTTTTCTCTGCAGTCTGAACAATAACGATAAATATTTTCTAGGTCAATGTGAAATACCTGACATTTGTGTAAGCACTTGCTTTATTCTGTTTTGTTTCTGACATGTAACTTTGGATCTGGTTTCTAGTATTACCTAATTTACATAATTCATATCAAATCCCTGATCACAAATATTTCTGCAAACTACACAGTATGCACTGTATGATAGACTTTGTAGTGACTCAAAATTAAGACAGTATTTCTCCCATAGTAAGATCACAAGTAAAAGGACTTAATTTCCCAAGGGAACAAGTCTTCAGGGAAATATTTGCATTTTACAGTTTATGTAGACTACTTTATACCCCAGAGAAACTGGAGCACTGTCCCTTCCTGCAAATCTTCAAAATTTTAACAAATATCACCCTTTAATTTGAGAAAGAATAGATAATTGGCGGTCATTATTTATGAGTGTATGTATCATTTATCATCATAGCTCAGCAAAATAAGGTGAAACTTATACTTTCATGTTTTAAAATTGTGTTTATTCTGTTTTCAATTAATATTATGAAGGGATAAAATATGAACATCACTTTAAACTATAAAATACTTAAGAATGCTAACTAGATTCTTAAATTTTTCACATATAAACAGCAATTTATTAGTCACATATTTAGGGGTTAAGAGGACATGCATAAGAAGAAACAGGATTAATTGTGGAAAAGTGGTACATAATTGTTTTCACTGTACTGAAAAAGTAACTTTGTAATTAATACAATGCAATAACAAAATTATAATGAATAATAGTAGCATGTGCTTAATATTTTAAGTTATTCCCTTCAGTTATGTAAGTTATTATTTAGAAATGGCTATGGATTTTCAATTTTTTTAGGTAGTAATTTAGTTGTATATAGTACATAAAAGCTTATTCCCAAAAGGCATTATAAAACCATAGTAAACCCAACCTATTAAAAAGAGAGAGAAAAAGGAAATTAATGCATTACACAACTGCTGTAACAGATTTGTTTTTCTATGAGTAAACCATTTATATGACACAGGTTAAAACTTCTGCCACAGTTTGTTAGGAAAAAAAAAAAAAAAGAAACATACAAATACCTCTCTTTTCTTGTTTTGAAGTTATTAGCAACTTCATCAATTCCTATTGTTTCACAGTCAACATTTTAAAGTACAAAAACACGCCGATACAGTCTACTTGTTTCCTGTTGAAGAAATTACTAGTAATGTTTCTCTCTATCCTTCACTACTTCTGAGGCAGAAGAAATTATTTCAATGAGAATTTCAGAAATATTTCAATGAAAGATTGCATTTTAATTTGCTTATAATGCTAACTTGAGGATAAACCTGCTTTTTCCAGTGAAATAAAGCTATTGTTTTCCAGAAAAAGCTAATTTTTTTACAGAACTAAAAATAGCTAAAGAAACTGTCTTAATTGCAGACATCTAGAAGCTCTATTAGCACCAGTTGCTGGGGGTGGGAAGAGATGATAAGGGTTTGCACATTCCTGAACACATTTGTAAATAATGGTACATATTTTCACAGACTTGTATATATTTGTATATACGTTCTTTTATCTTTAACATTTAATTAAAGCTGTCTAGTTTAGTTTTCAATTTGCAAGGTCTCCCTCCTTATTCTCTCTCTCCTTTCCCTATCTGGGTGGGAGGGAGAGAGGATCAAGAGCATTGCTGTCATTGATTTAATTGCTGATCCTGAGTTGAACTGTGACAATAATTTATTCAGGGCATCCTTCCAGCAGTGGTGAAATTCTAAAGATAAGACAAAAATAATACAATGCCACAACGAAGATAAATACATTTTGCCAGTAAGTGTTCTATGCAGTGTTTCAAAAGCTCTGGTGTTCTGATGATCTAAATAAGAAACTTATCCAAGAACAGGTTAGTTGCTTTGAGGTTTTATTCGCTTAGAGACAAGAACGCAGGAAGAACGGATTATACCAATGAATTATCTTGAAACAAAGCCAAGAAAAAGCCAAGGTGCACTTTGAAATCCTAGAACATAATAGCTACAGTCAAGCTGATATTTTCAGTCTATTTGACATGAGAAGACCAGTTGTGACTGAAAAAAACCCCAATTTTATAGAAAATATTAGCTAGGCCCACTCAGAAATTATACTTTTCCTGTCAACAGATATTCATCAAGTCCCTTTAGAAGACAATAATGTCACATCTTATCCTTTTTTTAGCCTTTTTTTTTTTTTTTCTGATTATTTTTTGTTATGTAAATTGATTGCTTAGTGTTTAAAACCTGTCAACACAACGAGCCCATAGTTTTCACTTGATTTTAATTTGCATGTGTTGTCTAACAGAGCTGACTCTTGCTTTCTTGGGCCCTTTGTAGCTGATCTACCATGGAACAGATATTCTTGATTCTGCCTGGTCCAGTGGTACTGGTAAACTAATTTTGGTATTTTAGTTACAGCATGCTATATAGTTGTACCTTAGATTTATATCCCAATTAATAATTTAACACTTTCTTTTGTTTGCTAACAATTTTCTGAAGTGTTTGTAAGTGGCTTTCCCATTTATTTTGTCCCAGAAGCAACCAAGAAAGATGAAACTTCAGCTTGTTTGCTCTGTAGCAGCTTTGTACCTGTAGCATAAGAAAAAGAGGGAAAATGCCTAAGAAACAATAAGAAGAGTTTAGGAACGAGGGGTTTTTATAAAGAAACTCCATTAAGGATTTTTATTTGCTGAGTTTTTCAGAGAAAATGGCATTGATCCATTTGATTAAGGTCTCAGATCACCATAACAATGTAATTTCAATCTGTGGCCTTTAGTTTGACATGAAAGGTCATCATGCTGGGATCAAGCAGCAGAAAGAAAATAAAGGTATGGTAAATATCTTGATAAAATGCAAAATAAGTCAGTAAAATACTGGATGAAAGGAAAATAAGTGAAGTAAGTGAAAGTGGTCATGTTCGTTTTTTTCTGAAGTGAAAAAACCTCAGGATATAATTTTTTTTTAATTTTTTTTTTTAATTAAATGATAGTGATTTAACTTTAGTTAATTTTACGTGAAATTCATCAGTATGATAGAAACGTATCATGCAAAGAATTATAGCACCCTTAAATACTGCTGTATCTTGATATCGTAAGTGAAACAGTAGCAAGTATCTTATTTCTGCTCTCTTTTCAAAATTATTATTTTTCTTCTTTTCTGCTGAGTTTTATGTGAAAATCTTTGAGCTTTCACAAATTAATGTAACAATCTGCACTTGCAGCTACATTTTGAATGAGAAAGAACTGCAATGGAGAACGGAATGGCATAGTAGAACTGTTTTTCCATTGATTTTCCATGTGTAGAACCAATATGCAATAGTATATAATTTTAGTGGTTGCAGCTATAGAGAAATAGATTCACAAGACCAGGCTCAGTATATTATTGCTGCCAAATAAGAAGCAGAAACCCTTAAATTTTCCTACTCCTGGTTGTACAATTGGTGCATATTTTTAGATTTTCTTCTTGCTTTCCAATTTTATTTTTTACAGATATTAAAGGTCACTGAAAAAATCTGAAAAATAATTTTTATTTTAATTTCTTAGTTTTAGTAATACAAAGTTTTACTAGTCTGATGTGTTTTTATGCAAAAACAATTGAAAATACACAGTAAGAAACATTTTTGTATTAGGAACAAGAGGATGCAATATTTCATTCATGTTCTGTTTCTTTAAATAATTTAAAAGAAAGTTGATTATAAAAGAACATGTCATGAGGTGTTACAGTCTTTTCCATATAACAGAAAAAGAAATCAGGGGAAAATATTTGTTTGGTATTTATAAGCTGAAACATACTTAATGCCAACAGGTCAAATAAAAAATCAGTCACTCGTTGTCACAGGATGTTTATCCCAGTCCACCTACAAATTTCAAGAGCATCTTGATTCAGCTTGCAGTGAGATCAAAGTCAGACAACATGTGTTAGAACAGGTTGTGAGGGGTTTTTTTCAGATTTTATTTTGTTATTCATTCCACAGTATTGTTTTATTTTAAGCTAGAACTTTAAATTGAAAAAGATAGATAATCAGAATATCTTTTTGGATGAAGTGTAATATAGTTTATGCTTTCTTGTTTTATTTATTTTTTATATTTTTTTTTAGATCATCCAGGATACTTTCCAAAGTAATCTAATTTTATAAAGCAATAAAAAAGGTCATAAAAGAGCTGCTTTAATAAAGATAGGTCTACATCTATATAATGCATATTTACAATTTTAACACAGCACAACAATTTAGGAGTCTAAACCCAATTATTTTATTTTTTGTTTCGGTTTGGGGGTGGGTTATTTTGTTTCATTTGGTTTTATCTTTAATATCAATAGACTTTTTAAGGTAGCCTTCCAACTGACTGAATTGTAAGAAATTACTGGAACAAGTATTTTATTTCAGCTTTTAATCATAGAATCTCTAGACAGAGTACAGATTAAGAGTTTATTATTCTGGCCCTTTCTGAGCTCTCAGAGGAATTTTTTCATTTTCGATTTACTCTAAATGACATACTACAGCTAGAAATTATTTGGGTCTCATAATGCTTGTGGAAACACTACCTTACTCTAGTATTGCTTCTTAGCAGTCATGGTACAGAATATATCCATTTTTAATTAGTTTTGAATATATACTGATAGATTTCTAATTTATCTTTTTTTATGTCATTATTTTTGCTTTATAAATTGAACCATAGAAACAGAGGCTGAAGTTCCTACCTGGCTCATGAAAAACAATTCTGCCAGGGGTTTGACAGACTGGACAATTATTACTGTTCAAAGACAATGAATTAGAAGGAAACAAGTTGTCAAAAGATGGATAAGAAACCAGGCAGTCCAGAAGTGGCATGGAAAAGGATTAAAAATAGGGATGAAAGGGAAAACATGATATGGCTGTGAAAAACTGTCATTTAAATGAAAAGAGCATAACATACTGCTAATTATAAAAGAATATGCTTGTAATGACTGAAATATAATTCTAAACTTAGTAAACTAAGTATGTTATAGGTTATTGAACTATCATAAACCCACATTTCAATTATATGTTTCAACACCACACATGTCAGAAATTTCTGTCAGCTGGGATTACCTCCTAGCAGGCCTGTGTCCTACCCAGTAAACCACTGCTTTGGAGCTGATACTTTGTGGCTCCTACCAAAGAAACCTGATAAAGCCCTTCCTCATTTTTATTTTAAAAACCTGCTGTGTCAGTCTCCAGTTTCACTTCATTCTCTGTCATGTCAGAGGTTGTTTTGAATGGGTACTTGTTTTCAGTATAAAGTGAACCAAAATACTGCAAAGAAATAATTCATTTTTTCAAATTCAGACTAACTGAAATTCATTTGCCTGCTGAATGACTCCTTGTTTTGAAACTTGGACTGCTTTTTTAACTGAAATTCATATTAGCATGACCCATTTTGTCATAAAAGTAAACATAAAAAAATTACTAAGAATAGGAAAAAAAAATATTTTTATAGAATTTTAATTATGCAGAATTGTATTTAATTTGTTGAAGATATTTCTACTGTCATGTAGGACATAAGATTCAATAAAGTAGTGAATATATTTTATATGTGTGTGCATGCAAATATTTTCCTTTTACCTGCTTTAATATTTTTAACTATCTGCATATGAAAGTTATAGTACATAGTGGTGTATCAGGAATAGCTTCATATTTTTAAATTTTGTAGCCTGAAACAAGTTTCAGAGAACACCTGAATAACCTTATATACCCAAGAAACTCAAGTCACATGCTAAGAACTCAAACAAAAGAAAAAAAAAAAAAAACAAAACAATACACAAACCAAAAAAGAAGAAAATAAAAATGGCTCAAAAAAACCATAGGTTTTAATCTTGCTGATGAGGCTGCTGCCACTCCCCATATTCTTCATATATAAGAAACCATATATTCATACACATATAAGAAACCAAGCAAGAGATGTCCCACTTAGAAAGCCATTAAGAACTTGGTGAATTTCAAGTATATGAATTTCTATTCTATTTGAATGTATTCCCAAAGGTGTGAACAAACATAATCTGTTCATTAAAAGGAAATGTTTTTAAAACGTAAAGTCAGGTCAATTAAACAAGTCTGGGAATTTTGATGTGTCCAAGTACTTTTACTGATGTAGATATAAAGCATTAGATTTACTAGGAAACAGCACAAAAATTGGTTAATATTTTGTTAAAATATATTAAAAGTTTCCAGTAAAAATATTATGAAGCAGATATATACTGTGTATAACTTTTAATGAGACAACAGGCCTTTCATCATACTGCCAGTAAAAGATACAGACTTGTAAGTAGCATTTTCCATTTTTAACTTTTTTTCCTAACAGTTACTTTTGAATTTCTTACCTTCTGTTCTTATTCTTTTAGAACAATGATGTGAAAAATAATACATCGAATTTGACATCTCTTCATCTGTTTGGAACAAATAATGCCTTCACAACAAACAGTTGTTTTGGTATGTGCTGGATACTGATGTAAAATAACAATGAATGAAAACATATGGGATAGTTACCTAATGTGTACATTCATTTCCTGACATAATCAGGTCATTCTTGCAAAGTTTACAGAATAAATTAATTCAGAGGGAAGCTCTCAAAATAATTTTAAATACGAGTGTTTGCTCTATAAAGCTGGAAATAAGTATAAACCATGATACACATGATACATTAATGTTTTATTTCTGTAATTTTCTTAACTTTCTATACTCTAGAAATACATTCAGTTCTCAGTAGAAAGCAGCACTAAGATTCCATGAAAACTAGCCACAAAACCCTATCTAGCTCCTGAATATAAAATTGTGTTATATATTAGGGCCATAAGTCTTCACCTAGGTGGGAAAAGCTCCATGGCACATCACCTCCACCACTGTTCTGTCTAACAGAGTTTCTGTGGCCCCTTCAGAGAAACTTCACTTCCAACAGCTAGTCTGCTTGCTGTGCTCCTGCACACCAGCTCTACAGAGGTATAAGAGTTCAGTGATGCCAAATTGGCAGCCCAAGAATATAACCACTCACCTGTTGCAAAGAAATTCTGATGGCTCTTCCTTCCCAAGGCTTAAAAACCCCTCTATCTGTAAGGTGAGCACAAATACACAAACACTGCCATGCTGATGAGCCTGTTCAGCCCATGTGAACATGTGAATCCAGACAAGGCTTATGTAAAGGTAAGTTCAGAGCTTCTTCATACTGTCAGGATTCAGGCAACTGTGTATAACCAGAGGACTTGTGATATTAAACCTATTTTCCCCAAAAGGAGGGCACAAAAGTTCCAAGGAAGACAAACATATTATGTATGTTATGAAGTATAAAAATGATATTTTAGAAAATGAAAGATTAATAAAATAATCCATGTTTATCTTGACATGTCTATGCTCTTTCATTAGTTAATGTATTTTAATTTTAATGGTAATTGCATAATCACATAATGCTTTTGCAGGAAGATCCTGAATCATTCAGAATTTCAATCTCTTTGACATTCTTCAGTAAATTAATTGCTCATTTTATGCCTTTATGAAGATTTACTATTTGTTATTCAAACAATGAAAATGTGCGCTTCACATAAGTTAATGATTTTCTTTTACAAAATCTATTTGGTGAGCAAGTTATTTCATTTCCACTGTACACAATTATGTCTTATTTTTAAATTTCTAATTCTTATAGATGCTATCTAAACTTGTCCACTAACAGAGGTGCAGAAGATCCAGTTGGGAAGAAATTAATGCTTAAGGTCAGTCAGTATTTAATAGCAGGTGTTTCTGAGTATCATCTACATGAGTAATTTTCCTTGTATTGCTCTTGTAGTGGTGTTACAAAGTGCTGTTGACAGTGATGACCTTCTTTTACAAGATATGGTAGAAAACTCAAATTTGTATTGGTAAGAAAGTCAATATTAAGCTTCCAGCTCAAGAATAGAATAATTTCTTGGTTGTATATAAATACTTTTCAGTATTATCATGGTAGTAGGTGTGATTAATATCCAGCCAGGTGGTAAGATATATTGACTGTACAAATGAATGTGAAAGTTACAGAGGAATAAAGACAATTTCTATCTTATGCATATATCAAACAGTACATAATTAAAAACAGAATTATAAAGATATTTAACTTCATTGCTCTTTGTCAAAGAAGATTGGGATAAAAGGATAACAGAAAGTCCATAACTGCATATTTCTAATACAGTATGCACAGATTAAAGCTGTTGAGAATATTTTTTATTACTTTAGAACTGAATTGAAACGTGTTTCTTTATGGGTTCAAAGCATTTCACAGGTCAGTGATGTTCTCATCTATACATTTTTTTGAAAGTCTAATGCCTTCTGGTCATTTCTGATGTGCGTGGTTGTATGAAGAAAGAAGCAGATATATATGAAAAGCTGTCTTACCATGACTACACTTCACATAAGTTCTTAGAAGATTTACTTCTGCTTTCCTGAATAAAAAATAACTATAAAACTTACAAAGCTGTAATGAACTGAAATTTTATCCTAAAATTATATATACAGCTTCCTTGTGACACAAAGGGAGAGATACAGAAGTGAAACAGACATTAGAGATTTTGAATGTATATTCAAGGAATTAATGTTTTTAGGATTGGAAGATACTGATAGATTGTAAAAGTGAAGGATCTCAGTGGTAATTTGAACCTTTTATTGCAAGTAGGAAAGGAAGAGTGTTATGACATATTAAAAGGGCTGAATTTAGAACAGAAGTTAGAAATAGCCCCAGGGTATGCCTTGAACTTCTTATACCTCAGACACACTTGTAGAGTAACCACAAATTTTCTAGACGTCAGAATTCTGAAGAAAGTTTTCCAAATGTTAAATAACTGCAAAGCAACATTATACAGGGTAAATGCAGACTGAGAGCCTGAGGCTTGGTTTATATCACAAAGTTCTGCTGCCACAGCTCTATCAATCTGCACAAAAAAAAACCACACAAAAAACCAGCAGAAACCCTCTGTGACACCTGTACCCTGGCAAGTCTTTCCATGAATGTGGTGGTCCAGTCCCCAGCAGAGCATTTTGTGATCTCAGGGTAAGCCAACATTGTGCTCTTTTATTGGTCACAAGTGAAATTAGTTTGGATTATCTGGCACTTTCTTGTACTAGTTACAAGTGCAGTGACTGGGGACAATCAGGCTCCTCCTGACTGTACCTGAAACTCCTGCGGCCTGGATGACAGCGGATCTATAAATAGTGATTCTAAGTGAGACCCTTTGAGGTGTTAAGGCTCACAGCAGGTCATGAAGCAGTACCTCCCTCTGAGCTGGGACACCCCTCAGTGTAGATTTCACAAGGTTTACAGATTGTCTGCTGATAGATGTTGGCACAAAAGAGGGGTTCAAAGACCTTCCCGTGGTAGATGCTGACAAACAAGTGAGTAATTTACTATAACTCGATTTCCTGAAGTTTAAAGATCATTTGGTAGCAGTAATTCACTACAATTTACAAAGGACAAAAACTATAAATAATAGGTTAACCTCCGTATTTGTCTGTAGTTTTAAGAAATTCTGTTTTAAGTGTTGTGTGAACCTTGCCATTCTCAAATATTTAACTGTCATTGTTTGATTATAACAACTTCTGTTAAATCACTCTATTAATTGGCTGACGATCAAGTGTCATTAAATACCATACAATCTCATCCTGTGTTGTACCTAATTATAAATCTTATACTGCTGCTACCTCAAAGTTGTGTAAAATCTCAGTTTGCAACACACTACTCTCCACTATCCCACCCATGACAAAGTAAACTTAACTAGGTCCACAGAAGAGTATTTACTGCTGTCCATACTAATGCTTACTAATGAGGCATATAAGAAGAATGTAGATATGATGTAGTTTAGTGATAGGAAAGTATCAAACCATAGTTTTGATGTAAACATGTAGAAAAATCTAGGTAAAAGAAAAAAATGCAGCCCCTCTTAAACTATCAACTCACATTTCTGCACAATTTCCCCTTCTAGTCCTTGCTTCCTTCATTTCATACAATAACAAAACATCAGAGGAAGGCATCCTTTCACATGTATAGAAGCAACTTTGTCAGAATAATCAAGTTCGCAAGTCAAATGTGGGTACTGAATATTGCCTGTTGCTTAATTATAAATGTTTCAATATGAAATTATATATATTTTTAAATGAGCAGGGAAAATGTGTAGTAGGACCACAGGTAAATCCAGCTTTATATTTCTTTTTTAAGCAAAGAATAATTGCTGATTATCTTTTGAAAGACAGACATATACATCTCTATATATGGGAACAGCTGACCTGGATCAGAACCTGTATACTGAATCTGAATAATGGACTTGAAAAATGGACCTAGGTAATGGAGCTGGATAATGAACCTGAATCAAAGAAGTGCTCAGTGTTTTCCACTTTCAAGAGGCTTTTCTGATTTATTTGTCAGTGAATTAATTCCTCTGCATCTCTTTGGAAACGTGTATCTTTTTGATTTACTGTGTACATACCATACACTTCTATTTCATGGCTCTGAAATTCGTTGCAGTGCTAGATTCTGGAAATAATGAGGGTTCCATGGGATTTTACTGAATTTCCACCCAACAATTTTTTGAGTCCTTTTTATTTTCCCTTGAAACCTTGTTTGCCTCTACAATAACACACATACTATTTCTAAAATAGATTGTGGTAAACCACAGTTACTTATTCAGGCTATTATGCAAATTAAAACTCTGGAACTTCTATTTCTGAATTCTGACAGATCTGCAGGTGATTGTAGGCAAAACCCATAGTTTTATTTTTTATTAGATTTTTTAATACACCCTTAGCTTAATTATATACGTCATTTTAGCTGCTTTATAGTAATTGTGCTTTAAGGTAAGCGAAGACTCCCTATTACTGTGATTATTTTCATCTAACAATTGATAAAATAATAGAAGCTAACAACAGAAAAGAGAGAAAAAAAAAAAAAAAAAAAAAAAAAAAAAAAAAGAGAAAGAACAAGTATTCAATTACCTTCATGTCTTATTTTGATTGTTAAGAAGTCAAACTCTCATTTGTGGTTGTCATATGAACAATGTATGAAGTCCATAGGTATAAAGAAATACATTCAGAAATGAGTGTGACTAATACATCACACAGAGCTAGACAGTGTAGAGGAGATAGACTTTGAAAAACTATTGTGTTTTCAAGGGTTTTGAGCTTTGATGGGGAAATTCTGTGGAGAAATAAATTTAATTAGATCTTTTAAAATATTTATTTCTCTATGCAGATCCATAGAACATAAACATGTTATTCATGTATGTATCTACATGACGGTGACCCTGGATAGGCACAGGCTTGTGCTGGGCACAGGTATGGCTTGGCCATCAGACCTGTAGCTCTAACCTGTAGGGTAAGCTCAGCCAGAAAACCTATGTACCTGTCTTTTATCTCACAGCAAAGCAGTATTTTCTCATGTGAATATCCTTTTGCTTGACAGCAGAAGAGATTAATGATATTGTTTTCTACTGAGAAAGTCTGATAAGAGCTCTAAGGAGCAAAATCCTAGTGAACCTCTTCAGAGAGAGGATCTGGGCAGAATAACTTGCAGTGATCACAGATGTGTCTCCACCTCATGCTGCTGAATTCACCAGATGCCCAGCATCTGAAGCAACATAGGATTATATATATCATTTTTCTTTTTCTTTCCACTGTTAATTACAACAAATAGTATCTTAATATCTTTCAGAATCTGGATGTATTTTTTTTACTGGGATCATAACAAATGCTACCTTCAGTGCATTAAAATAATCATAGAAGGTTAATTCATAGATAACATATTTGTGTGCAGCCAAAAGAAATGAGAAAATGTGACTATTACATTTTACTGTGCAAATAAGCATTTGGTATAAAATTATAGCCTTAATACTGCAATTCACACTCTTAAGTTTTGATTCATGTATCTCATTATATGTGATTTAAAGTACATTGATATTGAAAAGTTCATCATCATTCTTACTTTCCTGATATTTGGTGGGGGAGGGGTGAGATATAATTCTAGGTTTAGTAGCTATGGGGAAATCTCCTACTCATCAAATATATTTTTTCTGGTCATATTCTCTTTCTAAGAACTCAATTTCAGTATCACTACAAGGCACTAAAAATGTTATTTTTCTTACTGTCTTCTAGTCTCCAGGCAGAATATGATTTTCAGCCATATTTTTCACAATACAATAAGCATGAAAAGTTATGTCAAACATAGCTTAGTTTTCATGTAGCTATTCATGTGAGATTGTTGGTGAGCACTTTATTTTAGCTTTAATATTCACATAACATTAGTAATATCACTTTAAACTTACAGTTGGGAAAACAAAACCCCCTAAAAAAAACAACCTTGACTCAAATACAAATTAACAAAGTCTTCTTAGTAGGAGAGATGAATATGAATTACTTACCATCAGTTGCACTTTGAAATTTGTGCCTTGAATAAAACCAGTCAAAACCAGGCAAGGTTATGCAGTATAATTTTAATATCCTGAGATATCTAGAGAAGTGTAAAATGCAAATGAAGCATGACATCCTTCTTCCCCATTAGTTAGCAAGGATATTTTATACTCTTATCTATAGTTCATAGAGTGGTAAAAATATAAACTATAATAAACTTTATGATGCTTGCTTAGGAAACTCAAAATAAACACACTGTAATGATGCATTCCAGTTGTCAAATCATCATTAATTTCTTTTTGGAAAATGAATTAGAAATCTCATACCCTGTTTGAAGAGAAGGATTTGATTTTAGCTTTCTTGTCTGCAACAATATAAAACCAGATATCTCAAACCCTGAATATGAGTGATCCATCCAAGCCTGCACAAATAAAAGACAAAAGTCAATCTAAGATCTCATGAAAAATCAAGAAAAAATGTAACCAGAATATTTCACAATTTGCCAGTGTTACTTCCTAACAAGTTTTCTATATTGCTAATGTATGATATACAAGTGATGATGGAAGAGTTGTGCTCCTATTTTGCAGTTCACAGAATCAAAGAATCACAGGAGGAAACGACCTCTGAGATCACGAAGTCCAACCTATGACCTATCACCACCACATCAACAAGACCACAGCACTAAGTGCCACATCCAGCCTTCTCTTAAACAGCTCCAGGGACGGTGACTCCACCACTTCCCTGGGAAGTCTATTCCAATGTCTAATCACCCTCTCTGTAAGGAATTACTTCCTAATATCCAACGTAAGCCTCACCTGGCACAGATAGGCCATGCCCTCTTGTCCTGTCACTAGCTGCCTGGGAGAAGAGCCTGACCCCTCCAGAATGCAACCTCCCTTCAAGTAGTTGAAGAGGGTGATAAAGTCCCACCTGAGTCTCCTCTTCTCCAGGCTAAACACCCACACCCCCTTATCCTCTCCTCATAAGACTTTCCCTCCAAGTTGGCCAGACCATTGGAATAGTTCTCTGCTGATGCTACTTTTAATCTTGACTCTTTGTTCATTGAGCTAAAATACAGTTAAGACAGCATGAAAACATGTCTGCCTGCAAAACCGACAAGAATCTTCTGCCTGGAAACCATGTCAAAATATGTTCTAGGTCAGGCTAAGTGAGCATGACTGCCTTCTACCTGCACATCATGTCATTATATTTGAAATTTTCACAGATTACAATGTAAACTTTACTACTGTAATATGATATTCTCACTAAAGAATGTAAGAAAGGAAGAGAACAACAACAAAAGATCTTTGATATGTAAAACCACACAAGGATTAAATGAGAAAATAGGTTGTAACTCTTAGTACTTTGTAATGTCATACCAGATTAATGAAATGTCTAATAAGACTAAGCCTGTTTGCTTTCTAACCTCATGATTTTTGAAAATGAGATATGAGATATGTCTCCTTCTCTGGAGACATTCAAAACCCACCTGGGCGTCTTCCTGTGTGATCTGCTCTAGATGATGCTGATCTGGCAGGGGGGTTGGACTAGATGATCTTCCAATGCCTAAGATTCTGTGATTCTGTGATATGAATATATATATAAGAATATATGCTTCTGCTTTCTCATATGCATTTTACATTTTCTCAATAAATTAGATTACCAGCTTCAGTCTACATGTCTAATGTCAGTCTATTGTCAAAGTTGATGGATAAAGAACAATGATCTTGAGGAAATCTAGAATCACTTTATAAGCATTGTCTTTTTTTTATTTTTACTTTTTTCCTAATTGATATTCTAATTTATTGAGAGTAATCAACAGAGAACATCATATGTATATCAGACAGATCATACAACTTATTTTACTCCTGGCAAGAACAATGCCCCTGAGACGAGATGTTCCTATTTATCTTATTGTATCTTATTTATTAAGATATTATGTAAAATATATTTAAGTACAGAAGTAAGAATAAGTAGAGACACATCTCTTTCAAATGTTCTATTTATGAAAATAGCTATCCTGCAGCTCTAGATCCAGATTTTTATGCATTCTTTTTAATGATATTGTATGCAAACATATCAGGGATATATTATGAAATATTTATGTTTTAAAATAAATGTTTATTATCCATGAATTTTCACATAAAATTAACAGAAACAAACCATGCTAAGCCTAATTCTTTCTGATACAATGAAAGACCCACTAGGTAAGGAGGAAGCAATAAATTTGTGATTTTGCTTTAAGAAGTCATTTAATTGTCTCTGAATGTGGCCCCGATAAAATTACTCCAAGGTTTCCATTATTCTAAATCAAAATTTAAAACCAGTACAAAACATATGAAATATAGGGTATCATAAACTGAGATATTTTTGTAATGAAGCAAGTCACATTTTATGTTGTGTCAATAGAAGCCTCTCATATGAAATACAGGAGGTAAAAAAACACTGCTATACTCTCTACTTTTGAGGTTGTTCTCCAACATAAAACCTTTTCAAAAAAGGAAGAAATCAGAGAGTAAAATGATTGGAAAAAAAGTTAGAGAATGTGATGCATTATGAAAATGTAGTGAAGGAGAGGCTTACATGGATGTCACCGTTTGACTCAGGTCCAACAACAATGCTCTCGATCCCCTCCCACTCCCACCCAGGCGGGGAAGGAGAGAGATAAAAAGAGAGAGACTTTGCTGGATTGAAAACTAAACTACACAGCTTTAATTAAACACTAATGTCTAATATAAGTAAATATATACAATTATATACAAATATATTCAGGTATGAGCAAAAGCCTCTCACCTCCCCTCACCCCCAGCAACTCCCACAGCATCTCCTGAGCTGGAACAGTCCTGAAAGATCCCGGAGCTACTGCTGGAGAAAGCGGAGAGTGATGAGGGTCAGGAGAGCTCAAGCCTGGGGGTTGACGATGATGGATGGATGGAGTCCTCCCTGGACACCAGCCATGGATGGAAGACAAGGGAAGAAGAAAAAGGAAGAAAGTTGTCTCCTGTGATCTCTGACCTTCCTCTGAGCTTATGTAGATATATGGAATGGAATATCTCTGGCCAATTTTGCAGGTCTGTCTAACTCAGCCTCCTACGGGGGGGTCATAGATCTCCCCGTAGTGTCTGAGGTGACAGAGTGAAGGTACGACCTTGAAGACCCAGCAGATCAGTTAGAAAAACATTCCACTGTCTTATCAGCTTTAGAAGAACACACTGTTGCTAGTTAAAAGAAAGCTTACTGAAGGAAAAAAAAAAAACAGTAAAGGGAAAATTGACTTCATCCTGGCTCAAGCCAGGACATTGGGGAAAGAAAGAACAGGGGGACAATTTTGAAAATGTAAGCAGTTACTAAAAAGGAGATGGTGATAAATTATTGTTTAATTTGCAAAAAATGTTCATGTTAAAAATTCCAAATATAAGGACTGCTTATCTATCTAGGCAGGCTGGGAAATTCCCCAAATTAGATGTTTTTAAACACATTCTGGACAATAATGTTAAGAATGCACAGTATCTGCCATTGGTTTTTACCATTAAGTATTTGAATAGTCCCCACTGAAACTGGAATGCTTCTCAGAAAAGTTAAAACCACTAAGGTCATGCTCTTCATTTTCTTGTAGTTGTGTTTTTTTCCACATCAGGAAGGATGGGTATTTATCACATCCCTATAAAATACAGTTTGGCAGTGCAAGTGGCAATTCATTATCACATAAAATATGTTCCTCCCCAGTGAGTGTGCTTGAAAGGAGTATTATCATATACTCATTCATTAAGAAAGAGTTCAGAAGAGTCAATACTCATCTCTACAGTCAGTGCTGATAAAAGACAGAAAAGAAATTCCAGGAAGCTTAAAAAAATACAAACCTAAATTAAAACAGATTCCATAAGTCATTTCTTTCAGTCTTATCTAAACAGAAGGAGACTCCTTTAAAACAGGAAATGTACAGTTTATTCCTGACTTTTAGGAGCTCTTTTATTTCTTCTGGTTTTAATAAATTAGCTTTAGCTTTACTATTAGACATAGTAGCAAAGACCTTCAGGCTCATGAACTAATACAAAGAGATTGATAAAAACCTTAATTTATGCCTTAGTAGAGTCCAATGCTGAATCACAGTCTACATGCCTGTGAATTTTAAAAGCCACAGAATAACAGAAAGATGCATTTTTCCATCATTCTGCTGAATACTGTGAATCATCATTTGAATTATTGCAACACTCTTTGTATTCTAATTATATGTAACATTGTCTAAATGCAAAGCAGAGATTCACAAACTCCTTTGACACGTTAGATAAATCAACAGAACTGGAAAACGTTCTATACCACAAAAAGATCTAAACTTGAAAATTCATAAAATCAAATTCTGTGTACCATTGTAGAGAATGAAATTAATTTCTCCACTAGTTAGTATGCCATAGTTTTCTCTTGAAATTGAAAGACTATGATGTTTATCAACATGCAGCGGTGTTTGTTCATTACATTGAGTTTTATTACGGGGTCCCAAAATTTGAAATTATTATGAAAGAAAAAACAGAAACAGATTTTTGATTGTTCATTGTTTGTGACATCTGTAGGAAGTATGTTGGCTTGACAACAATTTTTAAGAGGCTTTATTTAAAATTAAGCAAAAAAAACAGTTTAGAATTATAAACATTGTTTAGAATGGAGCTTTGTACTTTACATAATTATATTTTGTGAAAGAAAGGAAGCAAGCTTGGTCTGATTTCATTTTTCCATTAGAAAAGATACAACTGTCTTCATCCCATGGTACCAGCTGCACTGTGCTTAATTTCAATAGCCTGCAGAGAGACTTAAGTGCTGTCTTTTGCAGATGTGCTAAGGGAAAGATAATTTTGGACTCTCCAATCACACGCAGAAAATTAGTCCTGTTCTGAAGCTTTACTTTGCATGGTTCTTCCAGAATAGTCCTGTATAGAAATCTGTTCCAATTTAAAGTGCATTTTAAGTCAGTTGTTTTCCCATAAGGATTCTCCAAAAGTACTTAGAAGTTGTACTAAACATGAATATTTTGTTACTCAAGGGTATACAAAATGCCATTTGAAAAGAACATGTGTATAAAGATTTTGCAAATATAAGACCAGTGTTTAAAAAAAAAAATATTAAAAAAGGGTGATGACAAGGATTGTTGTCATGGTTTGATTCAGGGTTGGCAAAAGAACCAGTGATAATGATGCTCTTGATCCCCTCCCTCTGATATCCAGGTAGGGAAAGACAGATATAATTAAGGAGAAAGAGACTTCCCAGATTGAAAACTAAACTAGGCAACTTTAATCAAATACTTACGATAAAAGAAAATGTGTACAATTATATACAAATATGTGCAGGAATGTGCAAAACCCTACCACTTCCCCCCACCTCCAGCAACTCCCATGGCATCTCCCGAGCTGTGAGCAGTTCCAGAATGTCCCGAAGCACTGCTGGAGAGAATGGCAGATCAGACAAGAGCTGAGGGCAGAGTTATGTGGGTCAGGGACGCACGAGTCCAGGGATCAATGGTCACGGATAGTCAGAGTCCTCCCTGGATGCCAGCCATGAATGGAAGAGAAGGGAAGAAGAAGCAGGAAGAGGCTTGACTTCAGTGATCCCTGACCTTATATCAAGCTTGTGTAGATATATGGAATGGAATACTTTGGTCAATTTTGCTGTCTGTCTAGTCCACTCATCCCTACAGGAGGGTTGCAGATACGACTCATCTGCTCCTTTAGCATCTGAAGATGCAGATTCAACAAGTAGAGCAAAGTGACCTTGGCATCTCAGCAGTAACACAAACATTCCAGTGTTGTCAGTCCACTAGCTGGAAAACTTGCTGCTAGTTAAAAGAGAGTTCTCTAAAGGAAAAAAAACAAAACACAACAAACAGTAAAAGGAAAATGGGCTTCATCCTGGCTCAAACCAGGACATTACACCCCTTATTCCAGTCTACAAATATTACATGTAGGCTCTATATTCTACCAACTGTCAAAATAAGGATTTTCCCCCTGAGTTAGATTTCCTTGGGGTACACATTGTACTTCACCATCTTCCATCATCCCACACCAGTTATGTCCAGGTCCCTAAGAAAAAGCAACTCCCAAGACAGGCTTCCCTTTACCCGAAGGAGGAAAAACTTAAGCACTTTTCCAGAACATATTCCTTTCACACACCACAGGGACTTTATCCCCGTCTACTGTATGTAGAAGATCTGACTGAGCAGGACCAGCCTGATTGATGGGTCTTCTGGTATTAAATAGCCAGGTGGCCTGAGGCAAATGTTTGTTACAGTTTTCAAAAGTTCCACTACCCATTGCTTCCAGGGTAGCTTTTAACAGAACATTGTACCTTTCAGTCTTCCCTGAGGCTTGTGCATGGTATGGAATATGGTACATCCATTCTATACCATGCTATTCGGCCCAGTCAGTGACAAGACTGTTTTTGAAATGAGTCCCACTGTCTGAATCATTTCTCTCTGGAGTACCATGTCTCCACAATATTTGCTTCTTAAGGCCCAGAACAGTATTCCTGGCTGTGGCATGAGGCATAGGATATGTTTCCAACCATCCTGTACTTGTTTCCACCATTGTAAGCACATAGTGCTTACCCTGTCTGAGGATCTGAGGCCATGTGATGTAGTTAATTTGCCAGGCCTCTCCATACCTGTATTTCGACCACCTCCCCTCATACCACAAAGGTTTCAACCATTTTGCCTGCTTAATTGCAGCATACGTCTCACAGTTGTGGATCACCTGTGTAATAGTGTCCATGGTTAAATACACCCCTTGGTCACGAGCCCATCTGTATGTTGCATCTCTGTCTTGATGACCTGAAGTGTCATGGGCCCATGGAGCTAAAAAGAGCTTACCCTTATATTCCCAGTCTAAGTCTATTTGGAACACTTGAGCAAGCTCATCTGCTCGTTGGTTGTGTCAATGTTCTTCAGTGGCTCAACTCAGAGGCACGTGTGCATCTACATGATGCACTGTTACCACCAGTTTCTCTATCCGAGCTGCAATGTCTTTCCACAGTTCAGCAACCCAAATAGTTTTACCTTTTCCCTGCCAGTTGTTCTGCTGCCACTGCTTTAGCCAACCCCACAAGGCGTTTGTTGCCATCCATGAGTCAGTGTAGAGATAGTCTTGACAAAGCATTAATTAACAATTAAATAAATTGCCCAATTGGCAAATAATTTAAGATATTAAAAATAAAAAGTCACATTTTATTTGAATACAATAATGAGCAGAAACAAAATGTTAAATATAGTAACATTACCATAATCTTTGTGTGAATATCTTCTTATTAAAAATATTTCTGATAGTATCTTTCTTTTTTCAAATGCAATGAAGTTACTGTTTTTATTAATGGCAATAAAATGTCTGTGGTGCACATATGACTGTATGTGGAAAGGATTTGAAACTATCTGGGTAAGATAATGAAAAGAAATGTGCTAAATAAAATTATAGCAATGGGAGATTCTATCAGTTTTATTGTATGGAGCAGACAGGAAGACAGACATGCACCTAATGTCAAAAAAACCCCACCAAAACCAAAAGAATTCACAACAAACAGTAGAAATAGCAGCAGTAAATAAGACTGTATATAAAATGCTCTATAATCAGAAAATTATCATGTGAAAAGACTATGCTAGGTTGTGCAACATCAATGGCAAAAGACAAAGTAAGCTTTCTAATCTTCAAATATTATTTGTGCCTTGAAGTGAAGGACCAGAGAAATAATGAGAATAATTTTTAATGTTAATCCTTTCTTAGAGGATTAGAAAGTAAAACCAGCAGAGCAGATCCTGACTATTTCTTAGAGCGAGCCTTTAATCACATTAGAATGCAGCTGAATGTAGATTGGTCTGGTGCTTATTTAATTATAATTACACATGTATCAGTGACAATATTCCTATTGTCAGTCATCAGCACTAGGACATATGTCTAATGATGATTCCAAACTGAAGCAGTTGAACTGAGCATAATATCTGCTGGGTAGTATCTGAGAAAGATTGCAAATTAAAAAGAAAAAAAAAAACAACCAACCAAGCACAAAAATTACCCAACCTAACATTTTGTTACCTATCACAAAATTACAAAATTGTTGGAGTTGGAAGGGACCTATAGAGGTGCTAAAGCAGGTTCACCTAGAGCAGGTTGCACAAGATCACATCCAGAAGAGTTTTGAATGTCTCCAGAGATAGAGCCTCCACAACCTCTCTGGGAAGCCTCTTCCAATGCTCTATCTCACCCACAGTAAAGAAGTTCTCCTCATGTGTTTCCTCTTGACATTCATGGGTGCATCCAAGAGTAATTTTGAGCTTTATTCTTTCAAAGTTCCACAGCAATTTGTACTCTTACAGTTTTATACTGTTTTTATGATGGATTTATATCTTTCATGAGCATTTTCTAAATTATTGTTATTATTTCTAAGAAATATCTTAACATATAGCCAAAGAGTATACAGTTTCACTATTGACTTCATTGATGGGAGAGGATAACTATTATTAAGAAATTAATACATAATTTTTTAATGTCTATCATCTACTGGCTAATATAATATGTCAAGGATTATTCACGTGAATTTTTTAAGAGAAAAGCCTCAGAAATCACCTTCTTTACATTAAAGTCAGAGAGTCACAGAATCATTAAGTTTGGAATAGAGCTCTTGAGCTCAGCTAGTGCAGCTGCCCTGCTCCAAGTAGAGGCAGCTACAGCAGGTTGTCTAGCACTATGTCCTCTTGGGTTTTTAATGTCTTCACAGTTGGAGACTACATAAACCCACTGGGAAACCTGTTCCACTGTATAACTACTTTCAGAGTGAAAAATTCTTTTCTTGTTTTCAGATGGAATTTCCTGATTTTTCATTTGTTTCCATTGCCTCTTGTCCTGTTGGTAGCCACTACTGAGAAGAGTGGCTACTTTTTCTTCATTGTCTCCTATAAGTTATTTATACACATAGATAATATCACCCCTGAGCTTTCCCATCTCCAGGATGAACAACTCCACCTCCCTCAGCCTTTCCCAACTTGAGAGATGCTCCAGTCCAGAGGCCTCCCTCTGTTACAAAAAACAAGTCATTAGCAAAGAGTTGAAGAGTATTGGACCCAGTATTGACCCTGGAGACACACCACTAATAACTTGCCCCAGCTGGACTTTGTGCCAGCGTTCACAACCCTCTAGGCCCCTCCAATCAGTTAATGTTCAGTCCACTTCACTGTCCACTTACCTGAACTGTACTTTCTCAACTTGCTTACAATGACATTGTGTTAGACACTGTCAAAGGTTTTACTAAAGTCAAACAACATCCACTGTTATCCTTTCATCCTCTGGTCACCTCATTGTAGAAGGCAATCAGATTGCTTAAACAGGATTGCTTCCTTGTAAATCCATGCTGACTATTCCTGACCACCTACTTGGCCTTCATATGTTTAGACATGTTTTCTGGGATCACTTACTCCACCACCTTTCCAGGGAGTTAGATGAGGCTGACCACTCTGTGGTTCTCTGCTGATACGATTGATATTTTCTCTCTTCCAGGCTTAGGAAAATTAATCCAGTCACTATGACCTTTCCAAGATCAGAAAGAGAGACCTCACAATGGTCTTAATAATGGTTCCACCAAGGTCTTCCTTGCTCCAGACTTTCACTCTGGCCTTAGGGACCTGGGATTCCTCAAGGCAGGTCTTACCAGTAAAGACTGAGACCAAGAAAACATAAAGTACCTTGTTTTTTTCTGTGCTGTTTGTTAGCCATTTCCGTGACCTATTCAGCAGTATTCCCTCATTTCACTTTTAAGTATTTGTAGAATGTTTTTTTTTGTTGCCTTTTAAATTCCTTACCAAATTAAACTCCAGGTCAGCCTCGGCTTTCCTAACCCCAACCCTGCACAACTGGACAGCATCTCTGCAGCTCTCCTGAGTCACCTGCCCCTGTGTCCACCTCCTGTACACTTTCTTTGTATGTCTGAATTTAGTCAGGAGCTCCTTGCTCTTCTATGCGCACCTTCTGCCATCTTTCTTTGTCTTCCTACTTTTTGGTAAGGACTTTTATTAAGCTTGGAGAAGGTCATCCTTGAATGTCAGCCAGCAAGCACTTTATAATTAGTTTTCTACAAATGAACATTAATATTTTAAGTAGTTTTCCATTTTGCTTAAATATAGATAAATCTGACTTCATTAAGATATATCCGATTTCTACACTAATGACCCTGTTGCCTTTAGCAACAAAGTTGCATAAAAACCCCCAACATTACTGTTAAAAATTTAGAAGAAAGACATAGAGAGATTTAGAGACCTTCTCATAGTAGGGCAACTGCAATGTAGAAATACGCATGAACAATTGGTTTCTGCAATGTTTTCCTCAGTCGCTTTGTAGTTTGAATAACAGCTTTGAAAATAGAATATGCTCTTATTTTATTGCATTACTACCAAAGCTTCTCAATGAGGCAAAGAGCCACTTTTTGCTATTGTAATATGTGTATGTATGCAGCAATAGAAAACCATCTTATTCTGCAGTTTGTTATTGAAGTTATCATCCTATATGAATAACATAGAGTTAAATTAATTTTAAACAAACAACACTTTCTTGTGGAAAAAATCCTAGTTTTGATAGTCACAATTTGGAAAAACTAATGGAATTCTTCAATATACTAATTAGCCATTTTGCTGACACTAAAATGGTCTAGTATAAATACTTTGTTTAACAGCTACAGTAGGTTTTCCCAAAGCATGATTCTGTGCAACTTTCTGAATATCAGAATATAATACGACCTCCAAAGATCACAAAGAAAAGCTTTACAGTTATGTTAACCAGCTCCATTAGCTCACTTGGCTAAATCGTAGAAACACAGAATGGTTAAGCTTGGAAGGGGCCTTAACGATCATCAGGTTTCAACCTCCCTGCCATGAGCAGGGACACCTCCCACTAGATCAGGTTGCATAAAGCCTCATCCAACCTGGCCTTGAACACCTCCAGGGAGGGGGCTTCCACAACCACCCTAGGCAACCTATTTCAGCACCTTACTTCCCTCATGGTGAAGAATTTGTTCCTGATGTCTAACCTAAATCTATTCTCTTTCAATTTGAAAGCTTTACCCCTTGTCCTATCAATACCCTTTCTGGTGAAAAGCCCTTTCCCAGCTTTCCTGTAGGCCCCCTTAAGGTACTGGAAGGACACTACAAGGCCTTCCTGGAGCCCTCTCTTCTTCAGGCTGAATATCTTCAACTCCCTCAGCCTGTCTTCATAGCAGAGGTGCTCCAGCCCTTTGACCATCTTCATGGCCCTTCTCTGGACCATCTCCAACAGGTCTATATCTTTCCTGCACTGAGGGCTCCAGAGCTGTACATAGTCTAGAAAGAGCCTTCTAGAAATCTAAAAAAATTTGGGTTGTATATTTACCAAAAAAATGAGTACTTTTTTTCCTTCTTCTTTGCTGCTCTTTATCTAGTTATAGTTTCATAGATTTCAAGAATTATCACTTGTTTACATTTTCAACTTTTATTCAAATGAATGCTAGATAAATTATAGTCTTCTCTTCGGAAAAAGAGTTCAGGTAAATTCTAGCCTAGAACATTTTCAAAGATTTGTTTAAATCCTCACAAACAGATTTATTCTTGCAGACTGAGGTCAGTGCCTCACATTTTGCTCAGAGGTACATGTAAGCTAAAAAAGCAAACCAATCTAGTTGCAGACTGAGTGTTTTAATTACCAGCTGACTAAGCCCACCTAACTATGCATTTGCCAAGGAAAGATTACAGCATAAAAAGCCGTAAGCCCCTAATTACCTCCAGATTCTCATGAATTAATACATTAGTTCATAACTAAATGACCTACTCAAACCCCTGCCTAAACTAATATTCAGTCATTTTCTTGCATCCCTACAGGTATCTGAGTGTTCACTCAGATTTCTTTAATTACTAGTCATCAGCATGAGAAGGAACATTGAATTGCTTTTCTCCTGTCCCCACACATATATATAACACATTAATACATTTTTAGTAAAACCAAAAAAATGGATGGATAGCAATGAATGGACTTTATTTTTACTATTTCCTGAAATAACACTTATTAATTCTTGAGAAGTATATGTTAAAGGTTATATTCTAATGACAAAAATATAAAGATACTTAGAGTATTACAATTTTTAATGCTGTTTTTCACTTTTTCTATAACTTTTTAGGGGTCAATGGTACAATATTCTCTACTAGGTTTCACATTTCATGCTACCTGATAATTAAGGACAAATTGTCAATATTCAATTGTTCAGTCCTCTGGAAGACGCAGTAACAGTAGGCAGCCTATGATATTGGTAGGCACTGTTTCATTAATTAGATCTCTTTGGAAGGAGTAACAAGACCAATTCATTGTACCCAGTTTCATTGTCAAAGGCTTGAAAGATTTCTTGATCTTAACATCAGTTTTATTTTCTCTTTCAGGCTGAGGAGGACATTTGAAGTCCTGGAGACAAGTAGAGTTTCAGTTACTTTCGCTTTTTAAATATCTAATAAATGAACTAGGCATCTCTACATGGTTGGTGCTATTTCCAGGCATCAAATTGTTACACATTTGCCAGGTACACAGAGCCAAAAAACTGACTAAATAAAGGCTGTCTTCTCTTTCCATAGTATATCACCATTGGTTTGATTTTTCTTTTGAAGTAGAGAAAATTAATAGAAAAGCACTTCTGAGAGCTTACTAAAATATCTGAGCTTGGTCAGACAGTTTCTTTTCAAACCACAGATTATTCTATCTGTTGAGGCTTAGGAAAGGAAGTCAATGTATACTTGGAAAGTTGGGAGTGGTTTTTAGAACTTTTTACTGCTATTCCCCCAAGCTGGAGTCCCTTGATGATACTTGTCATAATCAGTATCTGCTAGTTTAGTCAAAAGGAAATTTCTCAGTATGTTCTAGACAACAGGACATTAGCAGAATGAGTGGATCTGTAAACCGCACTTTGAAGATCACTCATCTAGTCCATGGATATTTCATTAGCTCTTTCTGCTGAACTCAGGTACCTAGAAATACTGTGTATTAATCATTTCAGGTATTTATAAATGCTGTGTATAAAATATGTACTTGGCCATCTCATTTTTTTTTTTTTCCCTGGCGTGGTTTAACGCTGGGCCATCAGTTAAACAAATGACAGATGTTCTCCATTAACCTCTCCCCCTTCTTAGAAAGGGAAAGGAAAGAGAATAAGAGAGAGGCTTATGGGTTGGAAACTAAACTACAGAGCTTTAAGGAAACAGTATTGATGAAAAAGAAAATAATGAAATCTATCCAAAACACACAAATATATACAAAACCAATATTGTGCTCCCCCACCAATAGTGTTCATATCACCATCAAGTCTGCAGGCCATGCCCTGGGGAAGTCCCAGGCTAGATTCTTAGAGTCTGGCAGATGGGAGA
>NW_009970716.1:5469468-5476890 GCF_000747805.2 Chaetura pelagica
ACCATGATCATAGGCAGATGAACAGACAGAGTCCTCTCAGGACCCTGGACATAGATTAAGAGGAGCTTGACCCTCATGATCTCTCAAATTTATGCCAACTGTGATACATATGGGATAGAATACTTCACTCCATTTGGTCACCTGCCCAGTCCTCTTCTCTCCATATGAGGGTCACAGGTGTGACGTCTTTAATCCCTTTTGTTTCTGGACCATAGGCTGTTTTTCAGAACCAAGGAGTGGCTTTGGTTCTGCACACCATTCTCTAGCAGTAACTATAAACATTGAGCAAACAATGACTGAAAAATATGCTCTTAATTTCAGCAAATGCAGCTACTCAGAAGAGACTTAATTTAAAAGTTAAATTACTAGAAAGAAATTTGTTCTGTTCTGGCTCAAAGCAGGATATTTTCCCATCGGTTTCTTTCTCAACACCCTAAACTAGTCTCAGGGTATTCACTTTTCCATCCTACAAGTTTTACCTGTTACCTCAAAAAGGATACAAAGGAGACATATACTTCTTTTGAAATGGAGATTTTTAAAAGTTAGTTGAATTTATTTCTCAGATTTCATAGATCTACATTTGTTTATCAGAATAGGCATAATGCAATCTGTGCCAAACCTATGGAATGCTTACAGGTAGAAACCTTAATATCTGGAAATTAAAGTCTCAGAAACTCCAAAGCATGACAGTAAGTCAGAGGCACAGCAAAATATTGCAATTTCTTTCAAATATCTTCAGAGGAACTTAAACTTATCTTCATTATTACCGTGTTGGAAGAAAATATCATGAAGAGAGAAGAGTGTATGATTTCCAAAGGTTTGTTGCAGTTTTGTTTCATTTAGCGATCAATCTAGTTCTTAGAAATAACACTGTACTCTAGGATATACACTATCATTATGTATTAGTTTCTATTAGTATTCACAGTGCATCAGCATACTCACACAAAAAGTTACTTTCAGCTTATTCACATCCTATCAATCCACTGTAGCTAAGGTAATGCCTAAGAGAGAGTTCGCCTCAGTCATCTGTTGATTCCATAAAATTCAATAGCGGAAACTCATCCAGGGCAAGTATCACTTTCACAGAACTGAGCAACATACACACACTAGAATAGATAATGTAGCTTGACATTGAAAGAAAACACTTTCCACAAAAGAACCGGAATTTTCAAGACCTGTTCAAAAGAGGAAATATTACTAACATTGACTAATGAACAACTGTTTGTCATTGTGTGGTAAAACATCATCACGTCAATTTGAAGCTCAGAGTACATGGTACATACGGCCTATAAACATCTGGACAATTCACAATCATAAATATCTTGCAAACTATAAACTACAAAACTAGCTAAAGAACAGCGTCAAGCTAGTCTATAATGTCACGAAAACAAAACAAAACCATTGCACGGCAGAGATACAATGTTAAGGAGCTTTGCTGAGTCAGGCTACTGAACAAACATGCTTGCCTCTTTCAGTCTGCTACTAGCAAATGTCTCTATCCTTCTCCTTACAAGGACCTGATTCAAAGGTCTTTGAAAACACTAACAGAGGCTATCTGCTGTCAAATCAGATCTTGATTTTTCTTTTAAAAAAGACATTCTGATACAATGAGAAATTTTATCAGCCTTAATTTAAGTGTTCAAAATCATTATGCTTGAAGGTCACTAAGAAAATTTCATTTATAAATATTTCCTAAAACCATAGGTTTCACTTTCAATCAGGATGAGGCAAAAAAATTAACAGTCTCACTGTCTTTCCCAGTGCCAGAACCACTGAAGTGCTACACAGCTAATTAGGATAAAACCACAGCCATTAAGATAACAAAATACATCATGAGAAGCTACTGGGAATTGTCACACACAAGGAGTACGAGCGCTTCATACATACTGGGGTATTTTAGAAGAAGAGGGTCATCTAAATGAAGGAGCTTTCTAAAGGAATGTCTAGTGGGATTGGAAAAGTAGAAATATTGTAAATGTTGTATGCATAAAATGAAATTCAGTGTATCTATTTTCCACCTTGGGAAGCAAAGACACAACAAAATCCCCTGAAACTTTGCATTCCTCCATTTCAAAAGGCCAGAATTTTTTTTCTCCAGAAGGAATTAAACATATTTGAGAGGCTATGCTTTTAAGTTGTTCAAACACTGTAATACCATTGAGATACTGATTTTTTTTTAAATGTAAATTCTATGTTAGACTAGCGTGATTTTAAATGTTCTTTCATTTGAGATTTAAATTAGACAGCCAGAGTCCTCTTGTATAAAATAGAATCAAGAAGTTCCAAGAAAATTAGATAAATCTCATTATTAGACCATTTTCATCATTCTTTACTTTGTAGAGAAGTTAAAAGGATGATGCCTTGGAAGAAAGATAAGTCTCCAGCTAATATTTGTCAGGTCACTGTTGCAAAGTGTGTTGGTCACTCTCCAGCCTTTTCATCCTCTTGGAAAAAATAAAAAAAAAAAGCAAACTGAAGCAAAACATGAACCACCACTGTTACCCTTAATTCTTAAGGCATATACATCATGCTTGATTGGTTCATATGTTACATGTTTTAGAATGTGCTTGTTAGTTTGCAAAACATTTACAAAAGCGACATTATAAAACTGCCACAAAAACAATAGCCTCTGATTAGAACAAAGCTGGTATCAGAAAACGCCTTATTTAAAATACCAGCTTTTGAGCTGTTTGGAAAATCAAGATAGAGAAAAAGTGAAACATGACAAAAAATAATTCAGTGCATTCTATGGTAAATTTATTCTGAAGAATGTTTTTACATAATTTCTGCTTATTATGCTGGGAAGGTATTAAAAAATGGATTTATCATTTTAGTATGACCATCCACCAAAACTTCTAGGGAATTTAAAATATTTTCTTTAAATATAAGTATTCTCATGGGACCATTGAGACCTTTAAAAATACTAGTGCAAAATCTCTCTACATGTCTTCATGTACTTCTTCCTAGTAACAGAAGTTAACATTCTTATTAACTGTCTCCTTGCTGTTCACAGTCATTTGATATACCACAATTTCCTCAACAGTTTTTAGTCCACCTAGGATTTATAGATTATGAACTTTAAACAACTTTTTCATGTGAACAGCTCTGACATTCACCTTTCAAAACCATGACAGTGGCAAAATACTATCATATGTTTTCCATAAGCATCTTTATTAAAATTCTACAGTGATTATATAAATATAGAAATCCAACCTTTAGCTACAAATTCACAAATTCAATCCGATATTGAGTTAAACAGAATTTCCCATTTGGTATACATGATATCTGATAAAAATACTGCAGAACAAATTTAAGCCCTAAGCTTATCCACTTTTTTCAGCTAGGGATGTAGGGATCTAGTAACTCTAGTATTAACACAAAACCCAGGCTTTTTGAAAACTCTATACATACACATACACACAAATCTATGCAATATAGTCTTTCATCAGAGCTGAACTAACACTGCAACACAGATAACATCTGTGCACTTTCTTGTGATGTCCAGATAATAACTGAATAACTAAAAAGGCTTCAAAATTAATTCTAATTTTATGCATGGAAAATTTTTTAATGTTTTTAAATAAAAAACCATTTAAAATAACACTAAAATAAGCTGTCTTTTTAATTATTCATGATCTTGAAGATAGTATCTATGTGCTGTATTTATCATCATAATTATTAAATATGTCTTGCCAGCATCACTGAAATTTAAGCCTTACATAAGTATTTAAACTTAGGTAATGTGTATGATAATGGATACTGTAAAGTAACTTTATTGATTTCCACTTTATTATTCCAACTTTACTGTCATGTAAATGGGATTACACAGCCTATCTCACAATTTACGATACTTTAATCTATATTTGTATCATGGGAATTCTTATATTTTGAAGAGAATATTAGAGTATTTCAAATCCTTTACCAATGGGGATTGCAAATTTGTTTCCTTTAATTTTCTAATTAAATAAATTAAATCAAATTCTTGATGCCCATGGGAATACACTTGTTAGCGGCAATACTGCATATTTTTATTGTCTCCTAGGAGGTAGTAGAGATTTTGAGGCATCTTCATTAACATCTACAAAGTCCAGTAGCTTCCTGGTTCCATCTCATGCAAAAAGCCTAAGGACTGTCAGGGATGTGGACCAGAGAAGTATCCCATCACGACAAAAAAAATCTGTCTGTCATAACAGAACAGATTAAAAATTACATACAAAGACAAAATTGAAATTAATCAGTCAGCAAAGCATGCAGCTTACTCATTCAGGGAGGCACTCAGGTGTAACAATGGTACGTTCTGTGGCTGAGCACTAGATTGAAGTGTATGGTGCTTCCCAGAACCAGGAAAACCAGAGGAATAGCAGAGACCCCTGAAGAGTCCCCTTCTATTTCAGGGGCTCCTGCATATCCCCATTGAGACTAGATATCCTCTCTTTGTTTAAGGAAATCAAGAACCTACAGGACAGGGGGAAATGCAGAAAACAAACAAAAATCAGATGCAGGATGATGGGCTCCTTCCTTTAATTAAATTTAAATGATAAAACACAACATACTTGAAATCATAATATCACATTAGCAACAGAAGACCTCTCATCTCATAGAGTTTAGAAAATCTCTTACATAGCTAGAGAAACTTCGCATTAATATACAGCACACCGTAAAGCAAGCTTTTCAGGGATCTTTGTAAGAATTTAAAATTTTTTCTTAGAATCAAAAAGGAGTATTAGGGCTCTGCCTTTCTTCCCCCCACAAAGCAGTGAATCATTTATTGAAAACTGATTTGATCTGTGACAAATAAAGTGTTATTCTACTAATGAATGCAATCTGAAATAGAAACAGAAAATATATATACACGTTTTGGTGAAAAATAAGTAAAATCAGCTTTTTGCTTACATATCCATAATTGTGAAATTTAGCATACCCCGGATCTAAAGTCTATACCAAACACATCATTCATAGAGAATGTACCTGCCAAAAAAGAGCACAGAAAGGATCTTGCCACAAGTATATCTCAAGTATTTTCCTAATTACATTTGCAAATAAAAATATTACGTTACTAACTTAACAAGGTGGAGACCAAAAAAGTAAAATGGCTTTTATTCATGAGGATATCTAGTGTATCCATTATCTTCATTCCAAAGCAACAAAATCCTCACAAATCCAAGATCATCCATCAGCCTTATTTCACAGTCCTCAGGAATCCCAGATCTCACAGTTCTTATGGGAAAACTTGCCAACTGACATCCTTGCCCTTTACTGTATTTTTCTCTAGCTTTAAGGAAAGCTTGATCAAGGTATAGGTTTTAAAATTCTGTCCCCACAGAGAAATAGATATTTTTGCAGTGCAGTGTCAACTGTTCAAAATGAAATAGGCAACGTTACTTTTACATTAAAAAAATGAAATACCGCATGCCTCATAGTACAGGTGGACGTCTACTGAACCTTCTTATCTTTCTGTCTCATTTTTAACCTCAGAATTGGATATTTATCCATTTTCCATCAACAGTTCCAGGATGCAAAGCTCTAAATTAAACATGTTCTTTTGAAGGTCTTTTAATACTTTTCAAAGTTTATTTATTTTTTTTTTATTATCTCAGGATTGATTTCAAGCTTCATACCCTAAACCTTATGTAGAATAAAAAGAAACAGGAATATGCTTAAGCTACACAGATTGAAAATCCCTTTTGATTATATGCAAAACTCTACTGTAGTTTTCCCACTAATTGGCAAACACTAATTTACATAATAAAAGATTCAATAATTGGTATATTTATTCAGAGAGTGAAAAAAGTCCAAAGAAAGTAAATAAAGCGAAACAATTCAATTTAAAAAGAATTACAGTAAGTTTTAATATGTGCATTTGTTAAATTTTTCCTGTCCTCTCATCTACAAATGAACCTGTCATATGAAATGAGTTATTAAATAAATACTTACATAATACTTACATAAAACCATAAAGAAAGTGAAAAATTATAACTAAGTGAATGTAAGGGTACGGAGTCCAAAAAGTCAGCAACAGAAGGATAACCTGACATTCTTTCAAAATTCAGAAAATATGTTTCAATTTAAATAATAAAAGTATTTGGATTTTCATTTTGCAGAAAATATTAATATCTCAGGTATTTATTCTGATGAAAATAAATCATTTTGGCTATAACTGTTTCCTGGAATATAAATTAATTTCAAGAAAGAAATTAATGAAACTATGCAAATGTATGACCTAGTGCTGGACATAAACCACAGGAATGGTTGTAAACAGTTAATGATGGTTTTAATTACATTTAGATCTATTTTCAATACAGATCTTCTTGAGAAGGACATTATAAAAAGATTGTATCTCTGCTGTTTGGAATTGCTCATATTTCAAACTAAATAAAACCCCGGGAACGCAGCAAGAAAAAAAAAAAAAAAAAGTGTGTGTGTGTGTGTATAAATATATATATTATTTAAAAAAAAAAAAAAATATTTTGTTTTTCCTGTTTAGTTCTCTACAAAGGATTGCAATGGAGGCCAGTTGCTTATCAATTTATTTTGTTTGGATTTTTTTCTTCTACTTCTGTTTCTTCTTAAAAATTATAACAAAATATATTACAACTTTACTGATAAAAATTGGATTTTATTTCTGATGTTTTCCAATCCTGTCAGTTGTAAGTCAGCTCTGTTAAACTGGATACTACTGTGTTTAACAGTAAGAAATTTGTATTCTCTGCTGAACATTTACATGAAGATCACTTGCACCTCACAAGGATTGAATAGATCATTTATATTCACAAGTATTCACATTTATATTCACATACTAAATTACTTCTGTTGAAAGCAAGCGCTGGATGTCTTTAAAGTTAAGTATACATTTTATAATCATTCTGAATGAGATGATTTGAAGAAAAAAGTGAAGAAAAAATCCATTAGTTAAAAAAATAAACTATTACTGTAAATAAGAGAGATTTATATTATGAATTATAGAGATAGGCACATCAAACAGTTTTTTCAAAATCCACCAAGACTTGTTTACATTATATGTTTAGATTTTTGTTTGCTTCTTTTCATAATTATTTATAAAATACATTTTTACAAACACATTTTGAGCTACTGATTATTCATGACTGTTTCTTTTAGCAATTAACTATTCTATCATATTTTTATGTGTTTTTTAAAGTATGATTTCTTTCCTCATAAACAGGAAAATAAAAAAAACCACAAACTTCAAGGCAGCCGAAACATGCTTCCAAAACAAGCTTACAAAAACATTATTTCCATGAGTACATGTAATACATTGTTTATGAAGTCTATAAGCAAAATTAAGAAAACAAGAACATTTAATAACAGAAATAGTATAATGAAAAATATAATTTATAATTGTAAATATTTTTTTATTTCAAGCAAGTGCCTCGAATTATATTAAAAAAATTAATTTACTTTATA
>NW_009970717.1:0-49842 GCF_000747805.2 Chaetura pelagica
TTTTTTTTTTTTTCTCATAATTGCTTAGAATAGTAATAATTTTGTTAATTTGGGTCTCAATCTGAGAAAGTTAAAACCAAAATAAGCCTTCCTTTTCTAACAATAGCATTCTAAATAAAAATTATAATTGGTAACAAAGTTAGCAAACCTTGAAACAGATCACCTATTTTATGAGGTCATCAACAAGTGTAACATTACAGACTGTCAGTGAATTATTTTCATAAAGTATTAGTATAATGGTCTTGATTTGTAATTGGTTAGCTGTAGCTTCTTTTTATTGCATGTAAAATGAAGAGATCCCTTCACCCACAGTGAAAAATGGAAAATCATTCAGTTTGGGGTTTGTGGTTGCTAGTAGCAACAAATACTGGAATATTGCCATCTGGCCTCTTGTTTTAAATGAGATTTGAATAATCCATTTAACAATGGATAGAGTGCACACTTACAGAAATAATCGTTTGTCATATCTTAGGAAAACTTTAGTATAAAAAAATCCATTGTATGACTTAATGCAGAGCACACAGGCAACTATAGAGATGAGGCAATTTTTATTTTCCTTAAGCATACAAGGGTTTAGGTGATCACATTTAATAATCAGGAAGAATACCAAGGGTGATTGGTTTGTTACAGGCATTCAAATCCAGCAATCACCTATAGACTCTTGATTCTGAATTTGCATAAAAACCTGTTATCACAGGAGAAATAAATAGGAATCAGATGCTTGACAACAGCAAATTAGGAAACCACAAACCACACCCACTGTGGAATAAACAAGATATGAGATAAATCTTAATCACACTCTTTACCAGTATTGATTTTGACTGGAACTCAACATAACTCTTGAACTAACCTGCGTGCATGAAGTTCAACCCTCTCATGGGAAATGATGATCTTGTAAACCCTCACCCTTGAATTCTGCATTTCGTGTAATGACTGCAATTCATACCTCGTAGCACTTCGACAGCAGCTTTGAGATCAGCTCTGTTTACAACACCTCTTTAAGAAAGAAGATGTCTCAAGCCAAGCTTGTCTCTAGACTGCCTCCTACCTCTCCCAAGTTACACAGACTTCTAGATACAAACACAAAAGACACCCAGGTGTGATATGCAGTATGGGATTCGGTCAATTTTCCATAGTCTGTGGCTTGTAAGTAAAACAGATTTACCTTACTCGACAGGTGCCAAGAATATAATCATTCTCACTTTATATGATTCATTCTTATTGGTGATCTGCCAGCTGGCATGGTGAGAGCAACAAGAAGTGCCCATCAAGTGACTTGATCTGAGACAGGCTCGATATTCCCGGCAGGACTGCACATGCAGGCAGGGCGCCAGTGACTGGCAGGTGCCATTTATAATTTCCATTACTTGTGGGCTTAGCATGACTTTTCCCCACAAATGGTGAGTACATTTTCATAATGAGCACTGCCAGCATTATAACAAATGTATTGATATAACGTGAGCTACTGAATGGTGATACATATTTTTAAATCAAATGAAAATAGAGAGGTGTCAGGCGGTTAGAAGAAAATACAAAGCTCTATACCTCAGCTTTTTAGCTCATTCAGGTGGGTCCTCAGGTTGCAGTTTCACGGGGAGTGAATCACAAGGGGAAGCTAGCAGGATAGGATTGTTTAAGCCCTTACTTCAATACTTATTGCTGTTTGCAGCAGTTTCTTGTGACCATTTATCTTTGGCATTTATAAAACACTAATCAACATTGAAATGCCTAAGCAAAAAGACAGAAAGTCACTGGCTCCTTTATTGGGTGGTTTTTCTGTACAATATTCTAATATATGCTTTCCCCAAGAACTAAACAGATTTTTAAAACCTCAGAATATGGAACAGAACAGACTGTTAATTAACTTCCCCCAAAACGCTTACATATCGTAAGAGTAAAAGAAAAGCTAATAATGGTCTTCTGGTGACAAAAAAGGAAAAGAAATTTTCAACCAGGGAACAAAAAGAAGAAACCATCACACCGAGGAACTTGAGAAAAAAGTCCTTTGCTAACCCAGACAATTTTGCATTATATAACTCCATCAACTTCTAGGGAAAACAGCCACTAATTCTCAAGCTCGGCACAACAAAGATATTACTGATTTAAATAAACATTTTTAGATTAAGGAGGTGATGTGTCATGATAGTTTCCAGAAAAGTCAACTAGAGGAATAATACAGTTTAGTTTAAAAAAAAGTAATTAACAAACCAACAAAAAAAACATATTCTTCCCAGGATATAATCTCCAGCTTATATCTGGCCTTTTCTCCTCACCAGATACGACTGATATCAATAAGAATAAAATAAAGTAAGACTGAGCTTTCTCTACACAACTCTAGTATTTCTGTTTGTTGCCACTCAGGTGGAGGTCTAGCAATGAACACTGCTCTCATTGGGTTTACCAGGCTGAGCCAGTGAAGATGTCTGCTCTGAAATAGGAATGCTGCAAGTTTCGAGTGCTAGTCATGTGTTAGACAGTGAGCCTTGTTAGGAAGTTTACATGCACCACTTAAGTGGGAGCAACCTCAAGCCTTCTCTTTAAAATCACCGTTTTGGACCTTTAATTTAACAGAAGTATTGAAATAGGTTGGACAAAACACTATCCGCTTGTTAATATGCTTTTCTTTCCTGTAACTAAAGGTTACATCTCTTGGTTGCTAACATTTAAGAAGGCACCCAAAAAGATTTTATATAAAGGTACAGCCACATAAAGCCCTTTTGTAGACCAAGCACACTGAAGAATTTTTCTTACTTTTATTTTAGGAAGACAAGAAGCATAACATTACATCAGAGAGTAAAGTTGTCTTTACATTCTGACAATCATGAAGTTAGCAAGCCAGATTTTGCTTTCACCTGCAGCTAGTGTAATCTATTTCCACTCCACTTAATAAAAAAACAATTGGAATTGTGGCTTAGAAAGTGTTGGGAAAATACAAAAATACAAAGCAGATGTGAAAGCAGAGTTATATGTATATGGACATAGCAGTAAAAGCTTGTCCAGTCTTTGTGAGCTACAAGGTTGTCATGCTGTTTTAAGCCATGCATAATTCTGAATATTTTTTTGTTCCCTAAATTAATACACACACAGTTCACCAAAACCAGGTTCTTACAAAACATTCGGATTTCGTGTAATGACTGCAATTCATACCTCGTAGCACTTCGACAGCAGCTTTGAGATCAGCTCTGTTTACAACACCTCTTTAAGAAAGATGTTTCAAGCCAAGCTTGTCTCTAGACTGCCTCCTACCTCTCCCAAGTTACACAGACTTCTAGATACAAACACAAAAGACACCCAGGTGTGATATGCAGTATGGGATTCGGTCAATTTTCCATAGTCTGTGGCTTGTAAGTAAAACAGATTTACCTTACTCGACAGGTGCCAAGAATATAATCATTCTCACTTTATATGATTCATTCTTATTGGTGATCTGCCAGCTGGCATGGTGAGAGCAACAAGAAGTGCCCATCAAGTGACTTGATCTGAGACAGGCTCGATATTCCCGGCAGGACTGCACATGCAGGCAGGGCGCCAGTGACTGGCAGGTGCCATTTATAATTTCCATTACTTGTGGGCTTAGCATGACTTTTCCCCACAAATGGTGAGTACATTTTCATAATGAGCACTGCCAGCATTATAACAAATGTATTGATATAACGTGAGCTACTGAATGGTGATACATATTTTTAAATCAAATGAAAATAGAGAGGTGTCAGGCGGTTAGAAGAAAATACAAAGCTCTATACCTCAGCTTTTTAGCTCATTCAGGTGGGTCCTCAGGTTGCAGTTTCACGGGGAGTGAATCACAAGGGGAAGCTAGCAGGATAGGATTGTTTAAGCCCTTACTTCAATACTTATTGCTGTTTGCAGCAGTTTCTTGTGACCATTTATCTTTGGCATTTATAAAACACTAATCAACATTGAAATGCCTAAGCAAAAAGACAGAAAGTCACTGGCTCCTTTATTGGGTGGTTTTTCTGTACAATATTCTAATATATGCTTTCCCCAAGAACTAAACAGATTTTTAAAACCTCAGAATATGGAACAGAACAGACTGTTAATTAACTTCCCCCAAAACGCTTACATATCGTAAGAGTAAAAGAAAAGCTAATAATGGTCTTCTGGTGACAAAAAAGGAAAAGAAATTTTCAACCAGGGAACAAAAAGAAGAAACCATCACACCGAGGAACTTGAGAAAAAAGTCCTTTGCTAACCCAGACAATTTTGCATTATATAACTCCATCAACTTCTAGGGAAAACAGCCACTAATTCTCAAGCTCGGCACAACAAAGATATTACTGATTTAAATAAACATTTTTAGATTAAGGAGGTGATGTGTCATGATAGTTTCCAGAAAAGTCAACTAGAGGAATAATACAGTTTAGTTTAAAAAAAAGTAATTAACAAACCAACAAAAAAAACATATTCTTCCCAGGATATAATCTCCAGCTTATATCTGGCCTTTTCTCCTCACCAGATACGACTGATATCAATAAGAATAAAATAAAGTAAGACTGAGCTTTCTCTACACAACTCTAGTATTTCTGTTTGTTGCCACTCAGGTGGAGGTCTAGCAATGAACACTGCTCTCATTGGGTTTACCAGGCTGAGCCAGTGAAGATGTCTGCTCTGAAATAGGAATGCTGCAAGTTTCGAGTGCTAGTCATGTGTTAGACAGTGAGCCTTGTTAGGAAGTTTACATGCACCACTTAAGTGGGAGCAACCTCAAGCCTTCTCTTTAAAATCACCGTTTTGGACCTTTAATTTAACAGAAGTATTGAAATAGGTTGGACAAAACACTATCCGCTTGTTAATATGCTTTTCTTTCCTGTAACTAAAGGTTACATCTCTTGGTTGCTAACATTTAAGAAGGCACCCAAAAAGATTTTATATAAAGGTACAGCCACATAAAGCCCTTTTGTAGACCAAGCACACTGAAGAATTTTTCTTACTTTTATTTTAGGAAGACAAGAAGCATAACATTACATCAGAGAGTAAAGTTGTCTTTACATTCTGACAATCATGAAGTTAGCAAGCCAGATTTTGCTTTCACCTGCAGCTAGTGTAATCTATTTCCACTCCACTTAATAAAAAAACAATTGGAATTGTGGCTTAGAAAGTGTTGGGAAAATACAAAAATACAAAGCAGATGTGAAAGCAGAGTTATATGTATATGGACATAGCAGTAAAAGCTTGTCCAGTCTTTGTGAGCTACAAGGTTGTCATGCTGTTTTAAGCCATGCATAATTCTGAATATTTTTTTGTTCCCTAAATTAATACACACACAGTTCACCAAAACCAGGTTCTTACAAAACATTCGGAAGTTCTTCTCTAAAGTGAACAGACCTGATAGCTTTCATCTGACAGAACTTAAGTGAAATCTTCAGAGAATGAATATAAGATAAAATATTATCACAATGCATGAGAAGGTATTTACCAGTAAGTTGTAAAAACACACTAAGAGTCAACCACAGAAAATCAACTTCTTAATATTACTTGTAACTTATCTCCTCAAAAATGAGGAGAACCTGTGAGCTAAACCTGCACAGCCAGCCAACACCCAGTGATGATTCCTTGCATAGTACAAAGTATTAAGAAGAGAATCCACAAAAGCCAGCCTGCTTATTGCAGAGGTGATCAACACAGTAAATACAAAATGTTACAGACAAGCAGCAGAGATACTGAAATGTTATCCATTTAGGTATGCTCTAAAACTGCCCTCTAGCTTGGTCTTATCACAAATAAGTTTATGAAACTTGCAAATCATCAGAGCTGGTCCACATACCATCATGGAGGTCCTGGCTGTGCATATTCCATGAAGCAAAAATGTAATTATTTTTTTATTAATCAGGGGCAAACACAGACTACATTTTCAGAGTGTATAGTGTGTGTGACACCCATGTCACTATGTTAATTTAAATGACAAACTTTACTAAAAATCTGATATTCAATTTAGTAATTTACTCAGCATGTATCCTGATAGATTTTCAAGTGTCCTAGGGACATTGTCACAGAGCAATGGACAAACATGGCAAACACTGAGTGGCTCAGATTTTTAAAAAGAAATCTGGAAAACATCCCATGTAATGCATCTGCTCATCTAACATAAAATTCTGAGGCTAAGGTTTCCTAAGTAGGAGGGAAATATGATTATGTACTTGGCGTCGATATGAACTACACCACATTCATTTTCTTCTGTGAAAAAGCAGAGGGAGGTGTGACCCTTCTGATTCTCCCACATAATTCTACTAAAGTACAAAATACATGGCTTGTTCTAATAGGACAAGATACGTAAAACTCCATGAGAGCTGTTGCTGATCCAGAGAGCATGCTGCTTGTGTCTGAAAAGTGGGACATAAGTACAGAGAATAAAGATTCATGGGAAACAGGCCTGAATAAACTGTGCACAAGTGGGAATGCAGATAGTGTGAATACCCTTAGGGATCAGAGACAGCTAGCAGAACAGGGAAAGTGGGGAGTTTCATAAAACGGGTGAGGAAAGTTCACAAAGTTTCATCTTTGGGCTAATCACTGACAATTCTATGAAAGTCTGAGGTCTTTCCAGATGTTTTCATTATGGTTGTCTGCAACAGTCTTGTGAGCTTATCCTGACACACCTTGGTAGCATGTTTCAGCTCTGCAGGAAAACAGTGATGGATCTACACAGGCTTCTGGCAAGTACACTCAATAACTTCTTTCTAGAGTATAAGGAGCTAGAAGAAAGACAAGGACCAGATTTTTCAGGAAGCATTTTTACTCCATTCAGTGTAGATCGACAATATTTTGGGGCATGAAGCTTTAAAAATGGGAAGCATTTGCTAGCTGATTTTAAAGAAAAAAAGAAGAGGCAGATGCATCTCCTGCAGTCCTATATTGCAGTTCATGCTGGTTCCTCTGATAAAAGTAGGTAATGAAATACAGCAGCTGGATCCATGTTTCAGGCACACTATGAACACAGGAAAGGCATGAAATGTGTAGCAATACACTTCAGATTGCCATTGTGCATCTGCAGAATAATGGGTCCAACAGCTACCATGAAGCAGCAGTACTTTAAGACTGTCATGAACCGAAGTCCACTAACAGATTTTGAAATTTCCATACCCAAAAATATTGCCTCAGTGATGACTCAGGTAAGTTTGGCACATTAGAAGAGATATTCAGAAGCACAGAGAGAGAAGAAAGCATGCCAGACAATACCCTGCCCACACCAGCATCACTGGTCTGACTGTCTTCTGTTTAGGTATTTTTCACAGACAATCAGCATGTATTTGAGAACCACTGAGAAACCGCTAAAAAAATAGCCACTGTTCTTCCAATTCCTTTGTTAAATGAGACAGTCTGTAAACATGTTGCAGGATGATGAAAGTGATCTACTGCACTACATGTACATCTTTTTTTAGGGCATTAGAATAACCAGAAGTCTCTGACAAATTAATACTTTCCTCTTACAATAATCACTATCAAAAATGATGGATGATGATGATTTCCAAGAAACTGTAAACATTAGGGCTTAATTTTTAGAAGTAGCAGAAATCTAGGGCACATGAAAGATGGCTGAATTTGAGTATTAAGGGTCAGCTAATCTATCAATAAATGGTAGAATTAAGAGAAACTTTAATGTTCCACATATGAATATATGTGTGCTGATGGAGAGAGCAACAGAAATCCCTATCGATACACTAATAGAAGCCACAATGAGGAAATGAGAAATATACTGCAGATAGAATTAGTACCTATTTGTATCCTAAATGCAATATGCAGAATACTTTTATAAGAAAAGTATTATGACACAGTAATTTGGCCATGAGAGGGTAATTGACTTAAGATATTCTGATAAAGATCGATTGCTAAGCTTTGGAGTTATGACACCAACAAAGTTACAATGACATTAGCACAAAGAGAGAGACACAAATCCATTATAAAGATACAATCAAATATTCAAAAAAGCCTGGCATGCTCATTACTTATTCATGCTAATACAAGTATATTAAGAAATCTAAACAGTGTTAGCGTTCAATCACTCACAAACCAAATGAGGTTTTGCATTTATCAGCCACCAGTCATCAAGAACGTAACATTAGCTGTACAAAGGTGGTAATGTGACATAACTGGAGATATTTATATCAGCCTACACAGACTGAGAGATACAGTAGGATTTATTAAACTGAGTAATGCCTTCACATTCAGCACAGCAATAAAAGAAATAGCTGCGCAGAAGTCATTTCCCCAGACAATAAGACTCACCTTCACAATCACTTGAAGAAGTTGTATATGCTTTCAAGGGTCTAAAGCAATCATATCCACCTTAACAAACAACTTGTGGTTTAAATTTGCAACTACAGAATTGGGTGCTAAAATTTTAAAAACATAATCCAAAAACTACACAAGTTGTCAGGCTGTCTCACTGGGGCTTTAGCACTTCTCCCTCTAACGCTGGTTGAAGAACCACCCTGGCTGGGGAGGTGGGATGAGAGGAGGGGAGGGGAGGCCATGAGGCCCTGCCACTCCACTGGGAGCCCTCCAACTCCCTGGCACCTGCAACTTTGTCCCAGAGTTATTTCTTCACATTATAGCAAATGGCTGTGCTTTTCTCCCCAGTAGTGAAGTTGTAAATATTTTGGAGTTGGGTGAGGGGCAAATATAAAACTTCCATCTCCAAAACAACAACAAACAAGTAATTCAAGAACTCAAACAAAACCCTAAAGGTTGCTATAATTATATGTTGCAAGACGTACCCCCTGTGCAAGGAGACAGTGCATCTGCAGATGTGTACACTTGCTGTCCAGCAGCACTTGAGCAAGACATTGCTTTGGTTTGATCCTGATGACCTGCCATCTATAAACTGTGACTGATAAACCTAATGCCTCTGAAATCAGATAAAACGTTGATAAATGACTTCTTAGCAGGCAGGCTGCAATAGCTACTTCTGTCCACATTTAGCCACCCTGCTGCAATCAGCACCATTTTGTTTAATCAACAGTTCAGACAACACTATATTTGAAAGAGATGTGAAGATACGTTAAGACAGAAAACTACAAAAACTAAACTCTTTCTGTAAGTTTTTATAGCATGAATACTTACTAGGAAAAGTCACAATTTTATTTTCTTTCAAGGGTTTTTCTCATATTTTGTCATTATAAGACTCATATTTTGTCATTATAAGTCCCTGTAGCAGAAGTAAACACACATGGTAACACAATCATCTTCTTCACAGATAAGTTAAAGAATCTGATGCTTTGACAAAAAGAAAACGTTATGCAAGTGTGGTTTAAATATCAAAAGGTAAAAGGAGCTCTAGAGCTACAGCAGTGTGGAGGGGGGGGAAATAGAATTTTACAGTTTAACACAAAATAAGATTGTGCCAAGGCTGCTAATGCCACAACCACTTCTTTTCCACAGTCAGGGGAATTCACCATCAAAATCCAAACCGGATTTCTGGTGATGTCAAAGAGCATGAGGTACAGAAGATTAATAGAGATTTATTTGTTTATATCCAGAGCACATCACTCTGCTGGGCAGAATAAGCCAACAATTCATAGATGCTGGACACTTCCTATTTACACCTTTACTCTGGATTTTGTGAACAGGTCATATGTGGCTGTGTGTAAAAGTATAATATTGTTCATTTGGTCCTACCCACTGGGATCAAGTTTCCCAATTAGCAAGTGATTTCTGAAACAGAATGGTAGCATTGTGTTTGTTACTTTCTCAGACTGTTTAGCAGCCACACGAGGTAAATTGTTTTACTCTAAGTAGAAATATTATTAGTATGTTAGGTTTTTTAATTTAACTCTGATCCTGAACATGGGAGCAGAACAGCATCACAAGGCTTCCAGAGTTGACAAAGCCAGAAGAAAAACCAGCAATTAGGAAGGGAGTGAGTCAGCAATTACTTTTCAAAAATACTGTTCTCAGTTACAGCAGGAGAACAGCCTGTGTCTCTTCAACTATAAAGCAGATATATGTTGAACCAGTTTTTGGAAAGGAATAGCTTATCCACTCCCCAGTGAAGGAGGAGTTTGCTGAGCTAAGTGATAGCAATATCCAACAGCAAGTGAATAAATGCTCTACTGCAGGTAGATGCTGCTTTAGTTGTGGCTTTCTTACAACCAGAAGACAACATAAGGAATACCATTCCTTAAAGAAGCTGAAGGATAGGATCAAGGATTTTAATGAATGAGGACAAAATCCTGTCTCTGAGCTCTTCACCTCTTCTATGAGAAGAGGGCAGAAGAGCCAAACAGTGGACTGAAAGTAAACTGTGAAGCAATTGGATCAGGCATCAAACAGTCCCCATTAAAACTAAAACACATCTGTTAATTAGAGTTCCTGGATAAGTTAATAAAGCTAAGATCTACACACCCCTTATCTTGCCTTTCTTTTCACCTATGGTAAACAATAACCAAGTACAGAATAAGGCAAAAATCACTGCTTGCAACTATATTTCATCCTCAAGCACAATCTCTCCTTTGTCTTCAAAAGTAAAAAGGAAGCAGAATTATCCAGATATGGAAGATCTGGGTCAATCTAGATGAGCAACTTTCACCTAGTCACTAGGAATGACAAATTGAAAACTTCTCCAAAATGCAGGTATACAATTAAATTCTGCTATCGAATGAAATAATTGGAACCAACAACATTTGCAACATTACTCCCATCACTGTGTTCCTGCTTGGTGACTATTAATCTTTCTCTGCCTAATTTCCACTTCATCTTAAAATGAGAACAAAAAGATAAAGAGATAAACCTAGCTAGTACAGTACACCATATAATACAGTGTTTTCTAATTTAACCCTCCACTGATTATTCTACACTTTCCAGTATTCCTAGCATACAGCCAATATAAATGCATAAGATACTATATGTCTAAACAGCTGGCTGAAGGTGGATGGGGATGGAGCACACTGAAGTCCTGTGCATCCATCTGCTTTCTACTAGAGCTTCATAAACCTATCTGTTTTGGATTCATAAGAGATGTGTTGATATTGATATCCATGACGTGGCATAGCTTTGCTTTGAATTTTTAAAAACTCTATAAATCATGGGAAAATCGTGGTCTCCACCCAATCTTCTCTTTCTCACAATCCCACCTACTTTCTTCTGTAATGTGTGTATTTCCCTTTCACACTTCCCTTTCTCCTATTCATCTCTTCCATGATTCTTATGTGACACCTTTCTTTCTTAAATCTTCATATAAAAGGACACTTATTCAAATAGTTGCTCAGATGACCTCTTTAGTAGTTCTCATTTCAACACAAAATAAACTTCTATTTGGACTGCTGAATTCCAAATGAATATTCCTCACCAGACTGTGTAGGCTTAATGCAACACAGACCAGGAGAACAAAGACACTAAAATTCATGTGTCGAAAACTAGGCAAAGAAAATGTTATTACAATGGAATTGGATATTTCTGAGTAATTTTTTTTTGTTTTCATACTGTCTGTATCAAACATAGTACAGAAATTTGGGACAAACAACCCAGATTTAATATAGATGAACTGAATAAGAAATCACACTGTCTGATTGCAAAAGATCTATTCTGTACAAAACTGGCTTTTCTTGGACAGGACAGTTAAGATAAAACTAGCATAAATTTAACCTGATACATTCTTTCAACTGTTTATTTGATTTGATAGTAAAAACAGATATTTAACCCCTAGTTAAAAGACTCGGGACACCATTTTAGATTAATGTCATATATGGTCCATCTAGAGTCACTAAAAAGATGTCCAACATGGTGCTACTGATACACGAGCTACTTGGAAGAAAATGCAAAAAACAAAGAGATTTTAAGTGGTCTCACAGGATAGTTATGTATTTCCATATGTACATGGAAACAGTGCCAAAGTAATCAGTAGTATACCTCAACAACTGGTAAACTGGTAAAGGATGAAAAGATGTGATCAAAGAAAGTTTTCATTCAGCTCTCCAAGATGCATTTTGACTATTCATTGCTGCAAAGAAAACTGGTAGCTATACAATGTCATATGTTAACAGGAGTGGCACAGAAGAGCACACACATTCAGAAACACATTAATATTTCTAATATTGTTAATTAAATCCTGAGACAGACAAGTGAACGTTAAGACATAGAACATAAGTTAACCAAGTTCAAAAGGATAAACACTAAAAAAGCTGGAATTTAGGGAAGCAGATTTTCTGCCTAAAGGAATCAGCTTTTGATTAAGCAATTGACATTTGTAGTAAATAACATTAAAATAAAGAACTTTAATTTCATCAATATTATAAAATTAAAACACAAAAACCACTAACTGCCATGGACAAATGTTTTCCATTATATTTAAAGAGAATGAGGGATGAGTTCTGTGGGAACTTGACATTTATCATTCAAGTGAGAAGAGATCTTGTGAATCTCAAATATCACAGCTAAGAGCAAGTTAAGTGATCTTTTTTCCTCTCACAGATGGAATAATGCTACATCTGCCTACGGCCCGTCGTGTATTCTGTTTCAGTTGTGTAATGACATGCAGAGGTTTCAGGAGAAACGTGGAAAGCAGAAAACCTGCTGTCCTCCTGAAATCTTCATAGCAGACACACAGTAAACCTGCATAGTAGACCATCACTTACTCCCAGCTGACACATTTCTTATGGCAAAACCAAAGGAGGTATTTCCAGCTTCTGCACACAGACACAAACACACAAACACACTCCTGATCTCATGCAGTGCTGCCTATCTCAAGTTTAGATTTCAGTATTTTCATAACACATACCTTAAGTGCACTCAAGTTTCATGAATAATTTCCAATCAAAATTAAACTTTTGTTGTGAAAATAAGTCACATATATTTACTTATTAACATAATTAAGTTAAATATTTAAGTAGAGGTCTGCTAACTCAGTGTACAATATTCTTCAGCCTCTAGAAAATCCACCTGGCTGCACACACCTGGTACTCTTGAAGATGATTTAATTGAGAGTTTGACCCAAGAAGTAACTTACATCTATGATTTGAACTTCTGAGAGTGTTGCAACATCTACCTACCAGCAAGTGCTGTACTTCTCTTATACAAGAGGCAAACAAAATACATACCCCCTTCTACTACAAGCAATGAGATGAAATAGGTATTCTTTAAATTTTCCTTCACACTTTGCTGTAAAGGCACATTAATCCAAATAGGTTTGAGCCATGTTACAGCAAGTTTTCTTTTTCCGTGACGTTTCTCATTCATCCTACTATCAAAACACTAAAATCACACATCCTGATCACAGAACCTTGTACCAAAATCAGATGCTTTTATTTAAAAGATCCACTTTGAGGATTCTCTCCTTTAACAGAAACTTTTCTTCCCCCCTTGATTTAGAAAGACAAAAATTTCAGCATAGGAAATATATGCAAAAATTCTGAACTAAAAGCTAGGACACAGAAAATACGACAGTTGCTAAAAGCTTACTGGTGTCTGCTCCCTGAGCTTATTTGCTTTTCATGTCTGAACATACCCAGGAGGGTCACTGGGAAGAAGCAGCCTTGTGAAAATTGCAAAGCATGCCACAGGACTAGCAGAAAATTCAAGTGCTAGGGTCAATTGAGCTGTTTAAGCAAAGGTCACTTTAAGAACTCCTGCATTGAGAAAGTGATATAAGAAAGTGTGTTTTATGTGGTTCTACATGAGTGTTAGAGCTATCTTTAAAAACAAAAATGAATTGAAACTAAAGGCAAAGATAACTAAAAAAGATGAGAAGTTTTCAAGAGCTTAAGGAAAATAATACCCTCTTTCACTTTGCCTTGAGTTACTGTCTAATATGCAAGTTAATTTTCTCAAATTTATGAAAAAACAACATTGTTGTATTGGACAAATCCACTGCAACTACCAGGCTATTTTTTGTGTATAGAACATTTTCAAGAGAACCATTCCTGATAAGAACGAACCTATTAAACAAACATGAGCCTATTAGGCAATAAAAAGATTTTAAAAGGAATAGATGGGATGATTTAAAGGAAGATACTACAAAATGAACCCTACAAAGACCTCAGAAAAATTCAATTCCAGGGCAAAAAAGTATAAAAAGCATTCAAAAGCCAACATAGCACCTTTGTTGATCAGCTGAATATATCCAAAATATTTACATCTTGTAAAACATAGACTTGCTTCCAGTTTTTCAATTATTTTGTTTTTCATTCAAGCCATTAGAAAAGATTTTTAATAAAAATATGTTAACATTTGCCAAATACATGAAGAACACTGGGTACCTCAATAATATATCAACTAGCATGACTTTCTGCAACTCACTAACCAGCTAAATTGGCACAATTAGTCGGTATGCTGTTTAAGCTAATCTGCAAAAAAGTGACTTATTTAACTGTAAAAAAACAGATTAGAATCAAAACAAAGCCTCTTTAATTATAGAAAATACAAGGTATAAACTTTTATGAGGTTTGTTTTAAAAAAAAGTGTAATAACTAAGTGATCTATGTTTTACCTGAACATGCATTCTCATTATAAGCAAAGTAAATATCTCTGAATACAGACATATTCCATGCCATTCTCTTTATTACTTAATTTCCCAGGTATCTCAGCATGATCTGAATAAATTATGCTGACAATACAACAATATAAATGATAAATCAACCATACAATTTTAGTGATATATAGCACAAAATGTAAATAATAACCAGCACTGCTAATTGGCTCGCTACCCGGCAACAAATCAGGAAGTAAGCTATTTCACTGGTAATGCTTCAGCTGTGTACCACCCTAATCGTTAAGCATTTCTAGCTATTCTAAGCTGTTTCTACCATTTTGTGTAAGGAAAATGTACTGTATCATAAAAATAATGCCTGAAAGACACTCTTGTATAAAAAATATAAATAATTGCTCATTGACTGCATCTGGGTATTATGAACTCCTGCTACATTGTGTGGCAGAAGCATTAGGTAATTCATTGCTTGAAACACCAAATCAGAATGTGTTATACTTGAAAAGCTAAATTAGAATATTGAAAGACTGAAGTTATATACCAGCCCAAGGAATTACCAATGTCTAAAAGAGTCTGTAGTCTCTGCTTCAGGACTTTATTTATCATCCAAACATAAAAGATTACCATAAAACTCTAAATCCTCTTTTCCACCATAGACTGAAGACTCCCTGACCTCTGATGGGGAAATGAGAACCTTCTTTCAGCCCAGAGATTTCTACAGAGCTCCCTATCTCAGAAGGGCCTCTTACAGAGCAGAGGCTTTCTCCTGCTGAGCATCTGCAAGACCCAGTGCCCTGGCACTGCTCTGCAAGGCTATCCTCAGACTCTCTCCCTCTTTCTGAACCTGTACTAAATTACAACCCAATGCTGACAGAAGGAGACAGCCAGGGAGAAGTCATGTAAGTCACACCACTGTGTTCAGCATCCTAGAGCCTGATACGAAAAGCATCCTGGCTTTATTGAAAGAAAATCAAAATCACTAACATCCCAAAGGGAGATTAATTGAAAAATTTCTCATAAAATAAATGTTAGCTCCTGTTTTCCTACTTTATTCCATTGCATCTGTGAGAATTGCCTTGCAAACAAGGATGCCTAGTTTTGTTTTGTTTTCTAATCCTGCCACACTTTTCACTCCAAAGATCAGATTTACCTTGTGTAAACCACTAATTTCCTTTAAAATCTTGCTCATCTTCTCATTCACTGGAACTAAGCTCTCTTATTTTCATTATTTCTTTGTATGTAAATTTCTCTACACTTCTGGATTCTTTCTATGACTCTTTCTGCATCCTTTCTGTTTTGATGTACACATTTTCAAGCAGAAAGGTACTAATTCAATAGCGTATTCAAGGCAAGAGGATATCACGGATAGATATCATAATATTTGCAGTGTTATTTTCCAACCCATTCTTTATTCATCCAACCATTTTGTTCGCTGCTCAGACCACCGCTGTGAACTGAGCAGCCGTTTCTATTGAGCTGTCTGCAGTAATGATGATCATGGGGAAGCCCTATCCCCAATGAAGGAGATGGCAAAACTCCCAGAGACTTCAGTGGAATTGAATATTGCATGGAAGTTCTTTCTATCAAATACTTACAGCTAATTTACAATTTGATCAATGGTTATGAATACTGTAAATAATTCTATATCATTTACATTGCAGGAAATTTGTCAGAACTGAGTGTATTTGAATTTCTGCTCCCTAATTGCCTTAATCAGTTAGATCTCCAGAATTCCTCAGAGGCTTCTATGGAATTGACTAAGCAAAAATTGTTGTCATCTATGGTGTTACTCCTTTTACTTTGCGTTCATGACATGCTTTTTCTTTACCCTTTACATTGCAAATAAATCCAATAAATATACTGAATAGATTGTCTTTGACCCCGAGTCTTTAGGAACCTCCTGGTAACTTTCACCTATGCTCAATACCAGCCAGTTCTCTGTTATTTCTGCAAGGGTCCATTTCATTGAGATGTTTTTCTGTAGCTGCCCATTCCTTCGTAAAAATATTTCTAGCCGCCAAAGTTGTATCATTTATGGTGAATTCCCTATTCCTACTATATATGCCCCCTTACAAGCATTTTCAAATTGCTATTATTGTTGCTTGGGTTTTAAATTCCCTGATTTCTGCTGTACCTAAATTCACAAACTGATTAAGAGTTTCTGTTCCAGAAATGAAACAGAGAACAAAAGCAAAATTGGCAGCTACAAAATGAAAGGTTACAGTCTGCTCTGCATATCTACAATTTACAATTCTGTTTTATGGCACATACAGTGTATTTAAGTTAATTTGAAAATACTACACATTTGCAAAAGTCTCTACCATCTGCTGCTTATCTAGCCATCAATTTCAGAAATAAGCAATGCAGGCAAAGGAGCTGAACAAAGTTCATATTCCAAAGTCTTACTAATATTACAAAGCTAGGTAATATTATCCACAGCATTTCCTGATGGAGCACGGTGGAGGACCACCCTGGGACAAGCCCCATGAATGTGCCCCATATGCAGAGCACACAGTCTTTGGGACATAAGGTGTTTTTGCATGGATCTGCACTGTATTACATCAATGGTACCAGCTTGCTTGCAAATAATCTGGGACTTTTAACATCCTCTGCAGTACACTACATAGGAAATGTGTGTCTTAGTGTGTGTCTAAGCAAACAGGGAGCTGTGAGCCCTCAGGTGAACTAGTTGAGTTATTCAGTATGGAGCTTACTTAGTCCTATCATCCTATGGGGCCTCTCCATTACTTAAGTCTCCAATTTAATAAATCCACTCAAATTAACAAATCAGCAATTAATAAGGAATTAATATGGTTCAGGCACATTTAAAGTTATATAAGCACTTAAGTGTTTTACTAAATAGGCACTTCAGACTATTTTTTTTTCTCTAGGCTATTTTTTCAGTTTTAAATTGCTGAGGCAGCACTGGTAGCCAAACTCAAACTCTGACCAGCCAAAATGATTCATGATGAAACATCAATGGTGTTTAAAATATCCTTTGTTGTGACAGTAAGGCAGCACAGTCTCTGCCAAAGATAAGGTCCTGTCTAGTGAGATAGAAATAGTATAGATATTGTGAAACAGGATGTAATTGTTAAAAAAAACAAGCCACTAAACAGACCAAACTATTAAAAAAATGAAAATACAACAAAATTGAGCAATAAAAAAACACCCAAAGAATAAAAAAAAAATAAAAATGTTTAATTATGAAACTAATATGCTGGGATATCAACAGCTGTGATATCATAATTTCTCTATAAAATGCAAAATACATATGTGGTGCTATTTCTTTAAAACCCTTTTCCAAGGAAGAATTAAATATGTACCTGGGTACACAGGGATGTTTCCTCATTATAATTGGGTGGATGCAGGAACGGCTGTTACGTTATCCTTTGCTAACAAAGTGGAAAAGTTCTCAAATACCCCTGTTCTCCCACTGTCCATACTTGCAGACCTGCAAATATTCAGGAATGCATGCACTAGGAATAGGTAAGTTCTACACTTTCAATGACAATACGTTTAATTTTGTCTAAAGTTTTTAAGTGAAGTTAACTTTTTTGCATTTGGCATATGCTGGCAGTAACTAAAATGAACCTAAAACTATTAATTATATTTTGTTCACTCTATTGTTAGTGTATTGTTTGTGTGGGTAAAAATTAACTATGATCTTACTTGAAACAATACCCATGTCATTTCAGACATTCTTAAAAAGGATGCTTAGTGGTAATAAATAGGTGTACTTCTCAAGAGAAATTTGCTAACAAAGTAAATTCAAGAATCTTAGATAAAAGAGCAACTATAAACTACTGCAGAGTAATATTTTGCCTTTAAAAAAACCACTCTGTTTTTATTCATTGATGAATTCTGGATATGCAAATAAAGACAATAAATGTTCTGCAGTTTCCAGACAACCTTAAGTATTTCAGTGGCTGGGAAAAGTGTCAGACTATATAATGGTGTCCGAACCGTAGACACTAATAATATTGATAAGGACAACTTGAACAATTTGAGAGTAAAAATGTTAAAGTTATTCTCAACCAGGACACACAGTAAGGAACACATCAGCATTCCCTTGCCCACATGCAGTGATGCAACAGAAACAAATGGGACTTTGCCAATCAATCTGTAGCATGTCTGCATTTGTCATTCAAATCTGTACATAAATACATGTGCAAATATCTCAGGTAAGTGTACAGTCTGCCACAACGTGTCATGCAACCACCAACTTACACGGTTTCAAATACATGCACAACCTCAGAAACAGTTTTAAACATTTAGCCTTTTGCTCTTACCTCTCTGCAGTGATGTCAATGATGTTCCCCATGAGTGCAGAGACTTTCCTGGGGACAATGCATCTTATTAATTCAATTAATACATTTTCCAAAGACTGAAAAAAACACAAAAGAAATGTTTTCTATTTCCTGGGTATTTTTCTGGTTTTCCAGCAGTTTAAGAAACCCATATAGTTTCATTTGAATAAAGTATTTCTTATTTAGAAACAAATTTACATTCAAAAAGTTCTCAATGACTTTTTATTTCCAAAGAAACCACTAGAGAGCAAGAATTCAAGGCCAGTTCCCAAAAACACAACTCCTTAGCTGCAGAGGGTGAAGAAGTCCTAAAACTGGAACGTGACTATCAAGTGGTCACTGGCTCAAAGGAGATTCTCAACCTGTTCCAAAACAGGTCTCCAGTCAGTAGGTAGTGAGTGACCCCGGTTCATCAGAGTCAAACTAATGGCCAGAACAAAGCTTATCAGAAAAGGAGTGTCCATAACTAGCAATTCTATCACAAAAGAAGAGATGTGTTAAACATCTGTACTCTAACATAAAGTTTTGCCAGCACCACCATTGCAGCAAGGATAAGCAAAGCTCACAGAGGCAATATCTGGGTTGACAGTGTATCTACATGAATATGTAAAATCTGCTTAGGCACTGTCAGAAAAGCTGTCACAGAACTGAGCAGTGAGGATGTTTGGAGCTACAATATGGGCAGAAAATTTCTGATGCTTTTCTGAGGGAAGATACCATATGCAAAGATTTTACTAGAATTTCACTTCCCTTAGGAAATCACAACCATTTACACATAGCATTTAATCCTAAAATTCATAACAATATCCCTTTGAACTAGTTCTATTTTTAGTCTAAATTTGCCAACTGATAGGTTGCTACACTGTTTAAATGCATGCAAATAACTGCCTACCAAGAACACACCACCAGCTTATTTCATAGAGAACAAAAAGAAAAAATCTTTGTGCCAGAAGGACAATCAATTAACTTCAAGATCTTGCACCTACATGAAGATCATTGCCTGAATTTCAGATTTGATGAGGTAAGTGGGCAAAAACGTTGGTAAAAGGGAGCAGGCAAACATTTACAGTGGAGCACAGCATGGAAAGACTAGTAAGACCTTCTCCGGGCCTCAGTGCACACAGAAACTTTTACAGGACAGTGCCCCTTGTGTGAAGAACATAAAAATGCTTTCAGAAACTGCGAGAAAATTTGAAATTTTTCTTATATTCCCTTTTTTTCCTGTTTCCTTTTTTTCTTTTTTTCTTTTTTTTTTTTTTTTTTTAAAGGGGGTGTGTTTGTAAACCCTTAATAGTATGTTGTCATACTGTTTATCTGTGAAGACAAAACTGTAATAAAATTTGTTATTGATCATGGTTTAAATTGTCTGGGGAATTCTCTCTAAGACTTTGAAGGAAGTTAAGTATCTCTTGTGCATAATATCCTTTTATTTTCCCACTTCATTCGTTTTGCTAACTGAAATGTGTGTATACATCTAACCACATAATGTTTTAGCACCTCTGAATTATTTCTAACAATTTTTTTGATCTATATATTCACATAGAAATGTTTGGAATGTAAAATATATATAATTTTAGACTACCAACTATCTTACATCAGCTAATAAGTTACATATTTTTTATGCCCTAGAAACTCAGATTTGGAAAAAGAAACTGTATTTGAGAACTTCTGATCTACCCAATGATTTATTGAAGTATAAACATGTCATTTTACATATCCAAACTGACAAAGTACACACCAGCAAATATGAATTGAAAGCTTGGAGAAAGCAATAGCTTATCTCAGAACCCTTAATTTAAAGAAATAAACAAAGACATAAAGCAAGCATAAGCTGCTTAAATTTAATGGTGAGATATTTTTATTGTGGCTTATTTTTTCCCATCTTGATCTTAACAAAATTATCTTGCCTTTTAAAGACGAAGTTTATTCCAAAAGAGCAATTTACTTTAGATCTGAAATCACAGTTCCAGCTATGTTGGCATTCAGGCATATGTCTCAAGAAATGGGTTAAAAATTACCTGCCTGCTTCATTCTGGTTTGAAAGCACAACTGCATTATCTCCTGGATATCATGATAAGTTTGATCTAGACTAACTGCTACAAGGGCATTGTGCACATCAGTAAAGAAATATGATAATCCTCTAGCAAAAATTAATTTATTAATGAAATGAATAATTAAATCTGCTGAAAAACACATTTGCAGGAAGTTAATCAAAGGTGTTTTGAATAAGAATGGGGCTTTTTCTTATAAGTACAATATACTTGCTAAAGTAAATAACCCTGTGAGTTACTTACCTCATAACGTATTTAGTTATAATATTAAATGGATAAAGTACTTGATCATCTCCCAGGATAATAAAGCTGGTGGTATGGAGAAAAGCCTCCATGGGATTAAGAGAGAGTTAAAACATTTCAAATATGCAATTAAAGGCATTCTAGCATGCCTGTGATCTCTGCTCTGGTTTCCTATTTACAGAGAAGGAAAACTGGCTCAGACCTTCTAGACTAAGACAAGGAAGTATGCAAAATCGAGCAGTCTCTGTGCCAGCTCTTGCTAATCCTTTTCAGTATGGTTTGCTGCTAATTTGTCATGGCACATATTTGCCTTATGTCTAATTAGCATCAAATTGCAAACTGCTATTTGCTAACAATTTGTTGCATCAATCTGCTTGGAAATCTATAGTTTAGAACTGGATTGCAGCTTATTCTGTCTATCAAAATTCCATTTCATACACATCACAGTAAATTATTTCCCTTCAAAAAAACATTGCAGTGTTCTTTGTACTGAAAAAGCCTACATTTAAAAAGAAAGCCTATACAAAGTGATATTTTTTTGTTCCTTTGTTTCATCCTCCATTTATGTTTTGCTATAGCTTCTTTACAAGTGGAATTTAATAACCAACAGCTTGCTCTTTGTTTAGAGTTAATTATAGCTAAAACTACATCACCTGTGATAAGTAGGTACAAACAAAATTATCATCTATACTTTAGACAATATGGGCAAGAACCTTACAGCAAGAATTTGTTGTCTGGAGCTGGCTCTTAAAGTACAGGAAAATTTCAACGAAGGAGCTTGCCAGGTTTAGGAACTGGCTACTCTGGTCTGTTCAACATCCACAGTTATTTTAATAGACAAATAGCTAAAAAACATTGTCACAAACAAATATACTGTTGCAAAGATGTTCTTCAGTAATACTACAAGTGATGCGGGAGCTGTTTATATAAGATTTCCTCCCCCGCTATGTCTCATTACAAGCAGATGGAACACTCCTGCTGCATGAATTGCAGGGCACGGATGGAAATGTGTCAGTGCAGTGCCTGGACTATGAAACTCACTCCATAGTAACACATGATGTTCTAAGCAGTCTCTTCTGCTATTTTCCAGAGATGATATGGGGTCATCTAATAGGCATGGCCACATGCTGCTTCTCTGGAAGCATGATTTCAACCCACATGGACGATGTTTCGTATCTAGATATGGTAGAGATGGATATGAAATGTTTTTTTCCATGCTGCAAAACATCTGAAATTTTAAAAATACTTCACCAGGAGAAAGCTGAATTTGTGGGCCTGAGGGAAATGTCGTGGGACTGAATAAGAAAACAAGATGAGAAATCCAAGTAGGCAATATCAGTTTAAATGCTCTGGGCCCCTAACTGCAGTTGATTCACATTTTCCTATGCCATTTTGATCCAAAATTCCATACTAGATACTAGGCATATTGCCCTGTACATGTTTCAACAAAGTATAAGGCTGCCTTCCAGAGAATTGACTTTGCTATCTATAGCAAAGAAAAAGTAGCCAGAATTTTCTGACCACTTCTATGTAAAGCTTGCACATATTCTCCTCGTGATAGAATGAGCCAAGCTCATTTAAAAATGTAATCAAATATAACTAAAGTTTTTAAATCTGAGTGAAAAGGCTATCTTTGCTGTGTCCATACCCAAGAAAAAGCCTTCTGGGTTTACAGGGAGAGTATATTGAATACAACCTTCAAAGGCAGATTGGAGATAAACATCAAAGAAGTGCTTACCATTAAGTTGAACCCTCCATAGCTTCAATGAATGCAGAGTTAGAACCAGGTTCAGCATTTTAGACAAGCTCCAGGAGTGTTCAAATAAGGCCAGTCATAAATACTGAAGTAACATTACTGAACTGGAGATCGGCTTAGGTGACTTCCTGAGGTCCCTTCACACCTGAATTAGCCCAAGATCAGACATATCATTTAATTAATATTCAGTAATTAATATTTTTTTCCTGTATTCTTTATTGCTTCCTAATCAGAAAAAAGACCAATATAAATGCATTTAGGAGTTCATTGCTGCCTGTAAATCACGCGGAAGGGCTTGAGGAGAAAACTGCTGACAAGTGGTTGAAACAGAGTTAAGAGAAAGACTACTTGTTTCCAGTAAGATCATGTGACAACCCCTCTGTGTACCATGAACAGCAATAATGTATTAATCACACCTAAAGGGAAGTTTTGCCTTTCCTTCAAAAGGCGGCCACAGGTTTAGGAGGTCACTATATTTCCCCATAACCAAGAAAAAAAAATAATACAGACACATAATTTAACAGTTAACAGACACTGCAAGAAGATACCTCTTTAAGCAACTGACATTATCTGTGCCACAAATATGGGGAACAACCCCCATTATGGAAAAGCGCTCCTGCATTTCTGTGGATTTTACCAGAACAGAGCCCATATGAGCTAGACGTGGCATGGTAATACATGGTAAAGTAAGAACATTCACTGAAGAGATGAAAATTCCCCTGAATTTTTAAAAATTAATATTATCATGTTGTACTACAAAACTCTTATTTGCAAATATGTTGATTTCTTAGATTTTATAGAACTTCTCTTTATAGGTATCTCTAATGGACAATATTTTAGAAACGGCATTTCTCCCCATTTCAAAATGATAGATTCACGTAGCAAGGCTCAATTTTGTGCATAGAAGTGGGAATGCAATCTGGGCAGCTACGTACCCCTTAATCTTCCAATCTGGAGGATACAACTCCGGCTTTTTCATCTTGGCTGCAGGGAAAACAGTCTGTGTGCCCTGAATTCTCTCCAGTTTTTATGGATGTGGAATCAGCAGTATGTCCCTCTCAGTAGCCAAAATAGCTGTGTATGCTGCAAGATGATACACCTTCAGTAGGAAGCCTGGGAACAGTTTTCTGCCTTACAGCCTCCTAAACTGAGAGTGAATTGAGGTCAACAGACACTCTACCAGATGCAGAAAGGAAGATTCATTAGTTTTCTTCTGTTTAGCAATGCTGGTTTTCTTGAACAACAGAAGTGCTGTTTTTTCATATATACATCAAGTTGTACATTGTTTCTGTAAAACAAAAGCCAGAAATTCTAGGTGCAGCTTTTTTCTTATGTTAGAAGAGCAAGAAAGCCATCCCTATTAAATATATATTTTTAAAATCATATTTCGTCAATCGATTACAAAAATAGAATAAATGTACTGTTGACAAAAAAAGACAAAAAAAAAAAAAAAAAAAAATTGCATTTAAAAGTATGCAGCATTGACATAATTAGATCTACCACATCCAGGTCAGCTGAAGATGCAGGATTCACACACCAAATATTTACTAAAAACTTTTGAACAATGCTGTTTCAATTGACATCTCCCCAGTTGTGTCTCTTCACTGAACTTGTAGAACTACTACACTACATGCAAATTTTGCATAGCTCTGAAAAACAGAGCTCCACCTCAATCTCAAAAACTCCAAAGACATTACATGGAAAGTAGGGTATGTCACATTCACCACTTATTAATGGCAGCATTGCTGGGCCTGCCGTTGAATCACTCTTGGGATTTCATTGCTTGCTCCAACTGATGGTTATGGAACCAAAGAACAGAACTATCCAAGAAAAAATTTAAAAGTTAGGTGTAAACTAGGTGACATTGTATGTGTAAAACTGAAGTCTTCTTTCTTTCTGCCAGTAGGAACATTAATAATAACCTTTAGGGACTGACCTAGAAGATAATGCACAAATCAAGGTGTTTTCTTCCTATGTCTTTTTGCCAGCCTCCCAAAATGCCACAACTATCATAAACTGGTTTTTGTTTAAATAACCTAGAATTTAGAAAGACATTTAAAATGGAGCCCCAAGGTGAGTGACTGACATATTGTTGAATGTACTGATATCAATAGCCTTGGAAATGTCTGGCACATACCACATGCATATTTCATCTTACACTTTCTTACAACACTTGTAAAATATGTTTTGCAACACATGAAATGGCTAATCCAAGTGAAGGATAAAAGTCACTGCTGCCAGATAGCAGACCTCCTCCTTTAGTTTAAACAAGCATTGAAGATCTGTGTTTAAGTTCCCAAATTCATGCCATGCTGATGGCTCATGATGGAGATATTTTTATATTTCCTAATATCTTTTTGAAGAAAAGACAATTACATATCCAGTTCAGTAGTTTGAGAAAACTACGAGAAATGCTATGGAAATGTTTAAACTCAAAACTGGGATTTCGACTTGTCAATGGAAATAAATCTACCTAGAAAAAAAAATACAGCTCCTGACAGCATACAAGGCTCAAAATGTCACTGTAAATACATTTCAATTCCTGATCCAATAACAGACTACATTCCATATACAAGAGGACCTATGTGCCTCCTTCCTAGTCCTCTAGAACACTAAACAACAATGTACTTAAACATAAAAGATGTTCTTCTTGGTTACATACAATAAATTGCTGTATATCCCTTACATCTTCCCATTCAGAATCTAATGAACACTTCTTTGCTGGTCAACTATGACACAAGACTGCAAGTACTTTTCTCCTTGACAAATAACACTCTATAAACAACACCATTGTGCTCCTGACTTAGTATGCATACATGTCTAGTAAGGAAAAAAACAGCACAGTCTAGCAAGTGAAGTCTTGTGTGAGAATTTTCTCCCACGATTATCAGGGAAGATAAATATAATTTTCAGACCCAGCCCTATCAAATTCTACAACACATCAGCATGCATGGGCTTCACATGCAATAAGAGGAGGAACCCGAGAGGAGAGTTATTTTTGCAATCTGAATAATGAGAGAGCACCTTGAAATGCTGATAGTGGAGGAAGCATTTTCATTAGGTATGTTTCACTTTCTTCCTCAGTGCAGCAATCCACTTACAGAAGCTGTATGTTGTTACATGACACATTTCCACTTTCCTACAGAAGTGCCTGTGATTTTTTGAATGCTGTTTGTTGTTACTGCCTTTCTTCTCCGACACAATGCACCAATTTTTAACCTTTTCAGTAACCCAGTGACACCTCTGGGATATTACAGTATTCCTGTCAAAATGTCTGGTCTACAACAATAAACTTTACATTGATGTCTTGCTTTTCGGGAATAATTACACTGTTCCTTAAATGTTAGCTTATTTACTATTTGTGCAAAAAGATGACACTAAAATCAATGGAACACAATTCCCAAATGTGCATCAAACTCTTTTGCAATGTTAATGGATTAGTGTGTCTATAGAGGTGCAAGATCATTTTGTCTTGATGTTTGCACTTTCTCAAAGCTACACTTATTAACCCTTATCTGCTGAGCAGATCCATTCAAAAAGTTGGTTTAATCTCCCTGCATTTCTCAGGATTCCTTTTTTTTCTATTTTTGGTTTTGTTGTGTTGGTTTTTTTTCCAAAGCCAAGCCCGGGAGCACTGCCCATCGATCAATAGGTGCATGATGAAGGAACTTCGGCCTGCTACCTCTGACCAGCAGCTCTGTTTTTTCAATGATTCTGCAGGAGTCAAAAACTCAACAAAGCGAAGCGCGGACGCTGTAAAGGGAACACGCTGCTCGTGTCTGTGACCACTGTATGCAAAGCTTGGCATTAGTCACCGCCAGGCCGCCTCTGACAGCCCTGAAGTGAGGGAGATTAATGTGAGGCAAGGGCACTTTATTATTGTCATTCTGTTCTTTCACACTCTGCCTCTGACTTTCAATTTTGCTCCAGAATTAATTGTCTGCTCCCTACAGTATGACTGATGTAGAAGGATACAAGTAACATAGGCACCTGGTTCTGGCCTTGACAATCTGACTCGTTGTTGCAGGATGTATTGTGCACAGTCAAATTCAGGGACAGACGGGCATCTTTCAAAGAAATCAGCCAATGTTTCTTCTGACTTCAATCAGATTTGACTGTAGATTATCCTTCCCTAAGAACATTTTTTTTCTTGTAGAGATGCTAACAAAATGCCAGTGCCATTATTAAGTACCACTACATGATACTATTGCTCTGTTTTATGCAGCTTTGTATGAGGCCTTTCTCTCCAACCTTTCCTTTTTATGTTTGAAGGTAGTAAATTAGTCATGTAGCAGTGCTAAATCCCTACCCTCTCAGAGTTAAGCATTGTTGTGAAAACATTATATACAGCATCTTTGACAATAAAAATACATGGCTATGTAAGTCCATATCATTTACTATTTATTGGACTAACAGTTCCAAAGCAAATTACACACAAAGTAAGACAAATATTTAAAGATCTTGTACCTAATAGAATATCTGACTGTATATCAGACTTAAAATGAACTGCTGTACAGAGAGATCAAAGAACATCTTTACTAGAGCATAGAGAATGGATAAAAAATCATTTTTAGAATGGAAAAAAAAAATCATACAGAATCAGTCTTTGCACATGAACCACTATCTATCAGCCTGCTTTTTCTGAGTTTAACATCTGATGGTGACAAATGCAAAGCCAGGTCCACACTTCAGCAAAACAAGGACCTTCACCTTTGTCTTTAAACAAAAAGCATTTATTAGTAGTCACAAACATTGCCACCAGACATATGGGCAATAATATGATAATTTTTTGTTCTGAAAATAAGGCTAACTCTGGTATATATGGAAATGGTTTGGCATCTGTGGCAGATGTTGTAAGTGACAATTAATACTTTCAGCTTGATTTTATCATATTTGATCATAGTGGTGATAAACTTTTCAGAGCAGCTGAGAAACTATCAGATGCACACAAAATGTATAGAATAAGTAGCAATAAATGCTCCATTGCTTAAAATTTCTCCCTTAGTACATGGGTGGCGTTCTTCAGGGGGGTCTCAGGAATTTCTTCCCAAATGCCCTGAGTAGAACACACCATAAAATACTGTGCTGTTAACTCATCTATTCCTTCAACACCACCATGATGTTATGTTAAGAGGTATAGAAATATATAATATGCTGAACTGTCTCTATTCTGGATACCAGAATGAAAATAACCACAGTTAATGATTTATCACAGTGAGTGAAACACAAAAACTAGTTGCTTTTCTGAGAGGAAGCAGTTTTTCCCACTTGCTCCAGTTTCCCAGATCTCTGGGCAAACTAGATTTCAAAATGCATTCTAACTTCCTTGAAAGAGACAAGAAGTGATGAGAAACTCTGCCTCTTTAAAAAGGTGTGCAAGTAAATGTTGTAATATCCTTCAAACCTGACATTAAGTATTCAAATGTTACTTAAGCAAAGTGTGAGCAATTAAATTAATCAATCTTCCCAGCCATGTACTGAACAGATGTTCAATAAATCCTCTCTGCTTACAGTGTGGCAGAAAGAAAGTCCACTTTTAGCTGTCCTTCAGTGATGACATCCCTCAGCCCGTCCTTTATCTAGGCCTCATGGGCCACTGCCAAGCAGTTCTGCTGTGTTGTTTCTTTATTATAAATAACAACAGACCACCTGGACTACCTGCAGTACCTGGAAGCTGAGGTTTAATGATCCTTCAGGCTACATCCTCAGCTCTCTCCTGATCCTAGATAATGGGACTGATGGGAACAGCAGAGGAGTGACGGATGGCAGTGACGAATTACTCCAGACAAACATGTGCTGACAACTACTGAATATGGGGCAGCGTTGCAGAAAGGTCAAGATAAAAGTACTTGCTTGACTTTCAAAGTTTCTCCATTAAAAAAACACTTGGAATCCTCATCTTTGTTACTACTAGATAACTTTGCCACACTGATGCATACAACACACCATCAGATTATGACAAATCTGGCAAACAACAATGCAAGTGGCATCAAGTACTACATTTTAGTAAAAAGAAGCTATCTGCAAAGCTAGGACAGCTATATTTCATAAACATAGAAGAACCTGAATATTTGTGGGTTTCAGTATTAAAATGGCTAGAAGCTACAGACATGTCATCTTGCTTTTAAAAAGGGTCAGTTCCAGCCAGGCTCCCCTCCCAGCCACAACCGCACTCTCTTGCTACCCCTTCAGCAGAGGGAAAGGCTACTGCACCACCAGATCTTTCTGCCCAATTAAGCACTTAGGTCTTTCTTTAACTGAAGTTATAAAGCTTGCCTGGAAGGCCTGTGATGTAAAATTTGATGACTGTGTGATGTTCGTATCATCATCATCTGTTTTAGAATCTCAGATTTCACAAATGAAGGGCCAAGGTTATTCCTTGCACTCCCCAAATCTCAAACAACAAATCCTATGCAGTTGTATGATACATACAATGCATCTCATCATCTTGACTTTTTACATGTTAATATCATCTGTGATCAAATGAGTCGACTGACATTCAAACGTAACAGTCAAAATTTCTGCACCATAGATATACAACTTCAACCTTTTGAATGCTGCCATCCCATATATGGACTTTACCCACATTTTAATGAGGCTTTAAAATCTCCAAGATTAAGCTAGTATTTTATACAGAACTGCCTGCTTTTTATGATATCCTGACATGTTGTACAACATTTGTGACTATATTGATCCTTATAAATTCAGCATCTATATATATTCATGAAAAGTATTCCCCTCCGTGCTCAGTATGTAGCATAAATGGCTGGGTGGGCAGGGGACAGACGACAGGAGGCAGGGAGGGACGCTGTCCTTATGCAATCTGCTCAGCAGTAAACAGACAGGTAAGGAATATTTCACTAGTAGTACTGTTGCACAACTCAGCAATAATTACAAATATTGAAGTACCCTGCTCAAAACGCACAATATTTATATGCTCAGGTTCTCTCTCAAATTTTACCCTATTTCATTGTCCTTCAGACAAACCTGCTGCAAATCCTGAGGGGGTAACCTGTATTCTTTTCCCACCTGGGACAGTTATACATCTTCATGCCCTCATCTTTGCCTGACTGCAGGGACAGGCTTTCTTGTGTTTCTCCATGCAGTCTCATCCTTTTAATCAGAAACAAATGATTGCAGGAGAAAAAAAGAAAAAAAGAAAAAAAAAAAAAAAAAAAGGACAAAAAACCCCACACCCAAAACATTATCACCTTGGTGAGGCAGCAGGAGTATAAAGGGAAAAAAAAATAAATAAAAAAATAAAAGGTCTATGGGCAAATTCATCTTCCATTGCTACAATCAATCTCTCACCTAAAGAAATACACAATAACTAGGCAGGAAAGGGCCAAGATTTATGGCCTAGAAACATCTACACTGACCAGCATACACCTAGCCTTCTTGGCTCCCTCCTTGCCAGAATGGCTCTTTCTAACAGTTACAATGATATACTGTCTCTCCCTACTGTTTTACAAGTACATTAGCTTTATTTAATGAGATCTCTGAGTAATTTAACAGATGTATATAGGACATAAGACTAGAAAAACTCTTGCTACTTGAACACTTTTGCCAAGGTATTCTGGGGCTAGCTAATCTCCACTACCATGTTATATATTGCTTGAAATAGTGTTATTGGAATTTTGGGAAGGTTTTTAACAATCATTTTAATAGAAATGTTATATTATAATCAAACAGAATAGTGTCATATTCAACACTTGCTTGTATCAGGCCCATAAAAACCAGGATAAATGTACTTACTTTAGATCTTCAAAATTATTTATATATTAAAAGGCCTGAGAAAAATACAGAATCAGAGATTAATATAATTGTTAAGTCTTGCACCCTGCTCTTTTCCTGTAACTTCACCATCCTGCCCCATGGGACAAAACTAGATTATTCCATTTTATAACATATATATATATTCAGCTTTGAAGTCCACAACAATTGGTTGGCTCAATGAGGAAGCATTTAAAAGTACTGTATTCAGGTTTTTTGTTTAATATTTGAAACATAGCTAGTTATTACTTTAATAAAATAGCTCTGCTTTCCAGTATTTTATTATTTCTGTTCCTGAGCACAGACAATATTTTGGATGGCTGCTGTTACCCAGCAACCCAGTTTGAAATAACAATGATACATAGTGTAATATTAAATGAAACTTTTAGAACAAATCTAAGAAGCTACCAATTCATTATACAAAGAGGTAGCAATAAGGGAATTACCTGTTTAAAATAACATTCAAACAATTTTTCTTAGTAAAAAAAGAAGATGGACATTACCTTTTTACAGCAGTGTATCTACAAAAATCTATACAGTTCATTGCTGTTTTCTCATATATTATGTTTTTAAACTTGATTAAAAATAGAATATTGCCCCAGATTCAGTAAATTACTTCAATGAACTACATTTTAAAAAAAATTCAACAACTTCAATTCTGCCCAGTAGTGATACCAGTACTAATTGAGTTTAGTGGCATTTTTCTGTAAATAATATATAGTCTCATTAAAGAAGGTTTCTTTTATTTTGAAAATTTTCTTTTATTATTTTTTAAATTATTTTAAGCTGAAAGGGAAAAAAAAGGGGGGGGACTGGAAGGATGAGAGTAATATTTACTATTCTGGCAAATTGTTCAGTGTCCTTTTGGCTTACAGGATATTGTGTTAACCTTGAATTAGACCATAAAACACCGTCCTAGCACATTTATACATCATTACCCATAGAAGACTATGACATTTACAACAAGCATGTTGCAACAGATATGTCTAATATTTAGAGAAAATCCACATGTGTGGCTGACCAAAGTAAACATACTGAACCACATTCTGGTTGGTATATCATGTCTTATCCAGCAGTAATGATTCCTTGTTTAGAAAGCAGGAAAAGCCAAGTTGTGTGCTTAAAACGTGGGTATTTCTTTAAGTACCTGTAAATCCCTTGTAAATTTCAGGGTGCAGAGTTATGAACAGTCACTGTGTAAAATTATGCTAGCAATGTGCAAAACGACTCCCAAGTAGATGAGAGAGAGAAAAAGGAAGAACGTAAGCTGGAATAGAGCAAATTCCTTGCATGAAATTTCATTTCTTGAGAGCTATACATCAAGTTGTATTTGTTTAATGAGGTTGACACTAGAAAGATGTATAGAACATGTCAGACACCCAGTACCAGTGCGTTCTGGGAAAAAGATAACATCTGAGAATCTGACCACTCACTTCATCTTCTAGCTAGACTTCTCTATCTACTGGTTCTTCAGGGGATTATAAATGAGAGGGCAGGAGGAACAAGGAGCAAAATAATGAAAACCACACGCAAAAAGAAAAATTATAACATTGTAGAGCAAAGTAAAGCCAGATTTATTGACCTCACAACTACGTAATCAAAAGAAAGTTATCACTGTAGAAACTTTTACTAAAGCCAAATGATTTTAAATAACAAGGGAGTGCTATGAAATTTACAGCACTTTTAAGATATGCAAATTGAATGCAAGGTATAGACATAAGGGTAATTAATTGTAAATCTAAGAATAATGTTTCTTTGTCAGGGCTGTCTCCATGTTGTGGAATACATTCTAATGTGCCTTAACTCTGAATATTTCTTAAAGGCTGGTCTAATTACAAGAGGTTCAGAATTTCAAAATAGTAGTTATTCTTATCATGTAATATACCTGCTGCAAAAATTCGTAACAAAATTTACTGATTACATGAAAATATTTTATTTTAATTTTCAATGATAAAGCACTTGTTTAAAAGTCTAGGCACTTAGTGTTTTTCTTAGAAAAAAAATGTATTTTTTTAAAGGTGGAGAAAGTAAGGTGGCAAAAAAACCATCTTAACTAAATGTACTCATCTTTACTTGCTGCATTTTTTAAAGCTATAATGCTAGTTTTCTAAGAACTTAATAGAGTAAAACAATTTTATAATTTTGTTATTTACTTTTTTTTTCCTTAATATTTTAGTCATTCATGCGAAAATAATTAAGGCCAATCTTTCCATTATAACAGGACTGTAAATATTCACTTTTTCATTTTAAAGCTTGGTGCACAAGCCCCAACCTTGGAAGGAAATGTATATAAACTTATAGCACATGTTAGAACTTGTACAGAAATAATTCAAGCCCCTGCCAGCTTCAATAGCAGACCTTCATAAGCAGCTTTCAGACAAAAAAAAAAACAAAAACAAAACCAAAAACAATACACTATTTGAGCTGCTTTTAGTGCTTTATTAGCTCAGACAAATTAAAATGAACTTTCTTCAGGGGTTTCAAGAGCCCTCCAGTCTTCAACAACATCTTAATATTTGAGATGCATGGAATTTTTAGGGAAAACTACTCATTTATCTTCACCTCTTAATAGAACTATAGGCTATAGACCTGTAGAAGTGTTACATAGTACTGGATAGAACAGGAGTGTGAGCAGCCAAAGCTCTCTGAGAGTCAAATTACTGACCACTAAACTACCTATAAAAGCAGGTAACACAGGAACACAGGGGTTTGTCAACTTATCCAGCTCTAATGACATATATTAACTTACAAAGAAACTACATGTTTGGAATTATGTGTTATAGGTGCATGTGTAATAGCACTACAAAAAAAAAACCTTCCTTATTTTCACCAGTCATCAATGTTACACTCCTACTCATGCAAGATTCATCCATAATCCCCCTAACAAGATATTCTTTTCACATGCCAAAGGGAAAAGAGGAAAATGCTTCCTAACCTCCTATTTTAGAAGAGGTGCAAGCAAGATAACTGGTCAGAAGTGAGATGTTCATCCAGGGGATTACAATCCTTTGTAAAAACCATCATATGAAATATTTTATTTTTCTGAAGAAAGGGAGGCTTCTGGAGGTAGAGAAGAGCCACAGTTTCTCATGCACTTGGCAATTAATAGAAAAAAAAAATAACAGCTACAAATTTTGGTCAGCAGAATCAGAGTCAGTTATCTGCATGAGACAAAATGCATTTTAGAAACAATCTGACATCTTTGAGAGACACAAAGGAGAGGGAGAGACTGAGCACCACTAAGTCATATGAAAGTAAATGCTAAGATTACTTTTGAAAATGTGTACATCGTGACTTGGTGTCTGCTCTGCCTAAACAATTACAATATTCTGTTAATATTTTTTACCTAAGCATAACATACCATTACTTCAGCTCCCCTTCTGTGACAGTTTGTGCTTGGGAGTCCTGCTATGGTTTAAACAGAGACCTCAGGAAATTTGAAATCATTGCCAGATAAAGAGGCAGATTTCATAACACAAGTTAAATGCATCATATGCTCGCATGAGAGGGTCTCTTCTATGTAACACTTGCTGAAATTATAAATTCTCCATATGCCAACAGAGTTAATCACTTCCTTAAAGGATCCTTCAAAAATTATGCTTGCACAGGAGTAAGCTTCCAAAGCTTTCTATATGGAAATAGAAAACCACGGCACTTATTAAGTGGGTTGGAACTGGGATAAATTGAAGTTTTCAACTCTCCTTCCTTTTATGATGGCTTTCCTACACTAGGCTTAAACTTTCTTGTACCTGAAGAAAGTCTCAGTGGGAGTTCTCATCGAGACCCTCTTCTCTGACTTCTTAAGAAGGTAGAAAGCTTAGTCCAGAGTAGTAAAGGGATGAGAGAACAACTAGGTTAGAAGATGTGGCAAAGCCATGCAAAAATTTATAAAGGCCACTTAAGGAGGAATCCTAGGAGATGTTTTTGGTGGAGACAAATGACACAAAGACAGTCTTTTCCTTTCCTGTGGAAGTGCACTGGAAATTCTATTGCAGTATTTCAGAGACCCTGATCTGAAAACACAAAGCTGTTTTCCCCAACTACATTTCTATAAAGGGACTGACAAAGGTTACTGTCCTTTTTTGAGGAATTTTGGCACATTATAATTTGGATCAAATTCTCAGGGGAGATTATATATATTTTTAATCCCTTAGAAAACTGCTGAATCTTATGTATGTTAGGAAAGTCACAGTTTATCTGTAGCTGTTGACTCAGCGTTTGACTCACTTATTTTTCTCATTGGTCTGTGATATCGACTAGTAATTTTACTCATTGTACTTGCAGGTTCAGTGAACATTTGAAATGGTTGATTTTGGCAAAGTCTCTGTGACTGAATGCCAAAAATCAAACTAGAAGAGCAGAACTAGGCTTACACAGTAATACTGACTGAAGGGAATGGTTAAAGATTACAAGGTTTTCTAAGCCAGTTATTTCTAAAGCCACAAAACAGCAAAAAATTCCATTCATTTTCTGATTCTTGTGTCTGTTAAGCAGCTCTTCCAACTCAATTACTGTCAAATTAAACTGTTACAAAAGCAAACTCTAGCAAGCATTGAGTAGTAGCTTAACTTGGTTCACTCTTGTACTACCCATTAAACTAACATTTTCTTCTAACTTGGCAATTGATGAGGGGTGAGCAGCCTCTTCACTTGAAAATAACAATGGGAGGATCTGTGGACTAGGTAGCTATCACACATTATGTGATTCTTTGTTTTTCCCATTGAAATTATCAGTATTTTCTTTGTGTTAATGAATGGTGGGGCAGATTGTCAGCATTTGGCAGTATAGAAAGCAGACTAATAACAGACTAATTCAGGAGGATCTATTCATAAAATCCACTCCCACATAATGGGCCACCATGTGCTAAAACAATCACCCCACCTATTTCAGTGGAACTGCCTGATCAGTAAAGATACACAAAGTAGATAGTGGGAGAGTGAAAAAGGCAAATGCAGTATCTGGTCATACACTGTCCTTATGAGACAGACTTGGGTCTAGTTATTGTAAGATGGATAGTCTTACAAAATACTTTTTCTTCCTAAGGTCATTAAGAAAAGTGGAATTCTTCACCTTGTCCTTAAACTCAGTGGAAACTGCTCCATTCACCTCCTTCACTTGGTGTGTTAAATTATTTGCACAGCTTGAATTAATACTAGGTCTATGCCTGACTGTCTTTGCTTTTGTCACTTTCTGTCAATCACTTAACAAAATACCTAGAAGTTGAGATTTTCTTGCTGCAGAAGTCATCAGGGAACAAAACCAGATGAAAATACTTAAGTACAGCAAGATGACTCTGATATTTTCAAAGTCTCTCTATTTTCTATCATAAGTCACTCCTGGACAATTAGAAGAGAGGAAGAAATATAAAATCAGGCAAAAAATTACACTGATGTTTCATATTGCAATAGCTGGCTGCATCTTTGGTGATTCAAACCAAATTGGGTGAAGCCACATTTGCACAGCCTGTCTCCCCAAAGTCTGTAACTTTACATGCAGAATATCGAGTGGGATGTCTTCTGAAATCAGAGCAACATGGACTGCAAAAAGTTACATTGAGATGAGACAAGCTAGATGCAGCAAAAAAGAACTGGCATGTACTTCCTGATTTAAGGGAATATATAGACACAATGAGATAAAAGGTATATTGTATAAAAAGTATATACATTCTTGACCAATATTTACAAGTGCAAATTTTGTGATTCTAAATGTGAGTCAATATAAACTGGAATTTTGGTAAACAGGTATGGAGACTTCTTTTTTCCTTTTTAAATGAGAGTTTTGTGCAAAATTTGAGGTGACAACTAAAAGAGGGTGAAATGCTATTATCACAAACAAGCAATACAAAGGCACAATGTCCCTCTACATTAGGATAGAATCATAAGTAAATAAAAATAAAAATAGAACCAAGCTAAGTGAAAAATAAATGTTACAGATTAAATCTTCACCACCTTATATGCTTTACAGGCAGCATGAAGTCAGTGCATTTGCACATGACGTAAGTTAGGGCACAAACTGGCCCTTCAGCTCTGAGATTCCTCCAAGCTTTCCCAACAGCTTGCTGAGCATAATTTGAACTTGGTTATTTAAAGCTACACAGAATGATACAGCATGAAGACTGGTGTGAACAGTAACTCTTGCACAATTTATCACATTGAGAGGAGCTACTAATCTTTTTATGAAACAAGGTATTCAAAATTATTTAATGCTAATATTTATGCATCAGAAAGCATTCTAAGCACAAAACAGCCCTACTTCCCCCTCCTGATTCACACGCAAGATGCATTTGTGAGCATCTTTAGCTACATTACACCATATTTTCAAAGAGTCTTGAAGTTATTGTACTATATGCTGGCATTTATGAAATTCTGTTATTAATGCCACTCTCATAACAAAGATAAGCTCTATTTATAATACTAATATGTTCCACAAGTAATTAGGTATGTAGAGCTACACATATAACCTTCTATACCAATGATGGCTCAGGACTGTAAATTTAAAGTACGTTATTGTAATAAACAGTAATAATAACAATAATTATAAAAATAAGTTTGGCATGCTGCTGCCTGGCAGAGCTCTGTACCACACTGTCAGTTAAAGAAGAAAAAAAAAAAAAAAAGTAGTAACTTCTTATGTGCAACTATTGTTTTCTTGGGTTTGGGGGTGTTTCCCCCCTATTAGATACTATTGTTTAAAAAAATACAAAACTGCAACTGTATATTAAGGTAGTTATGAAATTGGACCACAGTAATAATTCTTCCTAACAACGTAGACAGGTATCAGTCCATCATTCTTTTAAAATGTTGTTACAAGTTTATAAAAGTATTATTGCCTTTCAATAATTTTTGTCTTATGTTGTAAGAAGGTTTTCTTTACATGCCAGCTCAGCTCAGTCTAAAGGTTAAGACTAAAAAAAAAATATTAATCTGGCAGTTTTTTAAAGTATTAAAAATAATTTTAATCAGAAACACTTTGTTAAACAAGCATGATTCTATTGTTTCCTGGGTACTTCCTTTGCTGCAGTTAGCAAAGTTGCACTAAATAAACTAATCAGAGAAATCATTTTCATTCCTGTATCCAATTAAAGGTTCCATATGCAGCTCAGCATAGGACTTACTCGACCAGCAAGCTCCCTGCACTCGTGCTGCAAAGCACAGTATTGCTCTATTAGGCTTCTGTTTGTTTTGACAATGCTATGTAACAGTGGAGAATTAAACACATTCTACATGATCTCCAACTACAACACTCCAAAAATATAAAGAAGTTGCATATGATCAACCAAAGGCTTTTTAACAATTGTTTTAAACTTTCATTTAAATCAAAACATTAAAACAGTCTCCCAGATTACACACAGTGGATGCAAAGTGGGCACTTGACTATCATTTACACAGACCTAAGGGTTTTAGGAAATTTTCCAGTTATTTGTTAGATATGACAAGAAGGAAAATGACTTCTAATCTACATCACTGAGAACATTCAAACACACGCAACTTGTTATGAATTAGTAGCGGTATCTTAACCATCAGCTGTAAGAGCACTCCCAACTAAGTTGGCCTCTCCAGAGTGCTTGAGAAATACTTAGATCCATTATATGAAGTATAGTTCCATGTATAGTTTTACAGGACGCTACTTCCCACATATTCCCTTTTTAAACAGTTTATATTGAAGATAATTTTACTGAACCAAGAGACTCAGTTTAGTAAGAAGAAATAGCACTATCATCACACAAGAGGAAAAAGCAAAAGAACAGTTAGCTAAAACTCCTCAAATTAACAATTTAACTCAATTTAACAGTCACTTTTAAGTTGTCTCAAACTTCATTCTTTATCTCTGTATCCTGAACTTCAGTCTGAATTTCTGCTTATAGGTCTTAATTTCTCAGAGGGACCTGACTGTTCTTTCATAAAGCCCTAAGACTAATATCCTCTGCAAAGCAAAGGTTTTTTCACTGTTTTCTGATGCAATAAGATTGTTCCATTCTATCCCTTCATCTTTCAATTCAAAACAAACCTAAATTGAACAAAGGCAGTAACAGCAATCTGACTTGTCCCACTCCCATGATCATGGAAATCCATTCTATTGGCTTCTTCTCTAATTGCAATTTATAACATTCTGTAAATATTTTCTACTAGTTTATTTAAGGTTTTAGGTGGCCATAAGCTCTCCCAAAATATGCCATTTCACCAGATAGCTTGCTAAATCTATTTTCAAGGCTATGAAAGATGCTAGTAGATTCAGCTAGCATATCTACAACAATTTCTGTTTTATTACAAATATCATATCAAAATAGCTATTGTGTCTTCCTTCTTACATCTTCTTATTTTCTGAAGGAAATTTGTATTCTTTTCACTTTCCCCTGCTCATTCAGTTGTGGGTGGTTTTTTAAGTCTTGTTGTTTCAAAGAGGTTGTGTTTTATTCAATGCTCATTGTGAGCTCGGCAGAGTCCTGTGCTTATGTTTTTCATCTTTTTTTTTTATTTCAAGTTTTTCACTGAGCTTTTTCTGTTTCAGAATTCCAACATGTATCCTCTCCTTCGTTTTTACTAGGAAACTTCTAAAAGACTGTATCATCTGTTTTATACCCCATATTGTACAGCACTTCAAAATATTCTTTCCATCGCTTGTTCTTTGCTCGCTGCCCTAAACCATTTGCACGGGCTTGTCTTTCACTGCTGACATAACCAGCTCAAATGTCTCACTCAGTTCACTTATTTGTGATACAATCCATGTGTCATGTTTCTCTTTACAGTCCCTCTGCTGCTTTCATGCTGATAGCTTCTCCAGTTGTTTTCTCTCTGTTTACTTTCTTTCCATGTCTTTGGACATCTAGTTGTATTGAGCTCTGACTGATGACTCCCTTTTCATTCTCCTTCCATCTCCTACTAAACAGTCACATTCCACCTGTTTTTCAGCTCTCTTTAAGGAGGACTACGAAGAGTCCCAAAAGTGGGGTCAGGTGCAACCAATTCTTCAGAAGTTGTTGAGTTCAGTCTACTGCCAAGAGCTAGTTGGTGAGAAAATACATCATGCACCTGGAGATTTGGGAAACAGCGAGGACCTTAAGGTCCACTGGACCAAATCCCTTAATTCTTTCCCAAAATGGCCATTAAAAGATATTTTTAAACTATAGAATAGCCATAAATTAGAGACAGTTTATTTTCCATTTGCAATAATTTCTATGTGTATTCAGAAAAATCTGGTCTGCCTTTTAAATATACATCATCCTTGCTGCCTGTAAACGGGAGCCAGTGATCTGCATGAAAACACATTTGATTTTCTTCCAACATTCAAAGTCATTCTGAGCTTTCTCACCAGCAATATCAAATTCTACTTTTTTTTGCTGATCACTTTTGTTGAAATAGTTTCTTTGTTATGAGAAGGCAGTTGCTCAAGAATATGTTCAACAAATTTCCTTCTGTCATTTTCTTTATCAAAATAATCAATTGTTCCAGTCTAGGAATTCCAACTTAGTCCTGCTTTTCGCACTGTAAAATGTCTCCTTATCCATAAAACATTTCTTCTCTAAATGTATTGACATTTCCTTACCTAGCATCTCAAAAGATTTTAGGAAATTCAGCTTGAATGGAGTATATTGGAGTCTAGGCACTCAATTACAAGTTGTTATTTGATCAAAATATATGCCTTGTAAGTTACATGAGTTTTATTTAAATTTAAAAGCCTTCATATATTTAGAATAAAAAATGCCTCCTCACTGAAAGAACAGACCAGAAAAGCATGACACTGTCAGTGAAGCTACAGCAGTGGCTGCAAAAGAGGCCAATTCCTGGAGATGAAAAAGAATAAAATGTGTACATGCAATCTAAAAAGCTGCTGCTTTATGTACTACTCATACGTAGCACTGCAATGGATATTAATGTAAAGGCTGTCAAAAAGGTGAAAACTTATAAACACCTTGAGATCACAAAACTTTCCACTTTAAGATTTTAATTGAAAAATCCAATAGCTGAACTCTCAGACCAAAGTTTCAAAGAGGATCAAAAGATGTTAAGCTTCATTACATTTCGATAAATGTGACAAAAGTGGATGCACACACTCAAAACCCTGATTACAGGAGTTGCTTTTGTCTCTGCTAAGAGACAAGACAGACATTCCTGCCAAAAGCTCAGTGTGAGCCCAACAGGGGGGCACCACCTCTAACTGCCTCACCTGCAATGGTCATGAAAACAGAGCAGGATGACCACAAAATGAGTGCGGATTAGTAGTAGTCTGCACAGTGACACTAGGTACCTACATAAAAAGATGTTTTCATTTTTTGGTGCAGAATGCAGTTAACTGTATCCTTCAGTACTAATGTCAACATAGTAAGTAGTTTCTGTTTGAAAATCCAGAGTATCAAGGTCAGGACAACAGCAAAGTGTAACATCAAGCAACACATTTGAGGGGATGGCTCTGGAGCAGCTGGTTAGCTTCCATGATGAATGAGAATTACAGCAGTTTTCAAGAGGCCAACAGAAGGCTGGCAGGGTCCTAATCAGCTATAACATCAGTAGTAAAGATCTAAGGAGACTAGAGTGTTTCCAAAACTACAAACTTCTCCGGGCTTTAGATTCAATAATTATAGCTGTGACAGCTGGACTGTGTGGGTACATGAGTGGAATTGGTTCGAGTTTTTGACATATGGTGCTATTGGAATCCTGTCTGTCAGGAAAGGAGCATAAAATTACCCCCAACAACTGGGGGCTGCAGTGCATATCATCCTGTCTCAAACTAAAGGAGCAAAGATAGCATTTTTGCAGGTTAACATTCAGCAAGTGACAAAATGTCACTTGAGTAATGTTACAGCAGAACATCAGTGAAAAGCGCGGCAGGGTCACAGGGGCAATTTAAGTTAACTAGAGGAAGCACATTGGCATGCTTGGATTTCCTTCTGTGTGTGGATGCATTCTAACTAAATTTCTAGCTTCTGTTACCCTCCTGGAATAACCATTTTGTGCTGATACTGCAAGTATCAGCCTCACAAGAGTTGAAAGAGACTCCAGATGTGCTGAACAATAATTTCAGATAGGTACTTCTTTTTAAGCGCACCTCTGATAAGGTCTTTTTCCATCCTGCATGTTTTAGCCCATTTAAAAGTTGTGCAAACCCAGAAAGATGGTAAGCTCTGTCCTCCATTTAAATGCATACAGTTCTGTCAAAAAGCAGTGTGTAGCACTCTGTGATTAATTTTTCCTTAGAATGTTATGATTAAAAATAGGAGAAACAATTCCAAAGGAAAAGTTCTTCAGTATAATGAAGAAACCAAAACTGTTGGCCTATACCAGATAGGAAGAATAGTTGAATTATGGCTCCTTGAGAGAGAATTTGTAATCTTAAATCAGTTTTGTTCAAATTGTGAAGTGTGCATGCTCTCATTCCTTCTTCTGTCAACAAATTTGCCATTAAGGGTAGTTTTGCTTCCTAATACATACACAGAATATATTTACCTTGTAATTGTCAGGTCAGAACTGGAAACTAAGTTATGTATTTTTTTTCATTTTTTCCCCCTTGAAAATTTTTGTCACATGAAACCTTCTCAAAGCTCAGAGCAGGCCATTCTAACATGCAGGAATTTGAGCAAGTGTGGCTGAAGGATGGCATGAATTAACTAGGAACTTTGGCTGATGTAGAAAGAAAACATACAGAAGGTGAAAGTGGGAACAGGCTACCAAGCAGAGTATTGCCCAAGAATGTAGGGATGAAATTAGGGAACTCAGACTGAAACTACTGAGGGATGTTTGGAAAAACAGAAAAAGTTTCCTTAATTACAAACAAAAGGAAGGCTAAAAAAATTTAGGACCACTGATCAAAGGGTGCAGAAGACCAAGTGACAAAGCAGGAGTCCAGGTACTGCACATTTTTTACTCTGCTTTTACTTGAAGCTTCCCTAGAACCCAAGTTGCAACATGGAAAAATCTTACTAAATTCTGTATTTACTTACTTAACAGGAGGATGGTCAAATACTGAAACCATGACCCAGCAAGGCTGTGCAATCTCCATTCTTGAAGATATGCAAAACTGAACAGGAGATGGTCCTGAGCAACCTCACACAGTCAGCCCTACTTTGGGTGGGCAGCTGGACTACCTGACCTTCCAGCCTTCATTCTTGTATGATGCTGTGATGAAAATAATATTTTTTACAAAATGCCACATTAACTCTTTTGTGTATTTCAGTACAACTTGTACTAAGTCATCTGCTTTAAACTAGTGAAAATTCAGAGCTATTCTTGAAATACTGGGGTTTTGATGCACTTATATTTTCAACTGTCTCCTCAGCATGAGAAATTTTAGGTAATATACAATACTGGTCTAGTAATTGATGTTTGTTTTCTTAACTTACATGCCATTATATGAGATTTTGTCAAATCAATGGTGACTCAGAGGAAGTAGATGCCATTGTTTCAAACAATGAACAATCAAAAATATCTTTTAAGATGAAAGTGTCTTCAAAGTATCTTTTAAGTTATTTTTTCACCAAAAAAAATGATCAAATTCTTTCCAAGTAGCATTTCTATGGGCAAGTTCTCTCAAGCTCTGGTGTTTGGTTAGTCTTGAACTACTGTGGACTTCCTTCTTCACAATTCCCCAGTATTCTGGGATATTCCCCTCTTGGCTTTTGTTTATGCCTCAGGGATCTTTTCTGATGTTCATTACAGTTAAGAGGGAGAGAGAGGATAAACCTTGTAATATGGTAACATGAAGGCCATCTCACAGAAAGCAGAGAAAGGGGAGGAGGAAAGAGAATGAGACCCAGTAAGAAGCAGGATAGCAGAGAAATACAAGGATATACTCTTTGTACAGACTCTTGAGCTCTGAACAACAATGAAGTTTGGTTTCCAGTACATTTAGAACTCTGTTTTAACCAGGGTTCTCAAATGTGTTAAAAAATACCATATGGAGCCTAGTGTTTTTGATTAGAAACGCATTAATGTGGGACAACTGGCTTTTCCAGAAGAAAGGCACTTCTAACAGGAGAAGGCTGCTATTATTTATGTGAGCTGAGATCATCCCATTTTACTGATTCATTTAGACTGATGCCAACTATGCTGAAAACAAGCATTTCTTCATAAAGAAATTATGAAATTACTGAAGGCTTTGATCTAACTTCACCCAAGTTTTCATCTAAAGGGACTCACAGCACAAACATTAGTCACTGGAAATATATACTACGTATCATATTTTATAATAGAGAAAAGGAGAGAGAAGCCTATTTGATCAAAATACATGGAAACAACCTAAAGTCAGGTTTGACAGGACTAACTTCTGTTTTTTCTATTTTAGATACTTACATTAACTATTTTCTAATAGGACATGGATCGCTTAGAAAGCAGCAAGACTCTAAACATTCATATCCCTAGGCTTCTTCCTCACCACTGTAAAAGCAGTCTATCCAAGGAGCTGTTTTTCAAAAATGCACACACATAACATGCCCAAATATATTTTACATTTATTTATTTGCATTTGCAAATATTTGATCTGTTGTCTGATTTACTCTTCCAGATTTGGCATAGAGTGTTTGCAGCTAAAAAATCTCCCCTTAGGCCTGCAAGTCTAACCTAGCTGAAGAAAAATAAAATAACTGCCCTCAAGTCACATCATGTGATGATTAAATATGAAATACATATAAGAAACATAAAAGCATAGAAAGTGGATTTACAAGATACTCAATCCAGTTTTACTGAAAGACAATTAATCAGGACAGTGGCTCAAAGTTGCTGTTACAAGTCACCAAATGGTTATAATAATGACCAAGACAAAAAGGCTATATTCTCAGAGCAGCATGCTCTAAAAGAGTGCATGTTACAATAGTTGGATCAAGAAATGTGAAATGTAAAGTGTCAAGTAGAAGAAAATGCAATCAGTTCACTGGTCCTACACTGAAGTATTAAAGAAGCCAATAGCCTTGAGGAATGAAGGCACCTCTGATCTTTTTCACAGCATGGGTTGCCTGTGTTTCCTTTGTCAAACAGTAAATAATCAGAATCAATGAGAGGCATACAAAGTCTAAAAAGCTTAAAGGAAAAATCATTTCCCAGATACAGCAACAGTCAAAGTCATTCCCATGTTATATAATTCTTATTATTAGCAAAATAGAAAAAGCAGAGATATGGACTAAATTTTGTATTCTATATTTCATTGGTATCTGTAAGATTTAGTGGCATTCTGGATTTATATTTTCAGCTCAGTATATTATTTTGGCTGATCATTTGATTAGAAGTCACCTGCAGCCCCACAGAGAAAAAAGTCCAACAACCCACAGGAGAGCTAGGCTCAGGCAAAGGTACTCAGGACATCAGAATTTATACCAATACCACATGAGGAAACACAGCTAGGTCAACTGGAAGGCCAGAATTCTGTGACAAATCAAAATTATGGATATACTTCTGGTGTATAACAATAAGGTAAAGGGAGTGATTCCTGTTCTCCCTACTCTAACACAAACAGGGGAGCCTGTGTCAGTCCTTCAGGCTGTCAACCCCACCTTCTGCCATTCAAACTTACATGAAAAATTCGGAAGGAGAGGTCAGCAGTCATGACTACCACAGGGACACCAGAGAGATTACAAATATGCTGAAGTCCCAGGTTTCTGAATAAGACACAGACATAGGACATAAATGGCAGCAGCAAGAAGACAGGCAAGGATCTCAGTCTAAGTTAAGAGGTCCATTTCTCCACCTTGCCTCCTTACATATAGTTTTGAGATAGGAAAAATTGAGCAAATTAATTGTTTGAAAGTAGTATGATGATAATACTAACCTGAATAGTTGATAATTCTCAGCCCTGTTGTGCAGTGATGTAGTGCCTCTGTATGCCAATTTGGAAGGCTGGCTTAGAGCACCATACACTGACATGAAACTCAGGAGTGCCCCTGGGATTTCTGTTCCCTAAAGTCAGCAAAAACATATAGTATCGTCGAGATGATAACAGCTGTCAGTCTCTCAAGGGAAAGGCTCTGCGCATGTTGTTCTTGAAATGAATGATGGAACAGCATTAGAAACATCCTCCCTGATGGAGGCTGACAGTTCCCTTTATTGTCTAGAGTTAGAAATGCATCAGATACAGTACATGATACTGTGAAATAGCAGTTTGATTCTGCATAGCAAGCCACTCGTTATGTCAGCCAATCTTACACAGAGAATAAGAGTAATGGAACAAAGGGAAAACTGGCTAATCAAAGAGGTAAAAAATTGTCTCTTTCAGTTGTGTGGATCCTCTACAGCTAGTTGACCCTCTCGTACTGTTAAATCTTACTGGAAGATGAGCCCACTTGACTAGGCATACATTTGTTGTCAGCATATCATTTACTAATGATCCCAGGATTACTGCAGTTGTCTCTAACTGAATTTGGGCATCCTGTTCAAGGGAATAATTTAGGAGGCAGTGTTCCTTAGTAAATCTGTAAAATAACTGGGCTTAATCCAGAACATCTAAATTAGGAAGCCACTTCTCCACTCTCTACTCAGTGAGTGCATGGCTCCTGAAATAGACAGCTAGGAGGAAGTCTGAATACTCTCAACATGGAAGATCCTAGCATACTAAATACAGTTTTGGTACTAGGATCATGCTGCCAGCTGGGAAAATATATCTGCTTTATGTTTAATACCATCTACATTTTTGACATATCAGCTTAGCCCCTGGGTGATTTCAAAGAGGCTAATTATAGTTATCTCTTCCTCTTACTAATAGTAGCACAGAAAGAGTAACGACCCCACTTGTTCAGCATATCTGGCCTATGGTCTGTCTGAGAAACAGGAGGCTGAGTGACCCAGGCAACACGCTTCCTGCAGCTTCTCTCAAGTTCTGACACGCAAATATTGAGCTTTCTTACCTGGCACGACATGAGGCAGTTCATAGGCCACAAGTTCTACTGTGGCTTTCAAGGACAGGCAGACACAATAATTTGGCTTCCTTGAATAAGGGACCACAGTCTAGATTATACCCAGGTCTTTGTCATTTACAGCATTTCTTTCAAAATGACCAGACATTTCCAGTAGGTATGAGAATAAAAAATATTTTTTTAAACCCACAAAAATAAAAAGCAGTGTTTCAAACCACTAAAATATCTCCATTTTCATTATTTTCAAAAGAACATCATTAATATATGGTTTATAAACCATTCTCTCATCACATACTGTATACCGATTTCCCTGACTTTCTCCATGATGTTTCAGAGGTGCCAACACAGAAGGGAAGTGGATGTTTCACCTCTAACTAATGGCAGTATTTATAGCCTGAAAAATCTCTTCTTATATACATCTAAAACTGGTTTGTCAGTAGGTAATACAAAATTCCATCTGACAAAATTGAAAACTAAGTGCCAAGCTCAGAGTGTATTTTCAATTCAGCGTACAAGACTTTAGACTTGGAGTTCCTGTTAACTTCAGTAACAGCATCCATGCTGTTACCTTCCAACCGTCAACAGGGAGCAAGTCCCCAGGTGAAGATAGCTAAGACTTGTACAATTTCCTGGGCAGAATAACTTTTAAAACAATATTTTAGGAATTTTCTACCTGATCTTTCTTGCAAATACGAAGAGCCTGGGAACTACTAAAGGTCTGCTGGACATATCAGAGGTGAGTGGAATTTTATTTTGTTCATCTTTTCAAAACTGCCTCTGAGGTTTGTAAATATTCACTGTGGTCCTAAGGTTTTGAGAAAGTAGTTATACAGCAAATTTGAATGATTAATGATCCAAGACATTTTAACATGTTATTTCTCTATTTTCAATATAAATAGTGTGTAAAGGGTGTTTAAAACTTTAATGAATCGAACTATATGAGTAAAGAATGTTAATCATTTTAATTGCCCAGTAGTCTGAAATTAGATTTAACAGTCTGATAATGTATCTTTAAAGGAATACAACCCTGCTCTATAAAAAATCCCTTCCAAGCCAATTCTAATAATTTCTATTTATCTTTTATGACATTAACTGTTATACCAGTCTGCCGACAGACAGCCTTACGCTCACATTTAGTTTAAATGTGGTGCAGTATAGTTTTTCATTATCATTAACGTGCTCCTGGTGGGCAGAGTGCAATGCAGTGGCACTGGTCACACTTCATTGCTTTATCTCATATGACAAAGAGAGATGATGTGCTTCAGTCCAGGCCAGAAGATGAAAGCAAAAGGTGGCCATGGAAAACTCCCCCTGCTGCCTAGGAACAGCATAAAGGCTGCATCGTGTGACTTGCTAACAGCACGAAGGGGCAGACAAATAGATTTTCCTCTATATTTATAACCAGCATCATTCTTCCTTTCAGGCCTTTCAGTGCAGGTAGCTGTTTTATATGAAATGAACAATCTTTATAGACGTACCAGAGCCATAACAAGGCTGATTTTCAGCGAGGCTGAGGTATATAACTCTTACAGAATTGTCAGGCTTCTTGCTCAACAAATCAAGCCTAACTTATGATGTTTGCAGTGTAATTTTTATTCCTGTTTGACTAGCCAACTACCCAGTGGTAATAGGATGTTAGAAAAGGGCAGTAGCAATGTTTGTACATGCCATGATTGATAGGCAAACTCTGCATTTTTCATTTATATCTCCTGATTCCAAATCAGTTAAGTTTAGGAAAAATGAAACAAAATGGCAAGAAAAATGCTTGCAGATTGCAGCCCAGCATTCTCGTAGATCTGAGTTCAGCCCACATCTGCTAGGATTGTCTGGAAACATTAAGATATCTAAATGAAAATCAATACTATATGTGCCAGCATTTACTACCAAGAACAAGTATCAAGAGACCTCAGCTAATCAGGCTTTCAAGCTTGTAGTTGAGCCATAGCCTGAACCCCAGGGGTGTCCTAATTGGCCCAGACTAATCATAGAAGAGTTAAATTTATAACCAGGAAAGACATCTTGTTTTTCTTACCAGTCATCATTTTGAAACTGAAAGCCTCACCTGTGCGGTAGCGGATGTGCGGTGATAGCCACCGGTCATGCAAGAGCTGCTCCTCACCTGTCAAAGGTAAAGGAAAGACTAATTTACTGTCTTCCATAAAACCAGTCAGGCACATTTTAAGCTTTTGGTGGGTATGTAGCACTAGCAAACCTTTCACACAAACTGCATATTTTCTCAACTTAAAAGCTCTGCATTTAACCCTCCTGTGCTAGAAGACAGAAGGTTTATATTTTAAAGGCAAAAGGCTCTCTACGCACTGTGATCTTCCAGCCTAATTTTTTGTGTCTGCTACATAAATATATTCCCAAATCAAACACTGTTGGTGGGACTTTGTTTTCTTTTCTTCTGCAGTAAATGCAGACATGTACTGAAGTTAACACACAGTAGTTTCATTCATAAGGTACAAAGTTATGCATATATATAATTTTTCCTGTACTAAAACAAAATTTCTTATTCTAAAATCAAAGTGTGCACAATATCTCTTGGAAAACTTAAATCATAGTGTTAAAAATTATCCTGCATCATGGGACTGGGTTCCTAATATTTGTATTTGGGATGCCAAATGTGAGCAGATTTTATACTATTTCCAACAAATTAAACACAATATGTAAAATGTTTATAAAACTCAGCCTTCTATTTTGGGCTTATTTTGAGTAACTTAATAATTCTGCATAGATTTATTTAAACAGAACAAAATAAAATTATTAATTAAGCCTGCAAATGCAAAACCTAATATTTTTCTTTTTCTTCAAAAGCATGTGTAAACATCCCTGGAGATTCACATCTACCAGAAATTTAATACTATTATTTAGATTCGTGTCCCGTATTTTAGATGTATTTTTAATGTGCACCTCTTAAAACAAAACAAAAAGTTGTCAGATATTGTATTCTCTTCTCACCACTGTTAATGGTTTCCTAGACAGTGCTATCATGGAAACATCATGGCATGTTGTGATCAATGAAAGCTTGTTTCTTACATGGCATGATGTTTCCCCTGGATTCTCATCTCCCACTAGTGCCTGCTGTGAAATTTTGTCAGTTATTTTACCTTTAAGGATCTCTCCTGTCCTCCATGTTGTAAGCTACTGTGTTATCTTCCTGAATCAGTCTTCCTGTCTTTTTTTGCTGCTTCACCTCCCACTTCTTATGGAACAAGAAGGCTATCTTCATCTTCCCCTTTCAGTCCCCATGCCTGATAACTTACTGCTCTCTCACTGTGCGGCACAGAACAAGGTAATGAACTAGAAAAAGCAGATAGTGAATTTCAGCAAAATCCACACAAATCCACTGAGGGGCAGAAAGGCAAGTATAATTCTATCCAAAACAATTCTATTATCTAACTTTGTATTTTTGGCCTGGATACTACATATGCCAGTCAGCA